>NC_134363.1:86485642-86835642 GCF_048569485.1 Anomaloglossus baeobatrachus | reverse complement strand
TGATCATACAGCTCCAGGAGGCTCCCTGCTCTCACACTTGAAGGTAGTAAAACACTAGCACACATCAAATACAAATATAATAGTAATAATAATATTAATAAAAACTGAAATTGCACAGTAGACAGACGCAGCTCATATGTGTGTATGAGAGAGAGTTTTTCTGTGTGTGGTTCATGCCCCTCACCTGTCTGTGTGATAGCATCAGCCTCCTGTAGAGGATCAGCCTCCTGTAGTCTAGAAGATCAGTCTTGCTAAAAACTTTACCACTGGCTCCTGTTCTGTTCTCAAAATGGTGAATGCTGAACTGCTCCTCAGCTCCCTCATACACATTCATTATGGGTCAGTACTCTACACTACCACGTGGGGCGCTGCTGGGCTCAGTGAAATGCATCAGATTGAACTAGACTGTCCTGTTTCATTCTCAGTAGAACATTTAGTTCAGCATATCATATAGTTCATTTAGTTCACAGGTCACATGATGCATTTCCTGTCAGCTCATAGGACAGGGTGGAGAGAAATACTGAACTAAATGAACTAATCTTTTGAACTAAACAGCAGTGTGAGGAGACAGAGTGATCCTCTACAGCTCCAGGAGGCTCCTGCTCTCACACTTGCTCTTTATAGCCCCTGATGCTGGAAAAGAAGGTAGTAAAACACTAGACCACACATCAAATACAAATATAATAGTAATAATAATATTAATAAAAACTGAAATTGCACAGTAGACAGACACAGCTCATATGTGTGTATGAGAGAGAGAGTTTGTGTGTGTGGTTCATGCCCCTCACCCGTCTGTGTGAAAGGATAACCCTCCTGTAGAGGATCACCCTCCTGTAGAGGATCACCCTCCTGTAGCCTAGATCAGTTTTGCTAAAATCTTTACCACTGGCTCATGTTCTGTTCTCAAAATGGTGGCTGCTGAACTGCTTCTCAGCTCCCTCATACACATTCATTATGGGTCAGTACTCTACACTCAACACAGGGGGTGCTGCTGGGCTCAGTGAGATGCATCAGACTGAACTAGGCTGTCCTGATTCATTCTCAGTAGAACATTTAGTTCAGTAGCTCATATTGTTCATTTAGTTCACAGGTCACATGATGCATTTCCTATCAGCTCCTCACAGGATAGGGTGGAGAGAAATACTGAACTAAATGAACTAAATGAGCTAATCTTTTGAACTAATATTTTCAGTGAACTAGTTCATGGTGAACTAATCACCAAAATGAACTAGATTTCCCATCACTAGTGTGGAGCCGTTCCCCTGCAGCACGCGATGTCTTCCTGTCTGTGCCGATCAGCTGATCAGCACAGATCAGCTGACCGGCACAGACAGGAAGTCATCGCATGCTGCGGGGAAACGGCTCCACACACGGGGACTGGTGAGTGTACTGATTCACTGCACCCCGCGCTGATAATGATGTGCGGGGGGCAGTGAATACAGCCGCACATGATCACTCCAGGCTGTAATTGCCAGGGGTGATCATGTGGATCGGCTCTTTACTATGCGCGCGTCCCCGCTCGTCCTCCCGCCCACCTGTCAGCGCCGGCTTCTGCGCTGAGAAATGGGCGGGAGGATGGGCGTGCATATCTAATGAGCGGGCACACGTTGTCACAGCAGGCTGCTATAGTAGCCTGCTCGTGCCCCCGATGACCCGCTCCACCGCAGCACCCTCATTCCCCGCAGCCACAGTCAGACCATAAGACGCACCCCCAACTTTCCCCCAACATTTGGGGGGAAAAAAGTGCGTCTTATGGTCCGAAAAATACGGTATAATCCAATGGTTCCTCTTTCCTCTTTCTAGCTGGCATAGTTCGGCTCCATCATCCTGCACCTATATAAAAGGGCAAATGACTGTAAAGCTCCATACAGAATAATGGTCCCCACATAGAAATAGCCACATAGATGATATTTAATAAAATAAGTAGAAATCCACTAAAAGTTTTGTTTGGTTATCTTGCAATCTTGAGATAATCGTCTCCATGCTTAAAATCCTCTTAAAAGCCATTTCTAAGGCATTTCGCGCATAAATGAAATGATTACATTTTTCTCCAAAACTATAACAGATGCAAGCTTTACACGAGCAAACACAGCAAAAACTTAGTGGCATCCAAAAAGTGGCTGTTGTACTCCATTTGTGTCCCACTGGTGCCAAGCAATCTCAAGTACCTCTGCATTACACCCTTCTGCTCACTTTTTCTAAGCTATTATAATAGCAAACACAGCAGAAACTTAGTGGCATCCAAAAAGTGGCTGTTGTACTCCATTTGTGTCCCACTGGTGCCAAGAAATCTCAAGCACCTCTGCATTACACCCTTCTGCTCACTTTTACTAAGCTATTATACTAGCAAACACAGCAGAAACTTAGTGGCATCCAAAAAGTGTCTGTTGTACTCCATTTGTGTCAAACTGGTGCCAAGAAATCTCAAGCACCTCTGCATTCCACACTTCTGCTCACTTTTACTAAGCTATTATATAATCAAACACAGCAGAAACTTAGTGGCATCCAAAAAGTGGCTGTTGTACACCATTTGTGTCCCACTGGTGCCAAGCAATCTCCAGCACCTCTGCATTACACCCTCCTGCTCACTTTTACTAAGCTATTATACTAGCAAACACAGCAGAAACTTAGTGGCATCCAAAAAGTGGCTGTTATACTCCATTTGTGTCCCACTGGTGCCAAGCAATCTCAAGCACCTCTGCATTACACCCTTCTTCTCACTTTTACTAAGCTATTATACTAGCAAACAGAGCAGAAACTTAGTGGCATCCAAAAAGTGGCTGTTGTACTCCATTTGTGTCCCACTGGTTCCAAGAAATCTCAAGCACCTCTGCATTACACCCTTCTCCTCACTTTTACTAAGCTATTATACTAGCAAACAGAGCAGAAACTTAGTGGCATCCAAAAAGTGGCTGTTGTACTCCATTTGTGTCCCACTGGTGCCAAGCAATCTCAAGCACCTCTGCATTACACCCTTCTGCTGATTTTTACTAAGCTATTATACTAACAAACACAACAGAAACTTAGTGGCATCCAAAAAGTGGCCGTTTTACTTCATTTGTGTCCCACTCGTGCCAAGCAATCTCAAACACCTCTGCATTACTTCCTTCTGCTGACTTTTACTAAGCTATTATACTAGCAAACACAGCAGAAACTTAATGGCATCTAAAAAGTGGCTGTTGTACTCCATTGGTGTCCCACTGGTGCCAAGCAATCTCAAGCACATCTGCATTACACCCTTTTTCTCACTGTTACTAAGCTATTATACTAGCAAACACAGCAGAAACTTAGTGGCATCCAAAAAGTAGCAGTTGTATTCCATTTGTGTCCCACTGGTGCAAAGAAATTCCAAGCACTTCTGCATTACACCCTTCTGCTCACTTTTACTAAGCTATTATACTAGCAAACACAGCGGAAACTTAGTGGCATCCAAAAAGTGGCTGTTGTACTCCATTTGTGTCCCACTGGTGCCAAGAAATCTCAAGCACCTCTGCATTACACCCTTCTCCTCACTTTTACTAAGCTATTATACTAGCAAACAGAGCAGAAACTTAGTGGCATCCAAAATGTGGCTGTTGTACTCCATTTGTGTCCCACTGGTGCCAAGCAATCTCAAGCACCTCTGCATTACACCCTTCTGCTCACTTTTACTAAGCTATTATACTAGCAAACACAACAGAAACTTAGTGGCATCCAAAAAGTGGCCGTTGTACTCCATTTGTGTCCCACTGGTGCCAAGCAATCTCAAACACCTCTGCATTACACCCTTCTGCTGACTTTTACTAAGCTATTATACTAGCAAACACAGCAGAAACTTAATGGCATCTAAAAAGTGGCTGTTGTACTCCATTTGTGTCCCACTGGTGCAAAGAAATCTCAAGCACTTCTGCATTACACCCTTCTGCTCACTTTTACTAAGCTATTATACTAGCAAACACAGCAGAAACTTAGTGGCATCCAAAAAGTGGCAGTTGTATTCCATTTGTGTCCCACTGGTGCAAAGAAATCTCAAGCACTTCTGCATTACACCCTTCTGCTCACTTTTACTAAGCTATTATGCTAGCAAACACAGCAGAAACTTAGTGGCATCCAAAAAGTGGCTGTTGTACTCCATTTGTGTCCCACTGGTGCCAAGAAATCTCAAGCACCTCTGCATTACACCCTTCCCCTCACTTTTACTAAGCTATTATACTAGCAAACAGAGCAGAAACTTAGTGGCATCCAAAAAGTGGCAGTTGTATTCCATTTGTGTCCCACTGGTGCCAAGCAATCTCAAGCACCTCTGCATTACACCCTTCTGCTCACTTTTACTAAGCTATTATACTAGCAAACACAACAGAAACTTAGTGGCATCCAAAAAGTGGCCGTTGTACTCCATTTGTGTCCCACTGGTTCCAAGCAATCTCAAACACCTCTGCATTACACATTTCTGCTGACTTTTACTAAGCTATTATACTAGCAAACACAGAAGAAACTTAATGGCATCTAAAAAGTGGCTGTTGTACTCCATTTGTGACCCACTGGTGCCAAGCAATCTCAAGCACCTCTGCATTACACCCTTCTTCTCATTGTCACTAAGCTATTATACTAGCAAACACAGCAGACACTTAGTGGCATCCAAAAAGTGGCTGTTGTATTCCATTTGTGTCCCACTGGTGCAAAGAAATCTAAAGCACCTCTGCATTACACCCTTCGGCTCACTTTTACTAAGCTATTATACTAGCAAACACAGCAGAAACTTAGTGGCATCCAAAAAGTGGCTGTTGTACTCCAATTGTGTCCCACTGGTGCCAAGCAATCTCAAGCACCTCTGCATTACACCCTTCTTCTCACTTTTACTAAGCTATTATACTAGCAAACAGAGCAGAAACTTAGTGGCATCCAAAAAGTGGCTGTTGTACTCCATTTGTGTCCCATTGGTGCCAAGAAATCTCAAGCACCTCTGCATTACACCCTTCTCCTCACTTTTACTAAGCTATTATACTAGCAAACAGAGCAGAAACTTAGTGGCATCCAAAAAGTTGCTGCTGTACACCATTTGTGTCCCACTGGTGCCAAGCAATCACAAGCACCTCTGCATTACACCCTTCTGCTGATTTTTACTAAGCTATTATACTAGCAAACACAACAGAAACTTAGTGGCATCCAAAAAGTGGCCGTTGTACTCCAATTGTGTCCCACTCGTGCCAAGCAATCTCAAGCACCTCTGCATTACTTTCTTCTGCTGACTTTTACTAAGCTATTATACTAGCAAACACAGCAGAAACTTAGTGGCATCCAAAAAGTGGCTGTTGTACTCCATTTGTGTCCCACTGGTGCCAAGCAATCTCAAGCACCTCTGCATTACACCCTTCTTCTCACTGTTACTAAGCTATTATACTAGCAAACACAGCAGAAACTTAGTGGCATCCAAAAAGTGGCAGTTGTATTCCATTTGTGTCCCACTGGTGCAAATAAATCTCAAGTATCTCTGCATTACACCCTTCTGCTCACTTTTTCTAAGCTATTATACTAGCAAACACAGCAGAAACTTAGTGGCATCCAAAAAGTGGCTGTTGTACTCCATTTTTGTCCCACTGGTGCCAACCAATCTCAAGCACCTCTGCATTACACCCTTCTGCTCACTTTTACTAAGCTATTATACTAGCAAACACAGCAGAAACTTAGTGGCATCCAAAAAGTGTCTGTTGTACTCCATTTGTGTCCCACTGGTGCCAAGAAATCTCAAGCACCTCTGCATTACACCCTTCTGCTAACTTTTACTAAGCTATTATATTAGCAAATACAGCAGAAACTTAGTGGCATCCAAAAAGTGGCTGTTGTACTCCATTTGTGTCCCACTGGTTCCAAGCAATCACAAGCACCTCTGCATTACACCCTTCTGCTCACTTTTACTAAGCTATTATACTAGCAAACACAACAGAAACTTAGTGGCATCCAAAAAGTGGCTGATATACTCCATTTGTGTCCCACTGGTGCCAAGCAATCTCAAACACCTCTGCATTACACCCTTCTGCTGACTTTTACTAAGCTATTATACTAGCAAACACAGCAGACACTTAGTGGCATCCAAAAAGTGGCTGTTGTATTCCATTTGTGTCCCACTGGTGCAAAGAAATCTCAAGCACCTCTGCATTACACCCTTCTGCTCACTTTTACTAAGCTATTATACTAGCAAACACAGCAGAAACTTAGTGGCATCCAAAAAGTGGCTGTTGCACTCCATTTGTGTCCCACTGGTACCAAGCAATCTCAAGCACCTCTGCATTACACCCTTCTTCTTACTTTTACTAAGCTATTATACTAGCAAACAGAGCAGAAACTTAGTGGCATCCAAAAAGTGGCTGTTGTACACCATTTGTGTCCCACTGGTGCCAAGCAATCTCAAGCACCTCTGCATTACACCCTTCTTCTGATTTTTACTAAGCTATTATACTAGCAAACACAACAGAAACTTAGTGGCATCCAAAAAGTGGCCGTTGTACTCCATTTGTGTCCCACTCGTGCCAAGCAATCTCAAACACCTCTGCATTACTTCCTTCTGCTGATTTTTAAATAAGCTATTATACTAGCAAACACAGCAGAAAATTAATGGCATCCAAAAAGTGGCTGTTGTACTCCATTTGTGTCCCACTGGTGCCAAGCAATCTCAAGCACCTCTGCATTACACCCTTCTGCTCACTGTTACTAAGCTATTATACTAGCAAACACAGCAGAAACTTAGTGGCATCCAAAAAGTGGCTGTTGTACTCCATTTGTGTCCCACTGGTGCCAAGCAATCTCAAGCACCTCTGCATTACACCCTTCTGCTCACTTTTACTAAGCTATTATACTAGCAAACACAGCAGAAACTTAGTGGCATCCAAAAAGTGGCTGTTGTACTCCATTTGTGTCCCACTGGTGCCAAGAAATCTCAAGCACCTCTGCATTACACCCTTCTCCTCACTTTTACTAAGCTATTATACAAGCAAACAGAGCAGAAACTTGGTGGCATCCAAAAAGTGGCTGTTGTACACCATTTGTGTCCCACTGAAGCCAAGCAATCTCAAGCACCTCTGCATTACACCCTTCTGCTGATTTTTACTAAGCTATTATACTAGCAAACACAACAGAAACTT
Source organism: Anomaloglossus baeobatrachus (assembly GCF_048569485.1). Taxonomy (NCBI): domain Eukaryota; kingdom Metazoa; phylum Chordata; class Amphibia; order Anura; family Aromobatidae; genus Anomaloglossus; species Anomaloglossus baeobatrachus. The sequence goes on along the minus strand of NC_134363.1, from coordinate 86,828,524 downwards.
AGTGGCATCCAAAAAGTGGCATTTGCATTCCATTTGTGTCCCACTGGTGCAAAGAAATCTCAAGTATTTCTGCATTACACCCTTCTGCTCACTGTTACTAAGCTATTATACTAGCAAACACAGCAGAAACTTAGTGGCATCCAAAAAGTGGCTGTTGTACTCCATTTGTGTCCCACTGGTGCCAAGCAATCTCAAGCACCTCTGCATTACACCCTTCTTCTCACTGTTGCTAAGCTATTATACTAGCAAACACAGCAGAAACTTAGTGGCATCCAAAAAGTGGCAGTTGTATTCCATTTGTGTCCCACTGGTGCAAAGTAATCTCAAGTATCTCTGCATTACACCCTTCTGCTCACTTTTACTAAGCTATTAGGCTATGTGCGCACGTTGCGTAAATTCATGCAGTTACGCTGCGCTTTGCAGCGCAGCGTAACTGCATGCGTCCTGCGTCCCCTGCACAATCTATGGAGATTGTGCAGGGGCCGTGCGCACGTGGCATCTCAGAGCGCAGCGCTTCGGCTACTGCCGAAGCGCTGCGCAAAAAGAAGTGACATGTCACTTCTTTCCTGCGCTTTGCCGGCAGCTCCTGCTCTGTCTATGGCAGGAGCTGCAGGCAGAGCGCATGGAATCGGTGCTCACTACGGACATTTCTGCAGCGATCTAAAGCGCACATGTGCTCTTCAGATCGCTGCAGAAATTTCTGCAGGCTAGTACGCAACGTGCGCACATAGCCTTATACTAGCAAACACAGCAGAAACTTAGTGGCATCCAAAAAGTGGCTGTTGTACTCCATTTGTGTCCCACTGGTGCCAAGCAATCTCAAGCACCTCTGCATTACACCCTTCTGCTCACTTTTTCTAAGCTATCATACTAGCAAACACAGCAGAAACTTAGTGGCATCCAAAAAGTGGCTGTTGTACTCCATTTGTGTCCCACTGGTGCCAAGCAATCTCAAGCACCTCTGCATTACACCCTTCTGCTCACTTTTACTAAGCTATTATACTAACAAACACAGCAGAAACTTAGTGGCATCCAAAAAGTGTCTGTTGTACTCCATTTGTGTCCCACTGGTGCCAAGAAATCTCAAGCACCTCTGCATTACACCCTTCTGCTAACTTTTACTAAGCTATAATATTAGAAAACACAGCAGAAACTTAGTGGCATCCAAAAAGTGGCTGTTGTACTCCATTTGTGTCCCATTGGTGCCAAGCAATCTCAACCAACTCTGAATTACACCCTTCTGCTCACTTTTACTAAGCTATTATACTAGCAAACACAGCAGAAACTTACTGGAATCCAAAAAGTGGCTGTTGTACTCCATTTGTGTCCCCCTGGTGCCAAGCAATCTCAAGCACCTCTGCATGACACCCTTCTGCTCACTTTTACTAAGCTATTATACTAGCAAACACAGAAGAATCTTAGTCTTAGTGGCATCCAAAAAGTGGCTGTTGTACTCCATTTGTGTCCCACTGGTGCCAAGCAATCTCAAGCACCTCTGCATTACACCCTTCTTCTCACTTTTACTAAGCTATTATACTAGCAAACAGAGCAGAAACTTAGTGGCATCCAAAAAGTGGCTGTTGTACTCCATTTGTGTCCCACTGGTGCCAAGCAATCTCAAGCACCTCTGCATTACACCCTTCTGCTGATTTTTACTAAGCTATTATACTAGCAAGCACAACAGAAACTTAGTGGCATCCAAAAAGTGGCCGTTGTACTCCATTTGTGTCCCACTCGTGCCAAGCAATCTCAAACACCTCTGCATTACTTTCTTCTGCTGACTTTTACTAAGCTATTATACTAGCAAACACAGCAGAAACTTAGTGGCATCCAAAAAGTGGCTGTTGTACTCCATTTGTGTCCCACTGGTGCCAAGCAATCTCAAGCACCTCTGCATTACACCCTTCTTCTCACTGTTACTAAGCTATTATACTAGCAAACACAGCAGAAACTTAGTGGCATCCAAAAAGTGGCAGTTGTATTCCATTTGTGTCCCACTGGTGCAAAGAAATCTCAAGTATCTCTGCATTACACCCTTCTGCTCACTTTTTCTAAGCTATTATACTAGCAAACACAGCAGAAACTTAGTGGCATCCAAAAAGTGGCTGTTGTACTCCATTTTTGTCCCACTGGTGCCAACCAATCTCAAGCACCTCTGCATTACACCCTTCTGCTCACTTTTACTAAGCTATTATACTAGCAAACACAGCAGAAACTTAGTGGCATCCAAAAAGTGTCTGTTGTACTCCATTTGTGTCCCACTGGTGCCAAGAAATCTCAAGCACCTCTGCATTACACCCTTCTGCTAACTTTTACTAAGCTATTATATTAGCAAACACAGCAGAAACTTAGTGGCATCCAAAAAGTGGCTGTTGTACTCCATTTGTGTCCCACTGGTTCCAAGCAATCACAAGCACCTCTGCATTACACCCTTCTGCTCACTTTTACTAAGCTATTATACTAGCAAACACAACAGAAACTTAGTGGCATCCAAAAAGTGGCTGATGTACTCCATTTGTGTCCCACTGGTGCCAAGCAATCTCAAACACCTCTGCATTACACCCTTCTGCTGACTTTTACTAAGCTATTATACTAGCAAACACAGCAGAAACTTAATGACATCTAAAAAGTGACTGTTGTACTCCATTTGTGACCCACTGGTGCCAAGCAATCTCAAGCACCTCTGCATTACACCCTTCTTCTCACTGTCACTAAGCTATTATACTAGCAAACACAGCAGAAACTTAGTGGCATCCAAAAAGTGGCTGTTGTATTCCATTTGTGTCCCACTGGTGCAAAGAAATCTCAAGCACCTCTGCATTACACCCTTCTGCTCACTTTTACTAAGCTATTATACTAGCAAACACAGCAGAAACTTAGTGGCATCCAAAAAGTGGCTGTTGCACTCCATTTGTGTCCCACTGGTACCAAGCAATCTCAAGCACCTCTGCATTACACCCTTCTTCTTACTTTTACTAAGCTATTATACTAGCAAACAGAGCAGAAACTTAGTGGCATCCAAAAAGTGGCTGTTGTACACCATTTGTGTCCCACTGGTGCCAAGCAATCTCAAGCACCTCTGCATTACACCCTTCTTCTGATTTTTACTAAGCTATTATACTAGCAAACACAACAGAAACTTAGTGGCATCCAAAAAGTGGCCGTTGTACTCCATTTGTGTCCCACTCGTGCCAAGCAATCTCAAACACCTCTGCATTACTTCCTTCTGCTGATTTTTAAATAAGCTATTATACTAGCAAACACAGCAGAAAATTAATGGCATCCAAAAAGTGGCTGTTGTACTCCATTTGTGTCCCACTGGTGCCAAGCAATCTCAAGCACCTCTGCATTACACCCTTCTGCTCACTGTTACTAAGCTATTATACTAGCAAACACAGCAGAAACTTAGTGGCATCCAAAAAGTGGCTGTTGTACTCCATTTGTGTCCCACTGGTGCCAAGAAATCTCAAGCACTTCTGCATTACACCCTTCTCCTCACTTTTACTAAGCTATTATACAAGCAAACAGAGCAGAAACTTGGTGGCATCCAAAAAGTGGCTGTTGTACACCATTTGTGTCCCACTGAAGCCAAGCAATCTCAAGCACCTCTGCATTACACCCTTCTGCTGATTTTTACTAAGCTATTATACTAGCAAACACAACAGAAACTTAGTGGCATCCAAAAAGTGGCAGTTGCATTCCATTTGTGTCCCACTGGTGCAAAGAAATCTCAAGTATTTCTGCATTACACCCTTCTGCTCACTGTTACTAAGCTATTATACTAGCAAACACAGCAGAAACTTAGTGGCATCCAAAAAGTGGCTGTTGTACTCCATTTGTGTCCCACTGGTGCCAAGCAATCTCAAGCACCTCTGCATTACACCCTTCTTCTCACTGTTGCTAAGCTATTATACTAGCAAACACAGCAGAAACTTAGTGGCATCCAAAAAGTGGCAGTTGTATTCCATTTGTGTCCCACTGGTGCAAAGTAATCTCAAGTATCTCTGCATTACACCCTTCTGCTCACTTTTACTAAGCTATTAGGCTATGTGCGCACGTTGCGTAAATTCATGCAGTTACGCTGCGCTTTGCAGCGCAGCGTAACTGCATGCGTCCTGCGTCCCCTGCACAATCTATGGAGATTGTGCAGGGGCCGTGCGCACGTGGCGTCTCAGAGCGCAGCGCTTCGGCTACTGCCGAAGCGCTGCGCAAAAAGAAGTGACATGTCACTTCTTTCCTGCGCTTTGCCGGCAGCTCCTGCTCTGTCTATGGCAGGAGCTGCAGGCAGAGCGCATGGAATCGGCGCTCACTACGGACATTTCTGCAGCGATCTAAAGCGCACATGTGCTCTTCAGATCGCTGCAGAAATTTCTGCAGGCTAGTACGCAACGTGCGCACATAGCCTTATACTAGCAAACACAGCAGAAACTTAGTGGCATCCAAAAAGTGGCTGTTGTACTCCATTTGTGTCCCACTGGTGCCAAGCAATCTCAAGCACCTCTGCATTACACCCTTCTGCTCACTTTTTCTAAGCTATCATACTAGCAAACACAGCAGAAACTTAGTGGCATCCAAAAAGTGGCTGTTGTACTCCATTTGTGTCCCACTGGTGCCAAGCAATCTCAAGCACCTCTGCATTACACCCTTCTGCTCACTTTTACTAAGCTATTATACTAACAAACACAGCAGAAACTTAGTGGCATCCAAAAAGTGTCTGTTGTACTCCATTTGTGTCCCACTGGTGCCAAGAAATCTCAAGCACCTCTGCATTACACCCTTCTGCTAACTTTTACTAAGCTATAATATTAGCAAACACAGCAGAAACTTAGTGGCATCCAAAAAGTGGCTGTTGTACTCCATTTGTGTCCCATTGGTGCCAAGCAATCTCAACCAACTCTGAATTACACCCTTCTGCTCACTTTTACTAAGCTATTATACTAGCAAACACAGCAGAAACTTACTGGAATCCAAAAAGTGGCTGTTGTACTCCATTTGTGTCCCCCTGGTGCCAAGCAATCTCAAGCACCTCTGCATTACACCCTTCTGCTCACTTTTACTAAGCTATTATACTAGCAAACACAGAAGAATCTTAGTCTTAGTGGCATCCAAAAAGTGGCTGTTGTACTCCATTTGTGTCCCACTGGTTCCAAGCAATCCCAAGCACCTCTGCATTACACCCTTCTTCTCACTTTTACTAAGCTATTATACTAGCAAACAGAGCAGAAACTTAGTGGCATCCAAAAAGTGGCTGTTGTACTCCATTTGTGTCCCACTGGTGCCAAGAAATCTCAAGCACCTCTGCATTACACCCTTCTCCTCACTTTTACTAAACTATTATACAAGCAAACAGAGCAGAAACTTAGTGGCATCCAAAAAGTGGCTGTTGTACACCATTTGTGTCCCACTGAAGCCAAGCAATCTCAAGCACCTCTGCATTACACCCTTCTGCTGATTTTTACTAAGCTATTATACTAGCAAACACAACAGAAACTTAGTGGCATCCAAAAAGTGGCTGTTGTACTCCATTTGTGTCCCACTGGTGCCAAGCAATCTCAAGCACCTCTGCATTACACCTTTCTGCTCACTTTTACTAAGCTATTATACTAGCAAACACAGCAGAAACTTAGTGGCATCCAAAAAGTGGCTGTTGTACTCCATTTGAGTCCCACTGGTGCCAAGCAATCTCAAGCACCTCTGCATTACACCCTTCTGCTCACTTTTACTAAGCTATTATACTAGCAAACACAGCAGAAACTTAGTGGCATCCAAAAAGTGTCTGTTGTACTCCATTTGTGTCCCACTGGTGCCAAGAAATCTCAAGCACCTCTGCATTACACCCTTCTGCTCACTTTTTCTAAGCTATCATACTAGCAAACACAGCAGAAACTTAGTGGCATCCAAAAAGTGGCTGTTGTACTCCATTTGTGTCCCACTGGTGCCAAGCAATCTCAAGCACCTCTGCATTACACCCTTCTGCTCACTTTTACTAAGCTATTATACTAACAAACACAGCAGAAACTTAGTGGCATCCAAAAAGTGTCTGTTGTACTCCATTTGTGTCCCACTGGTGCCAAGAAATCTCAAGCACCTCTGCATTACACCCTTCTGCTAACTTTTACTAAGCTATAATATTAGCAAACACAGCAGAAACTTAGTGGCATCCAAAAAGTGGCTGTTGTACTCCATTTGTGTCCCATTGGTGCCAAGCAATCTCAACCAACTCTGAATTACACCCTTCTGCTCACTTTTACTAAGCTATTATACTAGCAAACACAGCAGAAACTTACTGGAATCCAAAAAGTGGCTGTTGTACTCCATTTGTGTCCCCCTGGTGCCAAGCAATCTCAAGCACCTCTGCATTACACCCTTCTGCTCACTTTTACTAAGCTATTATACTAGCAAACACAGAAGAATCTTAGTCTTAGTGGCATCCAAAAAGTGGCTGTTGTACTCCATTTGTGTCCCACTGGTGCCAAGCAATCTCAAGCACCTCTGCATTACACCCTTCTTCTCACTTTTACTAAGCTATTATACTAGCAAACAGAGCAGAAACTTAGTGGCATCCAAAAAGTGGCTGTTGTACTCCATTTGTGTCCCACTGGTGCCAAGCAATCTCAAGCACCTCTGCATTACACCCTTCTGCTGATTTTTACTAAGCTATTATACTAGCAAACACAACAGAAACTTAGTGGCATCCAAAAAGTGGCCGTTGTACTCCATTTGTGTCCCACTCGTGCCAAGCAATCTCAAACACCTCTGCATTCCTTTCTTCTGCTGACTTTTACTAAGCTATTATACTAGCAAACACAGCAGAAACTTAGTGGCATCCAAAAAGTGGCTGTTGTACTCCATTTGTGTCCCACTGGTGCCAAGCAATCTCAAGCACCTCTGCATTACACCCTTCTTCTCACTGTTACTAAGCTATTATACTAGCAAACACAGCAGAAACTTAGTGGCATCCAAAAAGTGGCAGTTGTATTCCATTTGTGTCCCACTGGTGCAAAGAAATCTCAAGTATCTCTGCATTACACCCTTCTGCTCACTTTTTCTAAGCTATTATACTAGCAAACACAGCAGAAACTTAGTGGCATCCAAAAAGTGGCTGTTGTACTCCATTTTTGTCCCACTGGTGCCAACCAATCTCAAGCACCTCTGCATTACACCCTTCTGCTCACTTTTACTAAGCTATTATACTAGCAAACACAGCAGAAACTTAGTGGCATCCAAAAAGTGTCTGTTGTACTCCATTTGTGTCCCACTGGTGCCAAGAAATCTCAAGCACCTCTGCATTACACCCTTCTGCTAACTTTTACTAAGCTATTATATTAGCAAACACAGCAGAAACTTAGTGGCATCCAAAAAGTGGCTGTTGTACTCCATTTGTGTCCCACTGGTTCCAAGCAATCACAAGCACCTCTGCATTACACCCTTCTGCTCACTTTTACTAAGCTATTATACTAGCAAACACAACAGAAACTTAGTGGCATCCAAAAAGTGGCTGATGTACTCCATTTGTGTCCCACTGGTGCCAAGCAATCTCAAACACCTCTGCATTACACCCTTCTGCTGACTTTTACTAAGCTATTATACTAGCAAACACAGCAGAAACTTAATGACATCTAAAAAGTGACTGTTGTACTCCATTTGTGACCCACTGGTGCCAAGCAATCTCAAGCACCTCTGCATTACACCCTTCTTCTCACTGTCACTAAGCTATTATACTAGCAAACACAGCAGAAACTTAGTGGCATCCAAAAAGTGGCTGTTGTATTCCATTTGTGTCCCACTGGTGCAAAGAAATCTCAAGCACCTCTGCATTACACCCTTCTGCTCACTTTTACTAAGCTATTATACTAGCAAACACAGCAGAAACTTAGTGGCATCCAAAAAGTGGCTGTTGCACTCCATTTGTGTCCCACTGGTACCAAGCAATCTCAAGCACCTCTGCATTACACCCTTCTTCTTACTTTTACTAAGCTATTATACTAGCAAACAGAGCAGAAACTTAGTGGCATCCAAAAAGTGGCTGTTGTACACCATTTGTGTCCCACTGGTGCCAAGCAATCTCAAGCACCTCTGCATTACACCCTTCTTCTGATTTTTACTAAGCTATTATACTAGCAAACACAACAGAAACTTAGTGGCATCCAAAAAGTGGCCGTTGTACTCCATTTGTGTCCCACTCGTGCCAAGCAATCTCAAACACCTCTGCATTACTTCCTTCTGCTGATTTTTAAATAAGCTATTATACTAGCAAACACAGCAGAAAATTAATGGCATCCAAAAAGTGGCTGTTGTACTCCATTTGTGTCCCACTGGTGCCAAGCAATCTCAAGCACCTCTGCATTACACCCTTCTGCTCACTGTTACTAAGCTATTATACTAGCAAACACAGCAGAAACTTAGTGGCATCCAAAAAGTGGCTGTTGTACTCCATTTGTGTCCCACTGGTGCCAAGCAATCTCAAGCACCTCTGCATTACACCCTTCTGCTCACTTTTACTAAGCTATTATACTAGCAAACACAGCAGAAACTTAGTGGCATCCAAAAAGTGGCTGTTGTACTCCATTTGTGTCCCACTGGTGCCAAGAAATCTCAAGCACTTCTGCATTACACCCTTCTCCTCACTTTTACTAAGCTATTATACAAGCAAACAGAGCAGAAACTTGGTGGCATCCAAAAAGTGGCTGTTGTACACCATTTGTGTCCCACTGAAGCCAAGCAATCTCAAGCACCTCTGCATTACACCCTTCTGCTGATTTTTACTAAGCTATTATACTAGCAAACACAACAGAAACTTAGTGGCATCCAAAAAGTGGCAGTTGCATTCCATTTGTGTCCCACTGGTGCAAAGAAATCTCAAGTATTTCTGCATTACACCCTTCTGCTCACTGTTACTAAGCTATTATACTAGCAAACACAGCAGAAACTTAGTGGCATCCAAAAAGTGGCTGTTGTACTCCATTTGTGTCCCACTGGTGCCAAGCAATCTCAAGCACCTCTGCATTACACCCTTCTTCTCACTGTTGCTAAGCTATTATACTAGCAAACACAGCAGAAACTTAGTGGCATCCAAAAAGTGGCAGTTGTATTCCATTTGTGTCCCACTGGTGCAAAGTAATCTCAAGTATCTCTGCATTACACCCTTCTGCTCACTTTTACTAAGCTATTAGGCTATGTGCGCACGTTGCGTAAATTCATGCAGTTACGCTGCGCTTTGCAGCGCAGCGTAACTGCATGCGTCCTGCGTCCCCTGCACAATCTATGGAGATTGTGCAGGGGCCGTGCGCACGTGGCGTCTCAGAGCGCAGCGCTTCGGCTACTGCCGAAGCGCTGCGCAAAAAGAAGTGACATGTCACTTCTTTCCTGCGCTTTGCCGGCAGCTCCTGCTCTGTCTATGGCAGGAGCTGCAGGCAGAGCGCATGGAATCGGCGCTCACTACGGACATTTCTGCAGCGATCTAAAGCGCACATGTGCTCTTCAGATCGCTGCAGAAATTTCTGCAGGCTAGTACGCAACGTGCGCACATAGCCTTATACTAGCAAACACAGCAGAAACTTAGTGGCATCCAAAAAGTGGCTGTTGTACTCCATTTGTGTCCCACTGGTGCCAAGCAATCTCAAGCACCTCTGCATTACACCCTTCTGCTCACTTTTTCTAAGCTATCATACTAGCAAACACAGCAGAAACTTAGTGGCATCCAAAAAGTGGCTGTTGTACTCCATTTGTGTCCCACTGGTGCCAAGCAATCTCAAGCACCTCTGCATTACACCCTTCTGCTCACTTTTACTAAGCTATTATACTAACAAACACAGCAGAAACTTAGTGGCATCCAAAAAGTGTCTGCTGTACTCCATTTGTGTCCCACTGGTGCCAAGAAATCTCAAGCACCTCTGCATTACACCCTTCTGCTAACTTTTACTAAGCTATAATATTAGCAAACACAGCAGAAACTTAGTGGCATCCAAAAAGTGGCTGTTGTACTCCATTTGTGTCCCATTGGTGCCAAGCAATCTCAACCAACTCTGAATTACACCCTTCTGCTCACTTTTACTAAGCTATTATACTAGCAAACACAGCAGAAACTTACTGGAATCCAAAAAGTGGCTGTTGTACTCCATTTGTGTCCCCCTGGTGCCAAGCAATCTCAAGCACCTCTGCATTACACCCTTCTGCTCACTTTTACTAAGCTATTATACTAGCAAACACAGAAGAATCTTAGTCTTAGTGGCATCCAAAAAGTGGCTGTTGTACTCCATTTGTGTCCCACTGGTGCCAAGCAATCCCAAGCACCTCTGCATTACACCCTTCTTCTCACTTTTACTAAGCTATTATACTAGCAAACAGAGCAGAAACTTAGTGGCATCCAAAAAGTGGCTGTTGTACTCCATTTGTGTCCCACTGGTGCCAAGAAATCTCAAGCACCTCTGCATTACACCCTTCTCCTCACTTTTACTAAACTATTATACAAGCAAACAGAGCAGAAACTTAGTGGCATCCAAAAAGTGGCTGTTGTACACCATTTGTGTCCCACTGAAGCCAAGCAATCTCAAGCACCTCTGCATTACACCCTTCTGCTGATTTTTACTAAGCTATTATACTAGCAAACACAACAGAAACTTAGTGGCATCCAAAAAGTGGCAGTTGTATTCCATTTGTGTCCCACTGGTGCAAAGAAATCTCAAGCACTTCTGCATTACACCCTTCTGCTCACTTTTACTAAGCTATTATATTAGCAAACACAGCAGAAACTTAATGGCATCTAAAAAGTGGCTGTTGTACTCCATTTGTGACCCACTGGTGCCAAGCAAACTCCAGCACCTCTGCATTACACCCATCTGCTGATTTTTACTAAGCTATTATACTAGCAAACACAACAGAAACTTAGTGGCATCCAAAAAGTGGCCGTTGTACTCCATGTGTGTCCTACTGGTGCCAAGCAATCTCAAACACCTCTGCATTATACCCTTCTGCTGACTTTTACTAAGCTATTATACTAGCAAACACAGCAGAAACTTAATGGCATCTAAAACGTGGCTGTTGTACTCCATTTGTGACCCACTGGTGCCAAGCAATCTCAGGCACCTCTGCATTACACCCTTCTTCTCACTGTTGCTAAGCTATTATACTAGCAAACACAGCAGAAACTTAGTGGCATCCAAAAAGTGGCTGTTGTATTCCATTTGTGTCCCACTGGTGCAAAGAAATCTCAAGCACCTCTGCATTACACCCTTCTGCTCGTTTTTACTAAGCTATTATACTAGCAAACACAGCAGAAACTTAGTGGCATCAAAAAAGTGGCTGTTGTACTCCATTTGTGTCCCACTGGTGCCAAGCAATCTCAAGCACCTCTGCATTACACCCTTCTTCTCACTTTTACTAAGCTATTATACTAGCAAACAGAGCAGAAACTTAGTGGCATCCAAAAAGTGGCTGTTGTACTCCACTTGTGTCCCACTGGTGCCAAGAAATCTCAAGCACCTCTGCATTACACCCTTCTCCTCACTTTTACTAAGCTATTATACTAGAAAACACAGCAGAAACTTAGTGGCATCCAAAAAGTGGCTGTTGTAGACCATTTGTGTCCCACTGGTGCCAAGCAATCTCCAGCACCTCTGCATTACACCCATCTGCTGATTTTTACTAAGCTATTATACTAGCAAACACAACAGAAACTTAGTGGCATCCAAAAAGTGGCAGTTACATTCCATTTGTGTCCCACTGGTGCAAAGAAATCTCAAGTATCTCTGCATTACACCCTTCTGCTCACTTTTACTAAGCTAGTATACTAGCAAACACAGCAGAAACTTAGTGGCATCCAAAAAGTGGCTGTTGTACTCCATTTGTGTCCCACTGGTGCCAAGCAATCTCAAGCACCTCTGCATTACACCCTTCTGCTCACTTTTACTAAGCAATTATACTAGCAAACACAGCAGAAACTTAGTGGCATCCAAAAAATGGCTGTTGTACTCCATTTGTGTCCCACTGGTGCCAAGCAATCTCAAGCACCTCTGCATTACACCCTTCTGCTCACTTTTACTAAGCTATTATACTAGCAAACACAGCAGAAACTTAGTGGCATCCAAAAAGTGTCTGTTGTACTCCATTTGTGTCCCACTGGTGCCAAGCAATCTCAAGCACCTCTGCATTACACCCTTCTGCTAACTTTTACTAAGCTATTATATTAGCAAACACAGCAGAAACTTAGTGGCATCCAAAAAGTGGCTGTTGTACTCCATTTGTGTCCCACTGGTGCCAAGCAATCTCAACCAACTCTGAATTACACCCTTCTGCTCACTTTTACTAAGCTATTATACTAGCAAACACAGCAGAAACTTACTGGAATCCAATAAGTGGCTGTTGTACTTCATTTGTGTCCCCCTGGTGCCAAGCAATCTCAAGCACCTCTGCATTACACCCTTCTGCTCACTTTTACTAAGGTATTATACTAGCAAACACAGCAGAAACTTAGTGGCATCAAAAAAGTGGCTGTTGTACTCCAATTGTGTCTCACTGGTGCCAAGCAATCTCAAGCACCTCTGCATTACACCCTTCTTCTCACTTTTACTAAGCTATTATACTAGCAAACAGAGCAGAAACTTAGTGGCATCCAAAAAGTGGCTGTTGTACTCCATTTGTGTCCCACTGGTGCCAAGAAATCTCAAGCACCTCTGCATTACACCCTTCTCCTCACTTTTACTAAGCTATTATACTAGCAAACACAACAGAAACTTAGTGGCATCCAAAAAGTGGCCGTTGTACTTCATTTGTGTCCCACTCGTGCCAAGCAATCTCAAACACCTCTGCATTACTTCCTTCTGTTGACTTTTACTAAGCTATTATACTAGCAAACACAGCAGAAACTTAATGGCATCTAAAAAGTGGCTGTTGTACTCCATTTGTGTCCCACTGGTGCCAAGCAATCTCAAGCACCTCTGCATTACACCCTTCTTCTCACTGTTACTAAGCTATTATACTAGCAAACACAGCAGAAACTTAGTGGCATCCAAAAAGTGGCAGTTGTATTCCATTTTTGTCCCACTGGTGCAAAGAAATCTCAAGCACTTCTGCATTACACCCATCTGCTGATTTTTACTAAGCTATTATACTAGCAAACACAGCAGAAACTTAGTGGCATCCAAAAAGTGGCTGTTGTACTTCATTTGTGTCCCACTGGTTCCAAGCAATCTCAAGCACCTCTGCATTACACCCTCCTGCTTACTTTTACTAAGCTATTATACTAGCAAACACAACAGAAACTTAGTGGCATCTAAAAAGTGACTGTTGTACTCCATTTGTGTCCCACTGGTGCAAAGAAATCTCAAGTATCTCTGCATTACACCCTTCTGCTCACTTTTACTAAGCTAGTATACTAGCAAACACAGCAGAAACTTAGTGGCATCCAAAAAGTGGCTGTTGTACTCCATTTGTGTCCCACTGGTGCCAAGCAATCTCAAGCACCTCTGCATTATACCCTTCTGCTCACTTTTAATAAGCAATTATACTAGCAAACACAGCAGAAACTTAGTGGCATCCAAAAAATGGCTGTTGTACTCCATTTGTGTCCCACTGGTGCCAAGCAATCTCAAGCACCTCTGCATTACACCCTTCTGCTCACTTTTACTAAGCTATTATACTAGCAAACACAGCAGAAACTTAGTGGCATCCAAAAAGTGTCTGTTGTACTCCATTTGTGTCCCACTGGTGCCAAGCAATCTCAAGCACCTCTGCATTACACCCTTCTGCTAACTTTTACTAAGCTATTATATTAGCAAACACAGCAGAAACTTAGTGGCATCCAAAAAGTGGCTGTTGTACTTCATTTGTGTCCCCCTGGTGCCAAGCAATCTCAAGCACCTCTGCATTACACCCTTCTGCTCACTTTTACTAAGGTATTATACTAGCAAACACAGCAGAAACTTAGTGGCATCAAAAAAGTGGCTGTTGTACTCCATTTGTGTCTCACTGGTGCCAAGCAATCTCAAGCACCTCTGCATTACACCCTTCTTCTCACTTTTACTAAGCTATTATACTAGCAAACAGAGCAGAAACTTAGTGGCATCTAAAAAGTGGCTGTTGTACTCCATTTGTGTCCCACTGGTGCCAAGCAATCTCAAGCACCTCTGCATTACACCCTTCTTCTCACTGTTACTAAGCTATTATACTAGCAAACACAGCAGAAACTTAGTGGCATCCAAAAAGTGGCTGTTGTACTCCATTTGTGTCCCACTGGTTCCAAGCAAACTCAAGCACCTCTGCATTACACCCTTCTGCTCACTTTTACTAAGCTATTATACTAGCAAACACAGCAGAAACTTAGTGGAATCCAAAAAGTGACTGTTGTACTCCATTTGTGTCCCCCTGGTTCCAAGCAATCTCAAGCACCTTTGCATTACACCCTTCTGCTTACTTTTACTAAGCTATTATACTATCAAACACAGCAGAAACTTAGTGGCATCCAAAAAGTGGCTGTTGTACTCCATTTGTGTCCCACTGGTGCCAAGCAATCTCAAGCACCTCTGCATTACACCCTTCTGCTAACTTTTACTAAGCTATTATACTAGCAAACACAACAGAAACTTAGTGGCATCCAAAAAGTGGCTGTTGTACTCCATTTTTGTCCCACTGGTGCCAAGAAATCTCAAGCACCTCTGCATTACACCCTTCTCCTCACTTTTACTAAGCTATTATACTAGCAAACAGAGCAGAATCTTAGTGGCATCTAAAAAGTGGCTGTTGTATTCCATTTGTGTCCCACTGGTGCCAAGCAATCTCAAGCACCTCTGCATTACACCCTTCTTCTCACTGTTACTAAGCTTTTATACTAGCAAACACAGCTGAAACTTAGTGGCATCCAAAAAGTGGCTGTTGTATTCCATTTGTGTCCCACTGGTGCAAAGAAATCTAAAGCACCTCTGCATTACACCCTTCTGCTCACTTTTACTAAGCTATTATACTAGCAAACACAGCAGAAACTTAGTGGCATCCAAAAAGTGGCTGTTGTACTCCATTTGTGTCCCACTGGTGCCAAGCAATCTCAAACACCTCTGCAATACACCCTTCTGCTGACTTTTACTAAGCTATTATACTAGCAAACACAGCAGAAACTTAATGGCATCCAAAAAGTGGCTGTTGTACTCCATTTGTGTCCCACTGGTGCCAAGCAATCTCAAGCACCTCTGCATTACACCCTTCTTCTCACTGTTACTAAGCTATTATACTAGCAAACACAGCAGAAACTTAGTGGCATCCAAAAAGTGGCTGTTGTATTCCATTTGTGTCCCACTGGTGCAAAGAAATCTCAAGCACCTCTGCATTACACCTTTCTGCTCACTTTTACTAAGCTATTATACTAGCAAACACAGCAGAAACTTAGTGGCATCCAAAAAGTGGCTGTTGTACTCCATTTGTGTCCCACTGGTGCCAAGAAATCTCAAGCACCTCTGCATTACACCCTTCTCCTCACTTTTAATAAGCTATTATACTAGCAAACAGAGCAGAAACTTAGTGGCATCCAAAAAGAGGCTGTTGTACTCCATTTGTGTCCCACTGGTGCCAAGCAATCTCAAGCACCTCTGCATTACACCCTTCTGCTCACTTTTACTAAGCTATTATACTAGCAAACACAACAGAAACTTAGTGGCATCCAAAAAGTGGCCGTTGTACTCCATTTGTGTCCCACTGGTGCCAAGCAATCTCAAGCACCTCTGCATTACACCCTTCTGCACACTTTTACTAAGCTATTATACTAGCAAACATAGCAGAAACTTAATGGCATCCAAAAAATGGCTGTTGTACTCCATTTGTGTCCCACTGGTGCCAAGCAATCTCCAGCACCTCTGCATTACACTCTCCTGCTCACTTTTACTAAGCTATTATACTAGCAAACACAGCAGAAACTTAGTGGCATCCAAAAAGTGGCTGTTGTACTCCATTTGTGTCCCACTGGTGCCAAGCAATCTCAAGCACCTCTGCATTACACTCTTTTGCTCACTTTTTCTAAGCTATTATACTAGCAAACACAGCAGAAACTTAGTGGCATCCAAAAAGTGGCTGTTGTACTCCATTTGAGTCCTACTGGTGCCAAGCAATCTCAAGTACCTCTGCATTATACCCTTCTGCTCACTTTTACTAAGCTATTATACAAGAAAACACAGCTGAAACTTAGTGGCATCCAAAAAGTGGCTGTTGTACTCCATTTGTGTCCCACTGGTTCCAAGCAATCTCAAGCACCTCTGCATTACACCCTTCTGCTCACTTTTACTAAGCTATTATACTATCAAACACAGCAGAAACTTAGTGGCATCCAAAAAGTGGCTGTTGTTCTCCATGTGTGTCCCACTGGTGCCAAGCAATCTCCAGCACCTCTGCATTACACCCTCCTGCTTACTTTTACTAAGCTATTATACTAGCAAACACAACAGAAACTTAGTGGCATCTAAAAAGTGACTGTTGTACTCCATTTGTGTCCCACTGGTGCCAAGCAATCTCAAGCACCTCTGCATTACACCCTTCTAATCACTGTTACTAAGCTATTATACTAGCAAACACAGCAGAAACTTAGTGGCATCCAAAAAGTGGCTGTTGTACTCCATTTGTGTCCCACTGGTTCCAAGCAAACTCAAGCACCTCTGCATTACACCCTTCTGCTCACTTTTACTAAGCTATTATACTAGCAAACACAGCAGAAACTTAGTGGAATCCAAAAAGTGACTGTTGTACTCCATTTGTGTCCCCCTGGTTCCAAGCAATCTCAAGCACCTTTGCATTACACCCTTCTGCTTACTTTTACTAAGCTATTATACTATCAAACACAGCAGAAACTTAGTGTCATCCAAAAAGTGGCTGTTGTACTCCATTTGTGTCCCACTGGTGCCAAGCAATCTCAAGCACCTCTGCATTACACCCTTCTGCTAACTTTTACTAAGCTATTATACTAGCAAACACAACAGAAACTTAGTGGCATCCAAAAAGTGGCTGTTGTACTCCATTTTTGTCCCACTGGTGCCAAGAAATCTCAAGCACCTCTGCATTACACCCTTCTCCTCACTTTTACTAAGCTATTATACTAGCAAACAGAGCAGAATCTTAGTGGCATCTAAAAAGTGGCTGTTGTATTCCATTTGTGTCCCACTGGTGCCAAGCAATCTCAAGCACCTCTGCATTACACCCTTCTTCTCACTGTTACTAAGCTTTTATACTAGCAAACACAGCTGAAACTTAGTGGCATCCAAAAAGTGGCTGTTGTATTCCATTTGTGTCCCACTGGTGCAAAGAAATCTAAAGCACCTCTGCATTACACCCTTCTGCTCACTTTTACTAAGCTATTATACTAGCAAACACAGCAGAAACTTAGTGGCATCCAAAAAGTGGCTGTTGTACTCCATTTGTGTCCCACTGGTGCCAAGCAATCTCAAACACCTCTGCAATACACCCTTCTGCTGACTTTTACTAAGCTATTATACTAGCAAACACAGCAGAAACTTAATGGCATCCAAAAAGTGGCTGTTGTACTCCATTTGTGTCCCACTGGTGCCAAGCAATCTCAAGCACCTCTGCATTACACCCTTCTTCTCACTGTTACTAAGCTATTATACTAGCAAACACAGCAGAAACTTAGTGGCATCCAAAAAGTGGCTGTTGTATTCCATTTGTGTCCCACTGGTGCAAAGAAATCTCAAGCACCTCTGCATTACACCTTTCTGCTCACTTTTACTAAGCTATTATACTAGCAAACACAGCAGAAACTTAGTGGCATCCAAAAAGTGGCTGTTGTACTCCATTTGTGTCCCACTGGTGCCAAGAAATCTCAAGCACCTCTGCATTACACCCTTCTCCTCACTTTTAATAAGCTATTATACTAGCAAACAGAGCAGAAACTTAGTGGCATCCAAAAGAGGCTGTTGTACTCCATTTGTGTCCCACTGGTGCCAAGCAATCTCAAGCACCTCTGCATTACACCCTTCTGCTCACTTTTACTAAGCTATTATACTAGCAAACACAACAGAAACTTAGTGGCATCCAAAAAGTGGCCGTTGTACTCCATTTGTGTCCCACTGGTGCCAAGCAATCTCAAGCACCTCTGCATTACACCCTTCTGCACACTTTTACTAAGCTATTATACTAGCAAACATAGCAGAAACTTAATGGCATCCAAAAAATGGCTGTTGTACTCCATTTGTGTCCCACTGGTGCCAAGCAATCTCCAGCACCTCTGCATTACACTCTCCTGCTCACTTTTACTAAGCTATTATACTAGCAAACACAGCAGAAACTTAGTGGCATCCAAAAAGTGGCTGTTGTACTCCATTTGTGTCCCACTGGTGCCAAGCAATCTCAAGCACCTCTGCATTACACTCTTTTGCTCACTTTTTCTAAGCTATTATACTAGCAAACACAGCAGAAACTTAGTGGCATCCAAAAAGTGGCTGTTATACTCCATTTGAGTCCTACTGGTGCCAAGCAATCTCAAGTACATCTGCATTATACCCTTCTGCTCACTTTTACTAAGCTATTATACAAGAAAACACAGCTGAAACTTAGTGGCATCCAAAAAGTGGCTGTTGTACTCCATTTGTGTCCCACTGGTGCCAAGAAATCTCAAGCACCTCTGCATTACACCCTTCTCCTCACTTTTAATAAGCTATTATACTAGCAAACAGAGCAGAAACTTAGTGGCATCCAAAAAGAGGCTGTTGTACTCCATTTGTGTCCCACTGGTGCCAAGCAATCTCAAGCACCTCTGCATTACACCCTTCTGCTCACTTTTACTAAGCTATTATACTAGCAAACACAACAGAAACTTAGTGGCATCCAAAAAGTGGCCGTTGTACTCCATTTGTGTCCCACTGGTGCCAAGCAATCTCAAGCACCTCTGCATTACACCCTTCTGCACACTTTTACTAAGCTATTATACTAGCAAACATAGCAGAAACTTAATGGCATCCAAAAAATGGCTGTTGTACTCCATTTGTGTCCCACTGGTGCCAAGCAATCTCCAGCACCTCTGCATTACACTGTCCTGCTCACTTTTACTAAGCTATTATACTAGCAAACACAGCAGAAACTTAGTGGCATCCAAAAAGTGGCTGTTGTACTCCATTTGTGTCCCACTGGTGCCAAGCAATCTCAAGCACCTCTGCATTACACTCTTTTGCTCACTTTTTCTAAGCTATTATACTAGCAAACACAGCAGAAACTTAGTGGCATCCAAAAAGTGGCTGTTGTACTCCATTTGAGTCCTACTGGTGCCAAGCAATCTCAAGTACCTCTGCATTATACCCTTCTGCTCACTTTTACTAAGCTATTATACAAGAAAACACAGCTGAAACTTAGTGGCATCCAAAAAGTGGCTGTTGTACTCCATTTGTGTCCCACTGGTGCCAAGCAATCTCAAGCACCTCTTCATTACACCTTTCTGCTCACTTTTACTAAGCTATTATACTAGCAAACACAGCAGAAACTTAGTGGCATCCAAAAAGTGGCTGTTGTACTCCATTTGTGTCCCACTGGTGCCAAGAAATCTCAAGCACCTCTGCATTACACCCTTCTGCTAACTTTTACTAAGCTATTATACTAGCAAACACAGCAGAAACTTAGTGGCATCCAAAAAGTGGCTGTTATACTCCATTTGTGTCCCACTGGTGCCAAGCAATCTCAAGCACCTCTGAATTACACCCTTCTGCTCACTTTTACTAAGCTATTATACTAGCAAACACAGCAGAAACTTAGTGGCATCCAAAAAGTGGCTGTTGTACTACATTTGTGTCCCACTGGTGCCAAGAAACATCAAGCACCTCTGCATTACACCCTTCTGCTCACTTTTACTAAGCTATTATACTAGCAAACACAGCAGAAACTTAGTGGCATCCAAAAAGTGGCTGTTGTACTCCATTTTTGTCCCACTGGTGCCAACCAATCTCAAGCACCTCTGCATTACACCCTTCTGCTCACTTTTACTAAGCTATTATACTAGCAAACACAGCAGAAACTTAGTGGCATCCAAAAAGTGGCTGTTGTTCTCCATTTGTGTCCCACTGGTGCCAAGCAATCTCAAGCACCTCTGCATTACACCGTTCTGCTTACTTTTACTAAGCTATTATACTAGCAAACACAGCAGAAACTTAGTGACATCCAAAAAGTGGCTGTTGTACTCCATTTGTGTCCCACTGGTGCCAAGCAATCTCAAGCACCCCTGTATTACACCCCTCTTCTAACTTTTACTAAGCTATTATACTAGCAAACACAGCAGAAACTTAGTGGCATCCAAAAAGTGGCTGTTGTTCTCCATTTGTGTCCCACTGGTGCCAAGCAATCTCAAGCACCTCTGCATTACACCCTTCTGCTCACTTTTACTAAGCTATTATACTAGCAAACACAGCAGAAACTTAGTGGCATCCAAAAAGTGGCTGTTGTACTCCATTTTTGTCCCACTGGTGCCAACCAATCTCAAGCACCTCTGCATTACACCCTTCTGCTCACTTTTACTAAGCTATTATACTAGCAAACACAGCAGAAACTTAGTGGCATCCAAAAAGTGGCTGTTGTTCTCCATTTGTGTCCCACTGGTGCCAAGCAATCTCAAGCACCTCTGCATTACACCGTTCTGCTTACTTTTACTAAGCTATTATACTAGCAAACACAGCAGAAACTTAGTGACATCCAAAAAGTGGCTGTTGTACTCCATTTGTGTCCCACTGGTGCCAAGCAATCTCAAGCACCCCTGTATTACACCCCTCTTCTAACTTTTACTAAGCTATTATACTAGCAAACACAGCAGAAACTTAGTGGCATCCAAAAAGTGGCTGTTGTTCTCCATTTGTGTCCCACTGGTGCCAAGCAATCTCAAGCACCTCTGCATTACACCCTTCTGCTCACTTTTACTAAGCTATTATACTAGCAAACACAGCAGAAACTAAGTGGCATCTAAAAAGTGGCTGTTGTACTCCATTTGTGTCCCACTGGTGCCAAGCAATCTCAAGCACCTCTGCATTACACCCCTCTTCTCACTGTTACTAAGCTATTATACTAGCAAACACAGCGGAAACTTAGTGGCATCCAAAAAGTGGCTGTTGTATTCCATTTGTGTCCCACTGGTGCAAAGAAATCTCAAGCACCTCTGCATTACACCCTTCTGCTCACTTTTACTAAGCTGGTATACTAGCAAACACAGCAGAAACTTAGTGGCATCCAAAAAGTGGCTGTTATACTCCATTTGTGTCCCACTGGTTTCAAGCAATCTCAAGCACCTCTGCATTACACCCTTCTGCTCACTTTTTCTAAGCTATTATTATAGCAAACACAGCAGAAACTTACTGGAATCCAAAAAGTGTCTGTTGTACTCCATTTGTGTCCCACTGGTGCCAAGCAATCTCAAGCACCTCTGCATTACACCTTTCTGCTCACTTTTACTAAGCTATTATACTAGCAAACACAGCAGAAACTTAGTGGCATCCAAAAAGTGGCTGTTGTACTCCATTTGTGTCCCACTGGTGCCAAGAAATCTCAAGCACCTCTGCATTACACCCTTCTCCTCACTTTTAATAAGCTATTATACTAGCAAACAGAGCAGAAACTTAGTGGCATCCAAAAAGAGGCTGTTGTACTCCATTTGTGTCCCACTGGTGCCAAGCAATCTCAAGCACCTCTGCATTACACCCTTCTGCTCACTTTTACTAAGCTATTATACTAGCAAACACAACAGAAACTTAGTGGCATCCAAAAAGTGGCCGTTGTACTCCATTTGTGTCCCACTGGTGCCAAGCAATCTCAAGCACCTCTGCATTACACCCTTCTGCACACTTTTACTAAGCTATTATACTAGCAAACACAGCAGAAACTTAATGGCATCCAAAAAATGGCTGTTGTACTCCATTTGTGTCCCACTGGTGCCAAGCAATCTCCAGCACCTCTGCATTACACTCTCCTGCTCACTTTTACTAAGCTATTATACTAGCAAACACAGCAGAAACTTAGTGGCATCCAAAAAGTGGCTGTTGTACTCCATTTGTGTCCCACTGGTGCCAAGCAATCTCAAGCACCTCTGCATTACACTCTTTTGCTCACTTTTTCTAAGCTATTATACTAGCAAACACAGCAGAAGCTTAGTGGCATCCAAAAAGTGGCTGTTGTACTCCATTTGAGTCCCACTGGTGCCAAGCAATCTCATGCACCTCTGCATTATACCCTTCTGCTCACTTTTACTAAGCTATTATACAAGAAAACACAGCTGAAACTTAGTGGCATCCAAAAAGTGGCTGTTGTACTCCATTTGTGTCCCACTGGTGCCAAGTTTAATTAGCAAAATACCAGGGGGACCCACAGTATCCACAGAGTAAATAGCTGGATCCAAGAAGAGCCAAATGGTCTGACCAAAAATAAGACCTAAAACGTAACTTTTAATGAGTACCAATTAAAAGAGCTAGACGCTCAAGGATATATTAAAAACCGTGAAGCGATGATATAACTCATGCTCTACAAAAGGGCATCAGATATAGCCCAGTACAAACCCTCATAAATAGGTCCTAATCACAATGGTATCATGTAAACCTGGTCCAAGTCCAGGAAGACCCCGGTAGGTACCTAGAGGATGTTTTGACAAAATTGAACCGTACTCACCCCCACTACCCCTTACTATATTACTCCAACTTAAAGAAAAGAAGGAGGGGGGGGGAAGGTATGTTACAAATGCTGGAAAAAGTACTGGCAGTGCAGATCAGATTAACATGGTGTAGTTAGATCCCATATCAAATGGAACCAAATGCTGATCACACAATACTAGCGGTACAGATCAGATTAACATGGTGCAATTAGATCCCATATCAGAGGGAACCAAATGCTGATCATACACAAGGATCAGAGTACAAAACGTAATACGTCCAAAAATGGAACAATCTTACCCCGTCCTGTAGAAAAAGGGCGACTAAAGGTGTATCATGGCTCATAGGGAAGCTGTCAGCCAGCTATTTTAGATCCCTTAGAAATGCCATGAAAACATCACCTCCATAATGTTGAGAAACACTCACTCCCAACGCGTTTCATGGGGAACAATCATCAGGGGAGTTCAGGTGAAAGATTACTGGGTACTGTCCATTCACTTATCCTGCAGTATTGTCATGCCCAGTGTCACTGTAAACAAAAGATCAAAGGTGGAAAAAGCCCAAATCAGCATCTTGATTAGGCCCATCATAATGTCCCTTACGTGAGTCACTCACCACAAGTATCCATATGTCCAGGTACAGATTCAAAAGGTGCCGCACCGGGCGTCCGGAAACCGGCTCCCATTTATATACCGGCGCATGCGCAAAAGCACCATAAAGTCCGATGACGTATCCTCCCAGAATACATCACGGCCGGAAGTACACGTCATCGGATGCCGCGTCGCCATAGAGACAACACAGCCTCCTCCAGTGACATCACATCCTGGGGAGCCGCCCACGCTGGATAAACAAGGACCCTGAGCGCGTTGCCATCGCAACCTGGACGCGCTCGGGTTCAAACAGCGGAGCGAAGTACAGAAATCACCAAGCCAACTTCAGGGCAATATCATGGTGGGTATACACAGCTAAAAATGGCAGTATAATAAACTATGATCCGGTACAAGACGCTAGCCTATGTAAGGCCCATGATACAAATGAACATACATAGAAGGTACATAGTCCAAAAATATAAGGTAAGGTGGTTTAACCTATGTAAGGAAGAGAGGCATGTTTCCTAGTGAAGCCAAGGATATACAAGTAATAACCCACAGACTGTCATATGGTTATCATTAATACCCCTTTGAATTGAAAAGGCCAAATGGTCACAAAACATGTCACAATGTTTGTAACCGTTGTTGCAGGGGCTAACCCTATTTATTAAACCCCCAATAAACATGGAGATAACAAAAAGGGGGTAAAGAAAAAGGGGGGGTATGTATATAGCCCATGAGGACAGGCCAGCATGTCACCGGCAAAATGAATCAGAGACTCCCAAGGCACATCAGTGGTAGGGAGGGATAAAAACACCCAGTGATAAGAAAAAACTAATGTGCACACTAAACAAATACCCTCCAGTAATCACTGGCCCTACCTAACATGTGGGGGTCGGCACCCTAAACCACGTAAGCGGTGCCCCCACTCGGCCGACGTATATCCCTCCTATACTCACCCTTACCTCTAAGGTGCTCCTACAGAAAGGGTGCAAAGGACAGGGACTCATTCAAGCCAAGTGGTGTCATGGTATTCAGGCTATAGATCCAATAACACTCCTTCTGGAGTATTGTTCGATCCCAGTTGCCCCCTCTGGGTGGTGGACGGATGAGATCAATTCCCATGATTCTGAGGCATTCAAGGTTGCCATGATGAAAGTTGTTAACATGCCGAGCGACCGGGGTGTCATTCTTCTTCAGGATGTCATTTTTATGTTCTCCCACTCGTCGTCGGAGTTCTCTAATGGTTTTACCAATATAGATTTTACCACACACGCACTGCATCCTATAAATCACTCCCTTTGATTTGCAGGTAATCAATGATCTTATAAAGAAGGTCTTACTGCTGTTATAGTTGGTGAATTCCTTGCCTTCCTCAATAAACTTACAATTCACGCAGTCGTGGCATTTGAAGCAACCCTTCACCATGCTAGTTGTCAAAACTGGCCCATCCTCATTGAAATGGCTATGAACCAGTCTATCACCAAGGGATCTTGCCTTCCTATAGGTGATAGAAGGATATGTCAAAAGATGTCTCTCAATCAAAGGGTCCATTTGTAACACATGCCAGTGTTTTGAAAGGATTCCCCTCAAGTCCATCGCCCCATTGTTATAGGTTGTGATGAATCTAAAAGTTTCGTTCGATTCATCTTTCTTCATATTGGGGTTCAGTAATCTGGTGCGATCCATACTCCGCACGGAGTTGTATGCCCCATGAATAATACCCTCAGGATAGCCTCTTTCCCTTAGGCGTCCCATCAAATCAAGGGCCTGTTCTTCAAAACCCGCTTCTTCTGAGCAATTACGTCTCATTCTCATAAATTGCCCTTTTGGAATTCCCTTCTTTAAGGGGGCAGGGTGAGCACTTTCCCACTTTAGTAGGGAATTGGATGATGTTGCCTTCCTGAAGGTGGTAGTGACAAGGCAGCCATTAGGTCCCCTCTCCACTAGCACGTCAAGGAAGGCCAATTTATCCCCACCAATCTCGCTGGTGAAAGTAAGGCCGATATCGTTATCATTCAGTTTGGTCATAAATTGGTGAAAACCCTCGGTCCGGCCCTTCCAGACAACGAAGACGTCGTCAATGTATCTTAGCCAGAGAACGACGTCCTCGGTGTCCAGAAGGCCACCGAAGACCACCTTAAAGAAGGGAATTCCAAAAGGGCAATTTATGAGAATGAGACGTAATTGCTCAGAAGAAGCGGGTTTTGAAGAACAGGCCCTTGATTTGATGGGACGCCTAAGGGAAAGAGGCTATCCTGAGGGTATTATTCATGGGGCATACAACTCCGTGCGGAGTATAGGAAGGCAAGATCCCTTGGTGATAGACTGGTTCATAGCCATTTCAATGAGGATGGGCCAGTTTTGACAACTAGCATGGTGAAGGGTTGCTTCAAATGCCACGACTGCGTGAATTGTAAGTTTATTGAGGAAGGCAAGGAATTCACCAACTATAACAGCAGTAAGACCTTCTTTATAAGATCATTGATTACCTGCAAATCAAAGGGAGTGATTTATAGGATGCAGTGCGTGTGTGGTAAAATCTATATTGGTAAAACCATTAGAGAACTCCGACGACGAGTGGGAGAACATAAAAATGACATCCTGAAGAAGAATGACACCCCGGTCGCTCGGCATGTTAACAACTTTCATCATGGCAACCTTGAATGCCTCAGAATCATGGGAATTGATCTCATCCGTCCACCACCCAGAGGGGGCAACTGGGATCGAACAATACTCCAGAAGGAGTGTTATTGGATCTATAGCCTGAATACCATGACACCACTTGGCTTGAATGAGTCCCTGTCCTTTGCACCCTTTCTGTAGGAGCACCTTAGAGGTAAGGGTGAGTATAGGAGGGATATACGTCGGCCGAGTGGGGGCACCGCTTACGTGGTTTAGGGTGCCGATCCCCACATATTAGGTAGGGCCAGTGATTACTGGAGGGTATTTGTTTAGTGTGCACATTAGTTTTTTCTTATCACTGGGTGTTTTTATCCCTCCCTACCACTGATGTGCCTTGGGAGTCTCTGATTCATTTTGCCGGTGACATGCTGGCCTGTCCTCATGGGCTATATACATACCCCCCCTTTTTCTTTACCCCCTTTTTGTTATCTCCATGTTTATTGGGGGTTTAATAAATAGGGTTAGCCCCTGCAACAACGGTTACAAACATTGTGACATGTTTTGTGACCATTTGGCCTTTTCAATTCAAAGGGGTATTAATGATAACCATATGACAGTCTGTGGGTTATTACTTGTATATCCTTGGCTTCACTAGGAAACATGCCTCTCTTCCTTACATAGGTTAAACCACCTTACCTTATATTTTTGGACTATGTACCTTCTATGTATGTTCATTTGTATCATGGGCCTTACATAGGCTAGCGTCTTGTACCGGATCATAGTTTATTATACTGCCATTTTTAGCTGTGTATACCCACCATGATATTGCCCTGAAGTTGGCTTGGTGATTTCTGTACTTTGCTCCGCTGTTTGAACCCGAGCGCGTCCAGGTTGCGATGGTAACGCGCTCAGGGTCCTTGTTTATCCAGCGTGGGCGGCTCCCCAGGATGTGATGTCACTGGAGGAGGCTGTGTTGTCTCTATGGCGACGCGGCATCCGATGACGTGTACTTCCGGCCGTGATGTATTCTGGGAGGATACGTCATCGGACTTTATGGTGCTTCTGCGCATGCGCCGGTATATAAATGGGAGCCGGTTTCCGGACGCCCGGCGCGGCACCTTTTGAATCTGTACCTGGACATATGGATACTTGTGGTGAGTGACTCACGTAAGGGACATTATGATGGGCCTAATCAAGATGCTGATTTGGGCTTTTTCCACCTTTGATCTTTTGTTTACAGTGACACTGGGCATGACAATACTGCAGGATAAGTGAATGGACAGTACCCAGTAATCTTTCACCTGAACTCCCCTGATGATTGTTCCCCATGAAACGCGTTGGGAGTGAGTGTTTCTCAACATTATGGAGGTGATGTTTTCATGGCATTTCTAAGGGATCTAAAATAGCTGGCTGACAGCTTCCCTATGAGCCATGATACACCTTTAGTCGCCCTTTTTCTACAGGACGGGGTAAGATTGTTCCATTTTTGGACGTATTACGTTTTGTACTCTGATCCTTGTGTATGATCAGCATTTGGTTCCCTCTGATATGGGATCTAATTGCACCATGTTAATCTGATCTGTACCGCTAGTATTGTGTGATCAGCATTTGGTTCCATTTGATATGGGATCTAACTACACCATGTTAATCTGATCTGCACTGCCAGTACTTTTTCCAGCATTTGTAACATACCTTCCCCCCCCCCTCCTTCTTTTCTTTAAGTTGGAGTAATATAGTAAGGGGTAGTGGGGGTGAGTATGGTTCAATTTTGTCAAAACATCCTCTAGGTACCTACCGGGGTCTTCCTGGACTTGGACCAGGTTTACATGATACCATTGTGATTAGGACCTATTTATGAGGGTTTGTACTGGGCTATATCTGATGCCCTTTTGTAGAGCATGAGTTATATCATCGCTTCACGGTTTTTAATATATCCTTGAGCGTCTAGCTCTTTTAATTGGTACTCATTAAAAGTTACGTTTTAGGTCTTATTTTTGGTCAGACCATTTGGCTTTACCCCACTGGTGCCAAGCAATCTCAAGCACCTCTTCATTACACCTTTCTGCTCACTTTTACTAAGCTATTATACTAGCAAACACAGCAGAAACTTAGTGGCATCCAAAAAGTGGCTGTTGTACTCCATTTGTGTCCCACTGGTGCCAAGAAATCTCAAGCACCTCTGCATTACACCCTTCTGCTAACTTTTACTAAGCTATTATACTAGCAAACACAGCAGAAACTTAGTGGCATCCAAAAAGTGGCTGTTATACTCCATTTGTGTCCCACTGGTGCCAAGCAATCTCAAGCACCTCTGAATTACACCCTTCTGCTCACTTTTACTAAGCTATTATACTAGCAAACACAGCAGAAACTTAGTGGCATCCAAAAAGTGGCTGTTGTACTACATTTGTGTCCCACTGGTGCCAAGAAACGTCAAGCACCTCTGCATTACACCCTTCTGCTCACTTTTACTAAGCTATTATACTACCAAACACAGCAGAAACGTACTGGAATCCAAAAAGTGGTTGTTGTACTCCATTTGTGTCCCACTGGTGCCAAGCAATCTCAGGCACCTCTGCATTACACCCTTCTGCTCACTTGTACTAAGCTATTATACTAGCAAACACAGCAGAAACTTAGTGGCATCCAAAAAGTGGCTGTTGTTCTCCATTTGTGTCCCACTGGTGCCAAGCAATCTCAAGCACCTCTGCATTACACCGTTCTGCTTACTTTTACTAAGCTATTATACTAGCAAACACAGCAGAAACTTAGTGACATCCAAAAAGTGGCTGTTGTACTCCATTTGTGTCCCACTGGTGCCAAGCAATCTCAAGCACCTCTGTATTACACCCTTCTTCTAACTTTTACTAAGCTATTATACTAGCAAACACAACAGAAACTTAGTGGCATCCAAAAAGTGGCCGTTGTA
This sequence comes from Anomaloglossus baeobatrachus, assembly GCF_048569485.1. Lineage (NCBI taxonomy): Eukaryota > Metazoa > Chordata > Amphibia > Anura > Aromobatidae > Anomaloglossus > Anomaloglossus baeobatrachus. The sequence continues at coordinate 86,799,782 of NC_134363.1, read as the reverse complement.
CTCCATTTGTGTCCCACTGGTGCCAAGCAATCTCAAGCACCTCTGTATTACACCCTTCTTCCAACTTTTACTAAGCTATTATACTAGCAAACACAGCAGAAACTTAGTGGCATCCAAAAAGTGGCTGTTGTTCTCCATTTGTGTCCCACTGGTGCCAAGCAATCTCAAGCACCTCTGCATTACACCCTTCTTCTCACTTTTACTAAGCTATTATACTAGCAAACAGAGCAGAAACTTAGTGGCATCCAAAAAGTGTCTGTTGTACTCCATTTGTGTCCCATTAGTGCCAAGAAATCTCAAGCACCTCTGCATTACACCCTTCTCCTCACTTTTACTAAGCTATTATACTAGCAAACAGAGCAGAAACTTAGTGGCATCCAAAAAGTTGCTGTTGTACACCATTTGTGTCCCACTGGTGCCAAGCAATCTCAAGCACCTCTGCATTACACCCTTCTGCTGATTTTTACTAAGCTATTATACTAGCAAACACAACAGAAACTTAGTGGCATCCAAAAAGTGGCCGTTGTACTCCATTTGTGTCCCACTCGTGCCAAGCAATCTCAAACACCTCTGCATTACTTTCTTCTGCTGACTTTTACTAAGCTATTATACTAGCAAACACAGCACAAACTTAGTGGCATCCAAAAAGTGGCTGTTGTACTCCATTTGTGTCCCACTGGTGCCAAGCAATCTCAAGCACCTCTGCATTACACCCTTCTTCTCACTGTTACTAAGCTATTATACTAGCAAACACAGCAGAAACTTAGTGGCATCCAAAAAGTGGCAGTTGTATTCCATTTGTGTCCCACTGGTGCAAAGAAATCTCAAGTATCTCTGCATTACACCCTTCTGCTCACTTTTTCTAAGCTATTATACTAGCAAACACAGCAGAAACTTAGTGGCATCCAAAAAGTGGCTGTTTTACTCCATTTGTGTCCCACTGGTTTCAAGCAATCTCAAGCACCTCTGCATTACACCCTTCTGCTCACTTTTTCTAAGCTATTATTATAGCAAACACAGCAGAAACTTAGTGGCATCCAAAAAGTGGCTGTTGTTCTCCATTTGTGTCCCACTGGTGCCAAGCAATCTCAAGCACCTCTGCATTACACCATTCTGCTCACGTTTACTAAGCTATTAAACTAGAAAGCACAGCAGAAACTTAGTGGCATCCAAAAAGTGGCTGTTGTACTCCATTTGTGTCCCACTAGTGCCAAGCAATCTCCAGCACCTCTGCCTTACACTCTACTGCTCACTTTTACTAAGCTATTATACTAGCAACGCCAGCAGAAACTTAATGGCATCCAAAAAGTGGCTGTTGTACTCCATTTGTGTCCCACTGGTGCCAAGCAATCTCAAGCACCTCTGCATTACACCCTTCTGCTCACTTTTTCTAAGCTATTATATTAGCAAACACAGCAGAAACTTAGTGGCATCCAAAAAGTGGCTGTTGTACTCCATTTGTGTCCCACTGGTGCCAAGCAATCTCAAGTACCTCTGCATTACACCCTTCTGCTCACTTTTACTAAGCTATTATACTAGCAAACACAGCATAAACTTAGTGGCATCCAAAAAGTGGCTGTTGTACTCCATTTGTGTCCCACTGGTGCCAAAAAATCTCAAGCACCTCTGCATTACACCCTTCTGCTCACTTTTACTAAGCTATTATACTAGCAAACACAGCAGAAACTTACTGGAATCCAAAAAGTGTCTGTTGTACTCCATTTGTGTCCCACTGGTGCCAAGCAATCTCAAGCACCTCTGCATTACACCCTTCTGCTCACTTTTACTAAGCTATTATACTAGCAAACACAGCATAAACTTAGTGGCATCCAAAAAGTGGCTGTTGTACTCCATTTGTGTCCCACTGGTGCAAAGAAATCTCAAGCACCTCTGCATTACACCTTTCTGCTCACTTTTACTAAGCTAATATACTAGCAAACACAGTAGAAACTTAGTGGCATCCAAAAAGTGGCTGTTGTACTCCATTTGTGTCCCACTGGTGCCAAGAAATCTCAAGCACCTCTGCATTACACCCTTCTCCTCACTTTTAATAAGCTATTATACTAGCAAACAGAGCAGAAACTTAGTGGCATCCAAAAAGAGGCTGTTGTACTCCATTTGTGTCCCACTGGTTCCAAAAACTCTCAAGCACCTCTGCATTACACCCTTCTGCTCACTTTTACTAAGCTATTATACTAGCAAACACAGCAGAAACTTACTGGAATCCAAAAAGTGTCTGTTGTACTCCATTTGTGTCCCACTGGTGCCAAGCAATCTCAAGCACCTCTGCATTACACCCTTCTGCTCACTTTTACTAAGCTATTATACTAGCAAACACAGCAAAAACTTAGTGGCATCCAAAAAGTGGCTGTTGTACTCCATTTGTGTCCCACTGGTGCAAAGAAATCTCAAGCACCTCTGCATTACACCTTTCTGCTCACTTTTACTAAGCTATTATACTAGCAAACACAGCAGAAACTTAGTGGCATCCAAAAAGTGGCTGTTGTACTCCATTTGTGTCCCACTGGTGCCAAGAAATCTCAAGCACCTCTGCATTACACCCTTCTCCTCACTTTTAATAAGCTATTATACTAGCAAACAGAGCAGAAACTTAGTGGCATCCAAAAAGAGGCTGTTGTACTCCATTTGTGTCCCACTGGTGCCAAGCAATCTCAAGCACCTCTGCATTACACCCTTCTGCTCACTTTTACTAAGCTATTATACTAGCAAACACAACAGAAACTTAGTGGCATCCAAAAAGTGGCCGTTGTACTCCATTTGTGTCCCACTGGTGCCAAGCAATCTCAAGCACCTCTGCATTACACCCTTCTGCACACTTTTACTAAGCTATTATACTAGCAAACACAGCAGAAACTTAATGGCATCCAAAAAATGGCTGTTGTACTCCATTTGTGTCCCACTGGTGCCAAGCAATCTCCAGCACCTCTGCATTACACTCTCCTGCTCACTTTTACTAAGCTATTATACTAGCAAACACAGCAGAAACTTAGTGGCATCCAAAAAGTGGCTGTTGTACTCCATTTGTGTCCCACTGGTGCCAAGCAATCTCAAGCACCTCTGCATTACACTCTTTTGCTCACTTTTTCTAAGCTATTATACTAGCAAACACAGCAGAAGCTTAGTGGCATCCAAAAAGTGGCTGTTGTACTCCATTTGAGTCCCACTGGTGCCAAGCAATCTCAAGTACCTCTGCATTATACCCTTCTGCTCACTTTTACTAAGCTATTATACAAGAAAACACAGCTGAAACTTAGTGGCATCCAAAAAGTGGCTGTTGTACTCCATTTGTGTCCCACTGGTGCCAAGCAATCTCAAGCACCTCTTCATTACACCTTTCTGCTCACTTTTACTAAGCTATTATACTAGCAAACACAGCAGAAACTTAGTGGCATCCAAAAAGTGGCTGTTGTACTCCATTTGTGTCCCACTGGTGCCAAGAAATCTCAAGCACCTCTGCATTACACCCTTCTGCTAACTTTTACTAAGCTATTATACTAGCAAACACAGCAGAAACTTAGTGGCATCCAAAAAGTGGCTGTTATACTCCATTTGTGTCCCACTGGTGCCAAGCAATCTCAAGCACCTCTGAATTACACCCTTCTGCTCACTTTTACTAAGCTATTATACTAGCAAACACAGCAGAAACTTAGTGGCATCCAAAAAGTGGCTGTTGTACTACATTTGTGTCCCACTGGTGCCAAGAAACGTCAAGCACCTCTGCATTACACCCTTCTGCTCACTTTTACTAAGCTATTATACTACCAAACACAGCAGAAACGTACTGGAATCCAAAAAGTGGTTGTTGTACTCCATTTGTGTCCCACTGGTGCCAAGCAATCTCAGGCACCTCTGCATTACACCCTTCTGCTCACTTTTACTAAGCTATTATACTAGCAAACACAGCAGAAACTTAGTGGCATCCAAAAAGTGGCTGTTGTTCTCCATTTGTGTCCCACTGGTGCCAAGCAATCTCAAGCACCTCTGCATTACACCGTTCTGCTTACTTTTACTAAGCTATTATACTAGCAAACACAGCAGAAACTTAGTGACATCCAAAAAGTGGCTGTTGTACTCCATTTGTGTCCCACTGGTGCCAAGCAATCTCAAGCACCTCTGTATTACACCCTTCTTCTAACTTTTACTAAGCTATTATACTAGCAAACACAACAGAAACTTAGTGGCATCCAAAAAGTGGCCGTTGTACTCCATTTGTGTCCCACTGGTGCCAAGCAATCTCAAGCACCTCTGTATTACACCCTTCTTCCAACTTTTACTAAGCTATTATACTAGCAAACACAGCAGAAACTTAGTGGCATCCAAAAAGTGGCTGTTGTTCTCCATTTGTGTCCCACTGGTGCCAAGCAATCTCAAGCACCTCTGCATTACACCCTTCTTCTCACTTTTACTAAGCTATTATACTAGCAAACAGAGCAGAAACTTAGTGGCATCCAAAAAGTGTCTGTTGTACTCCATTTGTGTCCCATTAGTGCCAAGAAATCTCAAGCACCTCTGCATTACACCCTTCTCCTCACTTTTACTAAGCTATTATACTAGCAAACAGAGCAGAAACTTAGTGGCATCCAAAAAGTTGCTGTTGTACACCATTTGTGTCCCACTGGTGCCAAGCAATCTCAAGCACCTCTGCATTACACCCTTCTGCTGATTTTTACTAAGCTATTATACTAGCAAACACAACAGAAATTTAGTGGCATCCAAAAAGTGGCCGTTGTACTCCATTTGTGTCCCACTCGTGCCAAGCAATCTCAAACACCTCTGCATTACTTTCTTCTGCTGACTTTTACTAAGCTATTATACTAGCAAACACAGCACAAACTTAGTGGCATCCAAAAAGTGGCTGTTGTACTCCATTTGTGTCCCACTGGTGCCAAGCAATCTCAAGCACCTCTGCATTACACCCTTCTTCTCACTGTTACTAAGCTATTATACTAGCAAACACAGCAGAAACTTAGTGGCATCCAAAAAGTGGCTGTTGTTCTCCATTTGTGTCCCACTGGTGCCAAGCAATCTCAAGCACCTCTGCATTACACCCTTCTGCTCACTTTTACTAAGCTATTATACTAGCAAACACAACAGAAACTTAGTGGCATCCAAAAAGTGGCCGTTGTACTCCATTTGTGTCCCACTGGTGCCAAGCAATCTCAAACACCTCTGCATTACACCCTTCTGCTGACTTTTACTAAGCTATTATACTAGCAAACACAGCAGAAACTAAGTGGCATCTAAAAAGTGGCTGTTGTACTCCATTTGTGTCCCACTGGTGCCAAGCAATCTCAAGCACCTCTGCATTACACCCTTCTTTTCACTTTTACTAAGCTATTATACTAGCAAACAGAGCAGAAACTTAGTGGCATCCAAAAAGTGGCTGTTGTACTCCATTTGTGTCCCATTGGTGCCAAGAAATCTCAAGCACCTCTGCATTACACCCTTCTCCTCACTTTTACTAAGCTATTATACTAGCAAACAGAGCAGAAACTTAGTGGCATCCAAAAAGTGGCTGTTGTACTCCATTTGTGTCCCATTGGTGCCAAGAAATCTCAAGCACCTCTGCATTACACCCTTCTCCTCACTTTTACTAAGCTATTATACTAGCAAACAGAGCAGAAACTTAGTGGCATCCAAAAAGTTGCTGTTGTACACCATTTGTGTCCCACTGGTGCCAAGCAATCTCAAGCACCTCTGCATTACACCCTTCTGCTGATTTTTACTAAGCTATTATACTAGCAAACACAACAGAAACTTAGTGGCATCCAAAAAGTGGCCGTTGTACTCCATTTGTGTCCCACTCGTGCCAAGCAATCTCAAACACCTCTGCATTACTTTCTTCTGCTGACTTTTACTAAGCTATTATACTAGCAAACACAGCACAAACTTATTGGCATCCAAAAAGTGGCTGTTGTACTCCATTTGTGTCCCACTGGTGCCAAGCAATCTCAAGCACCTCTGCATTACACCCTTCTTCTCACTGTTACTAAGCTATTATACTAGCAAACACAGCAGAAACTTAGTGGCATCCAAAAAGTGGCAGTTGTATTCCATTTGTGTCCCACTGGTGCAAAGAAATCTCAAGTATCTCTGCATTACACCCTTCTGCTCACTTTTTCTAAGCTATTATACTAGCAAACACAGCAGAAACTTAGTGGCATCCAAAAAGTGGCTGTTGTACTCCATTTTTGTCCCACTGGTGCCAACCAATCTCAAGCACCTCTGCATTACACCCTTCTGCTCACTTTTACTAAGCTATTATACTAGCAAACACAGCAGAAACTTAGTGGCATCCAAAAAGTGTCTGTTGTACTCCATTTGTGTCCCACTGGTGCCAAGCAATCTCAAACACCTCGGCATTACACCCTTCTGCTGACTTTTACTAAGCTATTATACTAGCAAACACAGCAGAAACTTAATGGCATCTAAAAAGTGGCTGTTGTACTCCATTTGTGTCCCACTGGTGCCAAGCAATCTCAAACACCTCTACAATACACCCTTCTGCTGACTTTTACTAAGCTATTATACTAGCAAACACAGCAGAAACTTAATGGCATCCAAAAAGTGGCTGTTGTACTCCATTTGTGTCCCACTGGTTCCAAGCAATCTCCAGCACCTCTGCATTACACCCTCCTGCTCACTTTTACTAAGCTATTATACTAGCAAACACAGCAGAACCTTAGTGGCATCCAAAAAGTGGCTGTTGTATTCCATTTGTGTCCCACTGGTGCCAAGCAATCTCAAGCACCTCTGCATTACACCCTTCTGCTCACTTTTTCTAAGCTATTATACTAGCAAACAGAGCAGAAACCTAGTGGCATCCAATAAGTGGCTGTTGTACTCCATTTGTGTCCCACTGGTGCCAAGCAATCTCAAGCACCTCTGCATTACACCCTTCTGCTCACTTTTACTAAGCTAATATATTAACAAACACAACAGAAACTTAGTGGCATCCAAAAAGTGGCCGTTGTACTCCATTTGTGTCCCACTGGTGCCAAGCAATCTCAAACACCTCTGCATTACACCCTTCTGCTGACTTTTACTAAGCTATTATACTAGCAAACACAGCAGAAACTTAATTGCATCTAAAAAGTGGCTGTTGTACTCCATTTGTGTCCCACTGGTGCCAAGCAATCTCAAGCACCTCTGCATTACACCCTTCTTCTCACTGTTACTAAGCTATTATACTAGCAAACACAGCAGAAACTTAGTGGCATCCAAATAGTGGCTGTTGTATTCCATTTGTGTCCCACTGGTGCAAAGAAATCTCAAGCACCTCTGCATTACACCTTTCTGCTCACTTTTACTAAGCTATTATACTAGCAAACACAGCAGAAACTTAGTGGCATCCAAAAAGTGGCTGTTGTACTCCATTTGTGTCCCACTGGTGCCAAGAAATCTCAAGCACCTCTGCATTACACCCTTCTGCTCACTTTTACTAAGCTATTATACTAGCAAACACAACAGAAACTTAGTGGCATCCAAAAAGTGGCCGTTGTACTCCATTTGTGTCCCACTGGTGCCAAGCAATCTCAAGCACCTCTGCATTACACCCTTCTGCACACTTTTACTAAGCTATTATACTAGCAAACACAGCAGAAACTTAATGGCATCCAAAAAATGGCTGTTGTACTCCATTTGTGTCCCACTGGTGCCAAGCAATCTCCAGCACCTCTGCATTACACTCTCCTGCTCACTTTTACTAAGCTATAATACTAGCAAACACAGCAGAAACTTAGTGGCATCCAAAAAGTGGCTGTTGTACTCCATTTGTGTCCCACTGGTGCCAAGCAATCTCAAGCACCTCTGCATTACACTCTTTTGCTCACTTTTTCTAAGCTATTATACTAGCAAACACAGCAGAAACTTAGTGGCATCCAAAAAGTGGCTGTTGTACTCCATTTGAGTCCCACTGGTGCCAAGCAATCTCAAGTACCTCTGCATTACACCCTTCTGCTCACTTTTACTAAGCTATTATACAAGAAAACACAGCTGAAACTTAGTGGCATCCAAAAAGTGGCTGTTGTACTCCATTTGTGTCCCACTGGTGCCAAGCAATCTCAAGCACCTCTTCATTACACCTTTCTGCTCACTTTTACTAAGCTATTATACTAGCAAACACAGCAGAAACTAAGTGGCATCCAAAAAGTGGCTGTTGTACTCCATTTGTGTCCCACTGGTGCCAAGAAATCTCAAGCACCTCTGCATTACACCCTTCTGCTAACTTTTACTAAGCTATTATACTAGCAAACACAGCAGAAACTTAGTGGCATCCAAAAAGTGTCTGTTATACTCCATTTGTGTCCCACTGGTGCCAAGCAATCTCAAGCACCTCTGAATTACACCCTTCTGCTCACTTTTACTAAGCTATTATACTAGCAAACACAGCAGAAACTTAGTGGCATCCAAAAAGTGGCTGTTGTACTACATTTGTGTCCCACTGGTGCCAAGAAACGTCAAGCACCTCTGCATTACACCCTTCTGCTCACTTTTACTAAGCTATTATACTACCAAACACAGCAGAAACGTACTGGAATCCAAAAAGTGGTTGTTGTACTCCATTTGTGTCCCACTGGTGCCAAGCAATCTCAGGCACCTCTGCATTACACCCTTCTGCTCACTTTTACTAAGCTATTATACTAGCAAACACAGCAGAAACTTAGTGGCATCCAAAAAGTGGCTGTTGTTCTCCATTTGTGTCCCACTGGTGCCAAGCAATCTCAAGCACCTCTGCATTACACCGTTCTGCTTACTTTTACTAAGCTATTATACTAGCAAACACAGCAGAAACTTAGTGACATCCAAAAAGTGGCTGTTGTACTCCATTTGTGTCCCACTGGTGCCAAGCAATCTCAAGCACCTCTGTATTACACCCTTCTTCTAACTTTTACTAAGCTATTATACTAGCAAACAGAGCAGAAACTTAGTGGCATCCAAAAAGTGGCTGTTGTTCTCCATTTGTGTCCCACTGGTGCCAAGCAATCTCAAGCACCTCTGCATTACACCCTTCTGCTCACTTTTACTAAGCTATTATACTAGCAAACACAACAGAAACTTAGTGGCATCCAAAAAGTGGCCGTTGTACTCCATTTGTGTCCCACTGGTGCCAAGCAATCTCAAACACCTCTGCATTACACCCTTCTGCTGACTTTTACTAAGCTATTATACTAGCAAACACAGCAGAAACTAAGTGGCATCTAAAAAGTGGCTGTTGTACTCCATTTGTGTCCCACTGGTGCCAAGCAATCTCAAGCACCTCTGCATTACACCCCTCTTCTCACTGTTACTAAGCTATTATACTAGCAAACACAGCAGAAACTTAGTGGCATCCAAAAAGTGGCTGTTGTATTCCATTTGTGTCCCACTGGTGCCAAGCAATCTCAAGCACCTCTGCATTACACCCTTCTGCTCACTTTTTCTAAGCTATTATTATAGCAAACACAGCAGAAACTTAGTGGCATCCAAAAAGTGGCTGTTGTTCTCCATTTGTGTCCCACTGGTGCCAAGCAATCTCAAGCACCTCTGCATTACACCCTTCTGCTCACGTTTACTAAGCTATTATACTAGAAAGCACAGCAGAAACTTAGTGGCATCCAAAAAGTGGCTGTTGTACTCCATTTGTGTCCCACTAGTGCCAAGCAATCTCCAGCACCTCTGCCTTACACTCTCCTGCTCACTTTTACTAAGCTATTATACTAGCAAACACAGCAGAAACTTAATGGCATCCAAAAAGTGGCTGTTGTACTCCATTTGTGTCCCACTGGTGCCAAGCAATCTAAAGCACCTCTGCATTACACCCTTCTGCTCACTTTTTCTAAGCTATTATATTAGCAAACACAGCAGAAACTTAGTGGCATCCAAAAAGTGGCTGTTGTACTCCATTTGTGTCCCACTGGTGCCAAGCAATCTCAAGTACCTCTGCATTACACCCTTCTGCTCACTTTTACTAAGCTATTATACTAGCAAACACAGCAGAAACTTACTGGAATCCAAAAAGTGTCTGTTGTACTCCATTTGTGTCCCACTGGTGCCAAGCAATCTCAAGCACCTCTGCATTACACCCTTCTGCTCACTTTTACTAAGCTATTATACTAGCAAACACAGCATAAACTTAGTGGCATCCAAAAAGTGGCTGTTGTACTCCATTTGTGTCCCACTGGTGCAAAGAAATCTCAAGCACCTCTGCATTACACCTTTCTGCTCACTTTTACTAAGCTATTATACTAGCAAACACAGCAGAAACTTAGTGGCATCCAAAAAGTGGCTGTTGTACTCCATTTGTGTCCCACTGGTGCCAAGAAATCTCAAGCACCTCTGCATTACACCCTTCTCCTCACTTTTAATAAGCTATTATACTAGCAAACAGAGCAGAAACTTAGTGGCATCCAAAAAGAGGCTGTTGTACTCCATTTGTGTCCCACTGGTGCCAAAAAATCTCAAGCACCTCTGCATTACACCCTTCTGCTCACTTTTACTAAGCTATTATACTAGCAAACACAGCAGAAACTTACTGGAATCCAAAAAGTGTCTGTTGTACTCCATTTGTGTCCCACTGGTGCCAAGCAATCTCAAGCACCTCTGCATTACACCCTTCTGCTCACTTTTACTAAGCTATTATACTAGCAAACACAGCATAAACTTAGTGGCATCCAAAAAGTGGCTGTTGTACTCCATTTGTGTCCCACTGGTGCAAAGAAATCTCAAGCACCTCTGCATTACACCTTTCTGCTCACTTTTACTAAGCTATTATACTAGCAAACACAGCAGAAACTTAGTGGCATCCAAAAAGTGGCTGTTGTACTCCATTTGTGTCCCACTGGTGCCAAGAAATCTCAAGCACCTCTGCATTACACCCTTCTCCTCACTTTTAATAAGCTATTATACTAGCAAACAGAGCAGAAACTTAGTGGCATCCAAAAAGAGGCTGTTGTACTCCATTTGTGTCCCACTGGTGCCAAGCAATCTCAAGCACCTCTGCATTACACCCTTCTGCTCACTTTTACTAAGCTATTATACTAGCAAACACAACAGAAACTTAGTGGCATCCAAAAAGTGGCCGTTGTACTCCATTTGTGTCCCACTGGTGCCAAGCAATCTCAAGCACCTCTGCATTACACCCTTCTGCACACTTTTACTAAGCTATTATACTAGCAAACACAGCAGAAACTTAATGGCATCCAAAAAATGGCTGTTGTACTCCATTTGTGTCTCATTGGTGCCAAGCAATCTCCAGCACCTCTGCCTTACACTCTCCTGCTCACTTTTACTAAGCTATTATACTAGCAAACACAGCAGAAACTTAATGGCATCCAAAAAGTGGCTGTTGTACTCCATTTGTGTCCCACTGGTGCCAAGCAATCTCAAGCACCTCTGCATTACACCCTTCTGCTCACTTTTACTAAGCTATTATACTAGCAAACACAGCATAAACTTAGTGGCATCCAAAAAGTGGCTGTTGTACTCCATTTGTGTCCCACTGGTGCCAAAAAATCTCAAGCACCTCTGCATTACACCCTTCTGCTCACTTTTACTAAGCTATTATACTAGCAAACACAGCAGAAACTTACTGGAATCCAAAAAGTGTCTGTTGTACTCCATTTGTGTCCCACTGGTGCCAAGCAATCTCAAGCACCTCTGCATTACACCTTTCTGCTCACTTTTACTAAGCTATTATACTAGCAAACACAGTAGAAACTTAGTGGCATCCAAAAAGTGGCTGTTGTACTCCATTTGTGTCCCACTGGTGCCAAGAAATCTCAAGCACCTCTGCATTACACCCTTCTCCTCACTTTTAATAAGCTATTATACTAGCAAACAGAGCAGAAACTTAGTGGCATCCAAAAAGAGGCTGTTGTACTCCATTTTGTGTCCCACTGGTGCCAAAAAATCTCAAGCACCTCTGCATTACACCCTTCTGCTCACTTTTACTAAGCTATTATACTAGCAAACACAGCAGAAACTTACTGGAATCCAAAAAGTGTCTGTTGTACTCCATTTGTGTCCCACTGGTGCCAAGCAATCTCAAGCACCTCTGCATTACACCCTTCTGCTCACTTTTACTAAGCTATTATACTAGCAAACACAGCATAAACTTAGTGGCATCCAAAAAGTGGCTGTTGTACTCCATTTGTGTCCCACTGGTGCCAAGAAATCTCAAGCACCTCTGCATTACACCCTTCTGCTCACTTTTACTAAGCTATTATACTAGCAAACACAACAGAAACTTAGTGGCATCCAAAAAGTGGCCGTTGTACTCCATTTGTGTCCCACTGGTGCCAAGCAATCTCAAGCACCTCTGCATTACACCCTTCTGCACACTTTTACTAAGCTATTATACTAGCAAACACAGCAGAAACTTAATGGCATCCAAAAAATGGCTGTTGTACTCCATTTGTGTCCCACTGGTGCCAAGCAATCTCCAGCACCTCTGCATTACACTCTCCTGTTTACTTTTACTAAGCTATTATACTAGCAAACACAGCAGAAACTTAGTGGCATCCAAAAAGTGGCTGTTGTACTCCATTTGTGTCCCACTGGTGCCAAGCAATCTCAAGCACCTCTGCATTACACTCTTTTGCTCACTTTTTCTAAGCTATTATACTAGCAAACACAGCAGAAGCTTAGTGGCATCCAAAAAGTGGCTGTTGTACTCCATTTGAGTCCCACTGGTGCCAAGCAATCTCAAGCACCTCTGCATTATACCCTTCTGCTCACTTTTACTAAGCTATTATACAAGAAAACACAGCTGAAACTTAGTGGCATCCAAAAAGTGGCTGTTGTACTCCATTTGTGTCCCACTGGTGCCAAGCAATCTCAAGCACCTCTTCATTACACCTTTCTGCTCACTTTTACTAAGCTATTATACTAGCAAACACAGCAGAAACTTAGTGGCATCCAAAAAGTGGCTGTTGTACTCCATTTGTGTCCCACTGGTGCCAAGAAATCTCAAGCACCTCTGCATTACACCCTTCTGCTAACTTTTACTAAGCTATTATACTAGAAAACACAGCAGAAACTTAGTGGCATCCAAAAAGTGGCTGTTATACTCCATTTGTGTCCCACTGGTGCCAAGCAATCTCAAGCACCTCTGAATTACACCCTTCTGCTCACTTTTACTAAGCTATTATACTAGCAAACACAGCAGAAACTTAGTGGCATCCAAAAAGTGGCTGTTGTACTACATTTGTGTCCCACTGGTGCCAAGAAACGTCAAGCACCTCTGCATTACACCCTTCTGCTCACTTTTACTAAGCTATTATACTACCAAACACAGCAGAAACGTACTGGAATCCAAAAAGTGGTTGTTGTACTCCATTTGTGTCCCACTGGTGCCAAGCAATCTCAGGCACCTCTGCATTACACCCTTCTGCTCACTTTTACTAAGCTATTATACTAGCAAACACAGCAGAAACTTAGTGGCATCCAAAAAGTGGCTGTTGTTCTCCATTTGTGTCCCACTGGTGCCAAGCAATCTCAAGCACCTCTGCATTACACCGTTCTGCTTACTTTTACTAAGCTAATATACTAGCAAACACAGCAGAAACTTAGTGACATCCAAAAAGTGGCTGTTGTACTCCATTTGTGTCCCACTGGTGCCAAGCAATCTCAAGCACCTCTGTATTACACCCTTCTTCTAACTTTTACTAAGCTATTATACTAGCAAACACAACAGAAACTTAGTGGCATCCAAAAAGTGGCCGTTGTACTCCATTTGTGTCCCACTGGTGCCAAGCAATCTCAAGCACCTCTGTATTACACCCTTCTTCTAACTTTTACTAAGCTATTATACTAGCAAACACAGCAGAAACTTAGTGGCATCCAAAAAGTGGCTGTTGTTCTCCATTTGTGTCCCACTGGTGCCAAGCAATCTCAAGCACCTCTGCATTACACCCTTCTTCTCACTTTTACTAAGCTATTATACTAGCAAACAGAGCAGAAACTTAGTGGCATCCAAAAAGTGGCTGTTGTACTCCATTTGTGTCCCATTGGTGCCAAGAAATCTCAAGCACCTCTGCATTACACCCTTCTCCTCACTTTTACTAAGCTATTATACTAGCAAACAGAGCAGAAACTTAGTGGCATCCAAAAAGTTGCTGTTGTACACCATTTGTGTCCCACTGGTGCCAAGCAATCTCAAGCACCTCTGCATTACACCCTTCTGCTGATTTTTACTAAGCTATTATACTAGCAAACACAACAGAAACTTAGTGGCATCCAAAAAGTGGCCGTTGTACTCCATTTGTGTCCCACTCGTGCCAAGCAATCTCAAACACCTCTGCATTACTTTCTTCTGCTGACTTTTACTAAGCTATTATACTAGCAAACACAGCACAAACTTAGTGGCATCCAAAAAGTGGCTGTTGTACTCCATTTGTGTCCCACTGGTACCAAGCAATCTCAAGCACCTCTGCATTACACCCTTCTTCTCACTGTTACTAAGCTATTATACTAGCAAACACAGCAGAAACTTAGTGGCATCCAAAAAGTGGCAGTTGTATTCCATTTGTGTCCCACTGGTGCAAAGAAATCTCAAGTATCTCTGCATTACACCCTTCTGCTCACTTTTTCTAAGCTATTATACTAGCAAACACAGCAGAAACTTAGTGGCATCCAAAAAGTGGCTGTTGTACTCCATTTTTGTCCCACTGGTGCCAAGAAATCTCAAGCACCTCTGCATTACACCCTTCTGCTGACTTTTACTAAGCTATTATACTAGCAAACACAGCAGAAACTTAGTGGCATCCAAAAAGTGTCTGTTATACTCCATTTGTGTCCCACTGGTGCCAAGCAATCTCAAGCACCTCTGAATTACACCCTTCTGCTCACTTTTACTAAGCTATTATACTAGCAAACACAGCAGAAACTTAGTGGCATCCAAAAAGTGGCTGTTGTACTACATTTGTGTCCCACTGGTGCCAAGAAACGTCAAGCACCTCTGCATTACACCCTTCTGCTCACTTTTACTAAGCTATTATACTACCAAACACAGCAGAAACGTACTGGAATCCAAAAAGTGGTTGTTGTACTCCATTTGTGTCCCACTGGTGCCAAGCAATCTCAGGCACCTCTGCATTACACCCTTCTGCTCACTTTTACTAAGCTATTATACTAGCAAACACAGCAGAAACTTAGTGGCATCCAAAAAGTGGCTGTTGTTCTCCATTTGTGTCCCACTGGTGCCAAGCAATCTCAAGCACCTCTGCATTACACCGTTCTGCTTACTTTTACTAAGCTATTATACTAGCAAACACAGCAGAAACTTAGTGACATCCAAAAAGTGGCTGTTGTACTCCATTTGTGTCCCACTGGTGCCAAGCAATCTCAAGCACCTCTGTATTACACCCTTCTTCTAACTTTTACTAAGCTATTATACTAGCAAACAGAGCAGAAACTTAGTGGCATCCAAAAAGTGGCTGTTGTTCTCCATTTGTGTCCCACTGGTGCCAAGCAATCTCAAGCACCTCTGCATTACACCCTTCTGCTCACTTTTACTAAGCTATTATACTAGCAAACACAACAGAAACTTAGTGGCATCCAAAAAGTGGCCGTTGTACTCCATTTGTGTCCCACTGGTGCCAAGCAATCTCAAACACCTCTGCATTACACCCTTCTGCTGACTTTTACTAAGCTATTATACTAGCAAACACAGCAGAAACTAAGTGGCATCTAAAAAGTGGCTGTTGTACTCCATTTGTGTCCCACTGGTGCCAAGCAATCTCAAGCACCTCTGCATTACACCCCTCTTCTCACTGTTACTAAGCTATTATACTAGCAAACACAGCAGAAACTTAGTGGCATCCAAAAAGTGGCTGTTGTATTCCATTTGTGTCCCACTGGTGCCAAGCAATCTCAAGCACCTCTGCATTACACCCTTCTGCTCAGTTTTTCTAAGCTATTATTATAGCAAACACAGCAGAAATTTAGTGGCATCCAAAAAGTGGCTGTTGTTCTCCATTTGTGTCCCACTGGTGCCAAGCAATCTCAAGCACCTCTGCATTACACCCTTCTGCTCACGTTTACTAAGCTATTATACTAGAAAGCACAGCAGAAACTTAGTGGCATCCAAAAAGTGGCTGTTGTACTCCATTTGTGTCCCACTAGTGCCAAGCAATCTCCAGCACCTCTGCCTTACACTCTCCTGCTCACTTTTACTAAGCTATTATACTAGCAAACACAGCAGAAACTTAATGGCATCCAAAAAGTGGCTGTTGTACTCCATTTGTGTCCCACTGGTGCCAAGCAATCTAAAGCACCTCTGCATTACACCCTTCTGCTCACTTTTTCTAAGCTATTATATTAGCAAACACAGCAGAAACTTAGTGGCATCCAAAAAGTGGCTGTTGTACTCCATTTGTGTCCCACTGGTGCCAAGCAATCTCAAGTACCTCTGCATTACACCCTTCTGCTCACTTTTACTAAGCTATTATACTAGCAAACACAGCATAAAATTAGTGGCATCCAAAAAGTGGCTGTTGTACTCCATTTGTGTCCCACTGGTGCCACAAAATCTCAAGCACCTCTGCATTACACCCTTCTGCTCACTTTTACTAAGCTATTATACTAGCAAACACAGCAGAAACTTACTGGAATCTAAAAAGTGTCTGTTGTACTCCATTTGTGTCCCACTGGTGCCAAGCAATCTCAAGCACCTCTGCATTACACCCTTCTGCTCACTTTTACTAAGCTATTATACTAGCAAACACAGCATAAACTTAGTGGCATCCAAAAAGTGGCTGTTGTACTCCATTTGTGTCCCACTGGTGCAAAGAAATCTCAAGCACCTCTGCATTACACCTTTCTGCTCACTTTTACTAAGCTATTATACTAGCAAACACAGCAGAAACTTAGTGGCATCCAAAAAGTGGCTGTTGTACTCCATTTGTGTCCCACTGGTGCCAAGAAATCTCAAGCACCTCTGCATTACACCCTTCTCCTCACTTTTAATAAGCTATTATACTAGCAAACAGAGCAGAAACTTAGTGGCATCCAAAAAGAGGCTGTTGTACTCCATTTGTGTCCCACTGGTGCCAAAAAATCTCAAGCACCTCTGCATTACACCCTTCTGCTCACTTTTACTAAGCTATTATACTAGCAAACACAGCAGAAACTTACTGGAATCCAAAAAGTGTCTGTTGTACTCCATTTGTGTCCCACTGGTGCCAAGCAATCTCAAGCACCTCTGCATTACACCCTTCTGCTCACTTTTACTAAGCTATTATACTAGCAAACACAGCATAAACTTAGTGGCATCCAAAAATTGGCTGTTGTACTCCATTTGTGTCCCACTGGTGCAAAGAAATCTCAAGCACCTCTGCATTACACCTTTCTGCTCACTTTTACTAAGCTATTATACTAGCAAACACAGCAGAAACTTAGTGGCATCCAAAAAGTGGCTGTTGTACTCCATTTGTGTCCCACTGGTGCCAAGAAATCTCAAGCACCTCTGCATTACACCCTTCTCCTCACTTTTAATAAGCTATTATACTAGCAAACAGAGCAGAAACTTAGTGGCATCCAAAAAGAGGCTGTTGTACTCCATTTGTGTCCCACTGGTGCCAAGCAATCTCAAGCACCTCTGCATTACACCCTTCTGCTCACTTTTACTAAGCTATTATACTAGCAAACACAACAGAAACTTAGTGGCATCCAAAAAGTGGCCGTTGTACTCCATTTGTGTCCCACTGGTGCCAAGCAATCTCAAGCACCTCTGCATTACACCCTTCTGCACACTTTTACTAAGCTATTATACTAGCAAACACAGCAGAAACTTAATGGCATCCAAAAAATGGCTGTTGTACTCCATTTGTGTCTCACTGGTGCCAAGCAATCTCCAGCACCTCTGCATTACACTCTCCTGCTCACTTTTACTAAGCTATTATACTAGCAAACACAGCAGAAACTTAGTGGCATCCAAAAAGTGGCTGTTGTACTCCATTTGTGTCCCACTGGTGCCAAGCAATCTCAAGCACCTCTGCATTACACTCTTTTGCTCACTTTTTCTAAGCTATTATACTAGCAAACACAGCAGAAGCTTAGTGGCATCCAAAAAGTGGCTGTTGTACTCCATTTGAGTCCCACTGGTGCCAAGCAATCTCAAGTACCTCTGCATTATACCCTTCTGCTCACTTTTACTAAGCTATTATACAAGAAAACACAGCTGAAACTTAGTGGCATCCAAAAAGTGGCTGTTGTACTCCATTTGTGTCCCACTGGTGCCAAGCAATCTCAAGCACCTCTTCATTACACCTTTCTGCTCACTTTTACTAAGCTATTATACTAGCAAACACAGCAGAAACTTAGTGGCATCCAAAAAGTGGCTGTTGTACTCCATTTGTGTCCCACTGGTGCCAAGAAATCTCAAGCACCTCTGCATTACACCCTTCTGCTAACTTTTACTAAGCTATTATACTAGCAAACACAGCAGAAACTTAGTGGCATCCAAAAAGTGTCTGTTGTACTCCATTTGTGTCCCACTGGTGCCAAGCAATCTCAAGCACCTCTGCATTACACCCTTCTGCTCACTTTTACTAAGCTATTATACTAGCAAACACAGCATAAACTTAGTGGCATCCAAAAAGTGGCTGTTGTACTCCATTTGTGTCCCACTGGTGCAAAGAAATCTCAAGCACCTCTGCATTACACCTTTCTGCTCACTTTTACTAAGCTATTATACTAGCAAACACAGCAGAAACTTAGTGGCATCCAAAAAGTGGCTGTTGTACTCCATTTGTGTCCCACTGGTGCCAAGAAATCTCAAGCACCTCTGCATTACACCCTTCTCCTCACTTTTAATAAGCTATTATACTAGCAAACAGAGCAGAAACTTAGTGGCATCCAAAAAGAGGCTGTTGTACTCCATTTGTGTCCCACTGGTGCCAAAAAATCTCAAGCACCTCTGCATTACACCCTTCTGCTCACTTTTACTAAGCTATTATACTAGCAAACACAGCAGAAACTTACTGGAATCCAAAAAGTGTCTGTTGTACTCCATTTGTGTCCCACTGGTGCCAAGCAATCTCAAGCACCTCTGCATTACACCCTTCTGCTCACTTTTACTAAGCTATTATACTAGCAAACACAGCATAAACTTAGTGGCATCCAAAAATTGGCTGTTGTACTCCATTTGTGTCCCACTGGTGCAAAGAAATCTCAAGCACCTCTGCATTACACCTTTCTGCTCACTTTTACTAAGCTATTATACTAGCAAACACAGCAGAAACTTAGTGGCATCCAAAAAGTGGCTGTTGTACTCCATTTGTGTCCCACTGGTGCCAAGAAATCTCAAGCACCTCTGCATTACACCCTTCTCCTCACTTTTAATAAGCTATTATACTAGCAAACAGAGCAGAAACTTAGTGGCATCCAAAAAGAGGCTGTTGTACTCCATTTGTGTCCCACTGGTGCCAAGCAATCTCAAGCACCTCTGCATTACACCCTTCTGCTCACTTTTACTAAGCTATTATACTAGCAAACACAACAGAAACTTAGTGGCATCCAAAAAGTGGCCGTTGTACTCCATTTGTGTCCCACTGGTGCCAAGCAATCTCAAGCACCTCTGCATTACACCCTTCTGCACACTTTTACTAAGCTATTATACTAGCAAACATAGCAGAAACTTAATGGCATCCAAAAAATGGCTGTTGTACTCCATTTGTGTCTCACTGGTGCCAAGCAATCTCCAGCACCTCTGCATTACACTCTCCTGCTCACTTTTACTAAGCTATTATACTAGCAAACACAGCAGAAACTTAGTGGCATCCAAAAAGTGGCTGTTGTACTCCATTTGTGTCCCACTGGTGCCAAGCAATCTCAAGCACCTCTGCATTACACTCTTTTGCTCACTTTTTCTAAGCTATTATACTAGCAAACACAGCAGAAGCTTAGTGGCATCCAAAAAGTGGCTGTTGTACTCCATTTGAGTCCCACTGGTGCCAAGCAATCTCAAGTACCTCTGCATTATACCCTTCTGCTCACTTTTACTAAGCTATTATACAAGAAAACACAGCTGAAACTTAGTGGCATCCAAAAAGTGGCTGTTGTACTCCATTTGTGTCCCACTGGTGCCAAGCAATCTCAAGCACCTCTTCATTACACCTTTCTGCTCACTTTTACTAAGCTATTATACTAGCAAACACAGCAGAAACTTAGTGGCATCCAAAAAGTGGCTGTTGTACTCCATTTGTGTCCCACTGGTGCCAAGAAATCTCAAGCACCTCTGCATTACACCCTTCTGCTAACTTTTACTAAGCTATTATACTAGCAAACACAGCAGAAACTTAGTGGCATCCAAAAAGTGGCTGTTATACTCCATTTGTGTCCCACTGGTGCCAAGCAATCTCAAGCACCTCTGAATTACACCCTTCTGCTCACTTTTACTAAGCTATTATACTAGCAAACACAGCAGAAACTTAGTGGCATCCAAAAAGTGGCTGTTGTACTACATTTGTGTCCCACTGGTGCCAAGAAACGTCAAGCACCTCTGCATTACACCCTTCTGCCCACTTTTACTAAGCTATTATACTACCAAACACAGCAGAAACGTACTGGAATCCAAAAAGTGGTTGTTGTACTCCATTTGTGTCCCACTGGTGCCAAGCAATCTCAGGCTCCTCTGCATTACACCCTTCTGCTCACTTTTACTAAGCTATTATACTAGCAAACACAGCAGAAACTTAGTGGCATCCAAAAAGTGGCTGTTGTTCTCCATTTCTGTCCCACTGGTGCCAAGCAATCTCAAGCACCTCTGCATTACACCGTTCTGCTTACTTTTACTAAGCTATTATACTAGCAAACACAGCAGAAACTTAGTGACATCCAAAAAGTGGCTGTTGTACTCCATTTGTGTCCCACTGGTGCCAAGCAATCTCAAGCACCTCTGTATTACACCCTTCTTCTAACTTTTACTAAGCTATTATACTAGCAAACACAGCAGAAACTTAGTGGCATCCAAAAAGTGGCTGTTGTTCTCCATTTGTGTCCCACTGGTGCCAAGCAATCTCAAGCACCTCTGCATTACACCCTTCTGCTCACTTTTACTAAGCTATTATACTAGCAAACACAACAGAAACTTAGTGGCATCCAAAAAGTGGCCGTTGTACTCCATTTGTGTCCCACTGGTGCCAAGCAATCTCAAACACCTCTGCATTACACCCTTCTGCTGACTTTTACTAAGCTATTATACTAGCAAACACAGCAGAAACTAAGTGGCATCTAAAAAGTGGCTGTTGTACTCCATTTGTGTCCCACTGGTGCCAAGCAATCTCAAGCACCTCTGCATTACACCCTTCTTCTCACTTTTACTAAGCTATTATACTAGCAAACAGAGCAGAAACTTAGTGGCATCCAAAAAGTGGCTGTTGTACTCCATTTGTGTCCCATTGGTGCCAAGAAATCTCAAGCACCTCTGCATTACACCCTTCTCCTCACTTTTACTAAGCTATTATACTAGCAAACACAGCAGAAACTTAGTGACATCCAAAAAGTGGCTGTTGTACTCCATTTGTGTCCCACTGGTGCCAAGCAATCTCAAGCACCTCTGTATTACACCCTTCTTCTAACTTTTACTAAGCTATTATACTAGCAAACACAGCAGAAACTTAGTGGCATCCAAAAAGTGGCTGTTGTTCTCCATT
Source organism: Anomaloglossus baeobatrachus (assembly GCF_048569485.1). Taxonomy (NCBI): domain Eukaryota; kingdom Metazoa; phylum Chordata; class Amphibia; order Anura; family Aromobatidae; genus Anomaloglossus; species Anomaloglossus baeobatrachus. The sequence continues at coordinate 86,778,126 of NC_134363.1, read as the reverse complement.
TGTGTCCCACTGGTGCCAAGCAATCTCAAGCACCTCTGCATTACACCCTTCTGCTCACTTTTACTAAGCTATTATACTAGCAAACACAACAGAAACTTAGTGGCATCCAAAAAGTGGCCGTTGTACTCCATTTGTGTCCCACTGGTGCCAAGCAATCTCAAACACCTCTGCATTACACCCTTCTGCTGACTTTTACTAAGCTATTATACTAGCAAACACAGCAGAAACTAAGTGGCATCTAAAAAGTGGCTGTTGTACTCCATTTGTGTCCCACTGGTGCCAAGCAATCTCAAGCACCTCTGCATTACACCCTTCTTCTCACTTTTACTAAGCTATTATACTAGCAAACAGAGCAGAAACTTAGTGGCATCCAAAAAGTGGCTGTTGTACTCCATTTGTGTCCCATTGGTGCCAAGAAATCTCAAGCACCTCTGCATTACACCCTTCTCCTCACTTTTACTAAGCTATTATACTAGCAAACAGAGCAGAAACTTAGTGGCATCCAAAAAGTTGCTGTTGTACACCATTTGTGTCCCACTGGTGCCAAGCAATCTCAAGCACCTCTGCATTACACCCTTCTGCTGATTTTTACTAAGCTATTATACTAGCAAACACAACAGAAACTTAGTGGCATCCAAAAAGTGGCCGTTGTACTCCATTTGTGTCCCACTCGTGCCAAGCAATCTCAAACACCTCTGCATTACTTTCTTTTGCTGACTTTTACTAAGCTATTATACTAGCAAACACAGCAGAAACTTAGTGGCATCCAAAAAGTGGCTGTTGTACTCCATTTGTGTCCCACTGGTGCCAAGCAATCTCAAGCACCTCTGCATTACACCCTTCTTCTCACTGTTACTAAGCTATTATACTAGCAAACACAGCAGAAACTTAGTGGCATCCAAAAAGTGGCAGTTGTATTCCATTTGTGTCCCACTGGTGCAAAGAAATCTCAAGTATCTCTGCATTACACCCTTCTGCTCACTTTTTCTAAGCTATTATACTAGCAAACACAGCAGAAACTTAGTGGCATCCAAAAAGTGGCTGTTGTACTCCATTTTTGTCCCACTGGTGCCAACCAATCTCAAGCACCTCTGCATTACACCCTTCTGCTCACTTTTACTAAGCTATTATACTAGCAAACACAGCAGAAACTTAGTGGCATCCAAAAAGTGGCTGTTGTACTCCATTTGTGTCCCACTGGTGCCAAGCAATCTCAAGCACCTCTGCATTACACCCTTCTGCTCAATTTTACTAAGCTATTATACTAGCAAACACAGTAGAAACTTAGTGGCATCCAAAAAGTGTCTGTTGTACTCCATTTGTGTCCCACTGGTGCCAAGAAATCTCAAGCACCTCTGCATTACACCCTTCTGCTAACTTTTACTAAGCTATTATATTAGCAAACACAGCAGAAACTTAGTGGCATCCAAAAAGTGGCTGTTGTACTCCATTTGTGTCCCACTGGTGCCAAGCAATCTCAACCAACTCTGAATTACACCCTTCTGCTCACTTTTACTAAGCTATTATGCTAGGAAACACAGCAGAAACTTATTGGAATCCAAAAAGTGGCTGTTGTACTCCATTTGTGTCCCCCTGGTGCCAAGCAATCTCAAGCACATCTGCATTACACCCTTCTGCTCACTTTTACTAAGCTATTATACTAGCAAACACAGCAGAAACTTAGTGGCATCCAAAAAGTGGCTGTTGTACTCCATTTGTGTCCCACTGGTGCCAAGAAATCTCAAGCACCTCTGCATTACACCCTTCTACTCACTTTTACTAAGCTATTATACAAGCAAACAGAGCAGAAACTTAGTGGCATCCAAAAAGTGGCTGTTGTACACCATTTGTGTCCCACTGAAGCCAAGCAATCTCAAGCACCTCTGCATTACACCCTTCTGCTGATTTTTACTAAGCTATTATACTAGCAAACACAACAGAAACTTAGTGGCATCCAAAAAGTGGCAGTTGCATTCCATTTGTGTCCCACTGGTGCAAAGAAATCTCAAGTATCTCTGCATTACACCCTTCTGCTCACTGTTACTAAGCTATTATACTAGCAAACACAGCAGAAACTTAGTGGCATCCAAAAAGTGGCTGTTGTACTCCATTTGTGTCCCACTGGTGCCAAGCAATCCCAAGCACCTCTGCATTACACCCTTCTGCTGACTTTTACTAAGCTATTATACTAGCAAACACAGCAGAAACTTACTGGAATCCAAAAAGTGGCTGTTGTACTCCATTTGTGTCCCCCTGGTGCCAAGCAATCTCAACCAACTCTGAATTACACCCTTCTGCTCACTTTTACTAAGCTATTATACTAGCAAACACAGCAGAAACTTACTGGAATCCAAAAAGTGGCTGTTGTACTCCATTTGTGTCCCCCTGGTGCCAAGCAATCTCAAGCACCTCTGCATTACACCCTTCTGCTCACTTTTACTAAGGTATTATACTAGCAAACACAGCAGAAACTTAGTGGCATCAAAAAAGTGGCTGTTGTACTCAATTTGTGTCCCACTGGTGCCAAGCAATCTCAAGCACCTCTGCATTACACCCTTCTTCTCACTTTTACTAAGCTATTATACTAGCAAACAGAGCAGAAATTTAGTGGCATCCAAAAAGTGGCTGTTGTACTCCACTTGTGTCCCACTGGTGCCAAGAAATCTCAAGCACCTCTGCATTACACCCTTCTCCTCACTTTTACTAAGCTATTATACTAGCAAACAGAGCAGAAACGTAGTGGCATCCAAAAAGTGGCTGTTGTAGACCATTTGTGTCCCACTGGTGCCAAGCAATCTCTAGAACCTCTGCATTACACCCATCTGCTGATTTTTTACTAAGCTATTATACTAGCAAACACAACAGAAACTTAGTGGCATCCAAAAAGTGGCCGTTGTACTTCATTTGTGTCCCACTCGTGCCAAGCAATCTCAAACACCTCTGCATTACTTCCTTCTGTTGACTTTTACTAAGCTATTATACTAGCAAACACAGCAGAAACTTAATGGCATCTAAAAAGTGGCTGTTGTACTCCATTTGTGTCCCACTGGTGCCAAGGAATCTCAAGCACCTCTGCATTACACCCTTCTTCTCACTGTTACTAAGCTATTATACTAGCAAACACAGCAGATAGTGGCATCCAAAAATTGGCAGTTGTATTCCATTTGTGTCCCACTGGTGCAAAGAAATCTCAAGCACTTCTGCATTACACCCTTCTGCTCACTTTTACTAAGCTATTATACTAGCAAACACAGCAGAAACTTAATGGCATCTAAAATGTGGATGTTGTACTCCATTTGTGACCCACTGGTGCCAAGCAAACTCCAGCACCTCTGCATTACAGCCATCTGCTAATTTTTACTAAGCTATTATACTAGCAAACACAACAGAAACTTAGTGGCATCCAAAAAGTGGCCGTTGTACTCCATGTGTGTCCTACTGGTGCCAAGCAATCTCAAACACCTCTGCATTACACCCTTCTGCTGACTTTTACTAAGCTATTATACTAGCAAACACAGCAGAAACTTAATGGCATCTAAAAAGTGGCTGTTGTACTCCATTTGTGACTCACTGGTGCCAAGCAATCTCAAGCACCTCTGCATTACACCCTTCTTCTCACTGTTGCTAAGCTATTATACTAGCAAACACAGCAGAAACTTAGTGGCATCCAAAAAGTGGCAGTTGTATTCCATTTGTGTCCCACTGGTGCAAAGAAATCTCAAGTATCTCTGCATTACACCCTTCTGCTCACTTTTACTAAGCTATTATACTAGCAAACACAGCAGAAACTTAGTGGCATCCAAAAAGTGGCTGTTGTACTCCATTTGTGTCCCACTGGTGCCAAGCAATCTCAAGCACCTCTGCATTACACCCTTCTTCTCACTGTTGCTAAGCTATTATACTAGCAAACACAGCAGAAACTTAGTGGCATCCAAAAAGTGGCAGTTGTATTCCATTTGTGTCCCACTGGTGCAAAGAAATCTCAAGTATCTCTGCATTACACCCTTCTGCTCACTTTTACTAAGCTATTATACTAGCAAACACAGCAGAAACTTAGTGGCATCCAAAAAGTGGCTGTTGTACTCCATTTGTGTCCCACTGGTGCCAAGCAATCTCAAGCACCTCTGCATTACACCCTTCTGCTCACTTTTTCTAAGCTATCATACTAGCAAACACAGCAGAAACTTAGTGGCATCCAAAAAGTGGCTGTTGTACTCCATTTGTGTCCCACTGGTGCCAAGCAATCTCAAGCACCTCTGCATTACACCCTTCTGCTCACTTTTTCTAAGCTATCATACTAGCAAACACAGCAGAAACTTAGTGGCATCCAAAAAGTGGCTGTTGTACACCATTTGTGTCCCACTGAAGCCAAGCAATCTCAAGCACCTCTGCATTACACCCTTCTGCTGATTTTTACTAAGCTATTATACTAGCAAACACAACAGAAACTTAGTGGCATCCAAAAAGTGGCAGTTGCATTCCATTTGTGTCCCACTGGTGCAAAGAAATCTCAAGTATCTCTGCATTACACCCTTCTGCTCACTGTTACTAAGCTATTATACTAGCAAACACAGCAGAAACTTAGTGGCATCCAAAAAGTGGCTGTTGTACTCCATTTGTGTCCCACTGGTGCCAAGCAATCCCAAGCACCTCTGCATTACACCCTTCTGCTGACTTTTACTAAGCTATTATACTAGCAAACACAGCAGAAACTTAGTGGCATCCAAAAAGTGTCTGTTGTACTCTATTTGTGTCCCACTGGTGCCAAGAAATCTCAAGCACCTCTGCATTACACTATTCTGCTAACTTTTACTAAGCTATTATATTAGCAAACACAGCAGAAACTTAGTGGCATCCAAAAAGTGGCTGTTGTACTCCATTTGTGTCCCCCTGGTGCCAAGCAATCTCAAGCACCTCTGCATTACACCCTTCTGCTCACTTTTACTAAGGTATTATACTAGCAAACACAGCAGAAACTTAGTGGCATCAAAAAAGTGGCTGTTGTACTCAATTTGTGTCCCACTGGTGCCAAGCAATCTCAAGCACCTCTGCATTACACCCTTCTTCTCACTTTTACTAAGCTATTATACTAGCAAACAGAGCAGAAATTTAGTGGCATCCAAAAAGTGGCTGTTGTACTCCACTTGTGTCCCACTGGTGCCAAGAAATCTCAAGCACCTCTGCATTACACCCTTCTCCTCACTTTTACTAAGCTATTATACTAGCAAAAAGAGCAGAAACTTAGTGGCATCCAAAAAGTGGCTGTTGTAGACCATTTGTGTCCCACTGGTGCCAAGCAATCTCCAGAACCTCTGCATTACACCCATCTGCTGATTTTTACTAAGCTATTATACTAGCAAACACAACAGAAACTTAGTGGCATCCAAAAAGTGGCCGTTGTACTTCATTTGTGTCCCACTCGTGCCAAGCAATCTCAAACACCTCTGCATTACTTCCTTCTGTTGACTTTTACTAAGCTATTATACTAGCAAACACAGCAGAAACTTAATGGCATCTAAAAAGTGGCTGTTGTACTCCATTTGTGTCCCACTGGTGCCAAGGAATCTCAAGCACCTCTGCATTACACCCTTCTTCTCACTGTTACTAAGCTATTATACTAGCAAACACAGCAGATAGTGGCATCCAAAAAGTGGCAGTTGTATTCCATTTGTGTCCCACTGGTGCAAAGAAATCTCAAGCACTTATGCATTACACCCTTCTGCTCACTTTTACTAAGCTATTATACTAGCAAACACAGCAGAAACTTAATGGCATCTAAAAAGTGGCTGTTGTACTCCATTTGTGACCCACTGGTGCCAAGCAAACTCCAGCACCTCTGCATTACAGCCATCTGCTAATTTTTACTAAGCTATTATACTAGCAAACACAACAGAAACTTAGTGGCATCCAAAAAGTGGCCGTTGTACTCCATGTGTGTCCTACTGGTGCCAAGCAATCTCAAACACCTCTGCATTACACCCTTATGCTGACTTTTACTAAGCTATTATACTAGCAAACACAGCAGAAACTTAATGGCATCTAAAAAGTGGATGTTGTACTCCATTTGTGACCCACTGGTGCCAAGCAAACTCCAGCACCTCTGCATTACAGCCATCTGCTAATTTTTACTAAGCTATTATACTAGCAAACACAACAGAAACTTAGTGGCATCCAAAAAGTGGCCGTTGTACTCCATGTGTGTCCTACTGGTGCCAAGCAATCTCAAACACCTCTGCATTACACCCTTCTGCTGACTTTTACTAAGCTATTATACTAGCAAACACAGCAGAAACTTAATGGCATCTAAAAAGTGGCTGTTGTACTCCATTTGTGACCCACTGGTGCCAAGCAATCTCAAGCACCTCTGCATTACACCCTTCTTCTCACTGTTGCTAAGCTATTATACTAGCAAACACAGCAGAAACTTAGTGGCATCCAAAAAGTGGCAGTTGTATTCCATTTGTGTCCCACTGGTGCAAAGAAATCTCAAGTATCTCTGCATTACACCCTTCTGCTCACTTTTACTAAGCTATTATACTAGCAAACACAGCAGAAACTTAGTGGCATCCAAAAAGTGGCTGTTGTACTCCATTTGTGTCCCACTGGTGCTAAGCAATCTCAAGCACCTCTGCATTACACCCTTCTGCTCACTTTTTCTAAGCTATCATACTAGCAAACACAGCAGAAACTTAGTGGCATCCAAAAAGTGGCTGTTGTACTCCATTTGTGTCCCACTGGTGCCAAGCAATCTCAAGCACCTCTGCATTACACCCTTTTGCTCACTTTTACTAAGCTATTATACTAACAAACACAGCAGAAACTTAGTGGCATCCAAAAAGTGTCTGTTGTACTCCATTTGTGTCCCACTGGTGCCAAGAAATCTCAAGCACCTCTGCATTACACCCTTCTGCTGACTTTTACTAAGCTATAATATTAGCAAACACAGCAGAAACTTAGTGGCATCCAAAAAGTGGCTGTTGTACTCCATTTGTGTCCCATTGGTGCCAAGCAATCTCAACCAACTCTGAATTACACCCTTCTGCTCATTTTTACTAAGCTATTATACTAGCAAACACAGCAGAAACTTACTGGAATCCAAAAAGTGGCTGTTGTACTCCATTTGTGTCCCCCTGGTGCCAAGCAATCTCAAGCACCTCTGCATTACACCCTTCTGCTCACTTTTACTAAGCTATTATACTAGCAAACACAGAAGAATCTTAGTCTTAGTGGCATCCAAAAAGTGGCTGTTGTACTCCATTTGTGTCCCACTGGTGCCAAGCAATCTCAAGCACCTCTGCATTACACCCTTCTGCTCACTTTTTCTAAGCTATCATACTAGCAAACACAGCAGAAACTTAGTGGCATCCAAAAAGTGGCTGTTGTACTCCATTTGTGTCCCACTGGTGCCAAGCAATCTCAAGCACCTCTGCATTACACCCTTCTGCTCACTTTTACTAAGCTATTATACTAACAAACACAGCAGAAACTTAGTGGCATCCAAAAAGTGTCTGTTGTACTCCATTTGTGTCCCACTGGTGCCAAGAAATCTCAAGCTCCTCTGCATTACACCCTTCTGCTAACTTTTACTAAGCTATAATATTAGCAAACACAGCAGAAACTTAGTGGCATCCAAAAAGTGGCTGTTGTACTCCATTTGTGTCCCATTGGTGCCAAGCAATCTCAACCAACTCTGAATTACACCCTTCTGCTCACTTTTACTAAGCTATTATACTAGCAAACACAGCAGAAACTTACTGGAATCCAAAAAGTGGCTGTTGTACTCCATTTGTGTCCCCCTGGTGCCAAGCAATCTCAAGCATCTCTGCATTACACCCTTCTGCTCACTTTTACTAAGCTATTATACTAGCAAACACAGAAGAATCTTAGTCTTAGTGGCATCCAAAAAGTGGCTGTTGTACTCAATTTGTGTCCCACTGGTGCCAAGCAATCTCAAGCACCTCTGCATTACACCCTTCTTCTCACTTTTACTAAGCTATTATACTAGCAAACAGAGCAGAAACTTAGTGGCATCCAAAAAGTGGCTGTTGTACTCTATTTGTGTCCCACTGGTGCCAAGAAATCTCAAGCACCTCTGCATTACACCCTTCTCCTCACTTTTACTAAACTATTATACAAGCAAACAGAGCAGAAACTTAGTGGCATCCAAAAAGTGGCTGTTGTACACCATTTGTGTCCCACTGAAGCCAAGCAATCTCAAGCACCTCTGCATTACACCCTTCTGCTGATTTTTACTAAGCTATTATACTAGCAAACACAAAAGAAACTTAGTGGCATCCAAAAAGTGGCAGTTGCATTCCATTTGTGTCCCACTGGTGCAAAGAAATCTCAAGTATCTCTGCATTACACCCTTCTGCTCACTTTTACTAAGCTAGTATACTAGCAAACACAGCAGAAACTTAGTGGCATCCAAAAAGTGGCTGTTGTACTCCATTTGTGTCCCACTGGTGCCAAGCAATCAAAAGCACCTCTGCATTACACCCTTCTGCTCACTTTTACTAAGCTATTATACTAGCAAACACAGCAGAAACTTAGTGGCATCCAAAAAGTGGCTGTTGTACTCCATTTGTGTCCCACTGGTGCCAAGCAATCTCAAGCACCTCTGCATTACACCCTTCTGCTCACTTTTACTAAGCTATTATACTAGCAAACACAGCAGAAACTTAGTGGCATCCAAAAAGTGTCTGTTGTACTCCATTTGTGTCCCACTGGTGCCAAGAAATCTCAAGCACCTCTGCATTACACCCTTCTGCTAACTTTTACTAAGCTATTATATTAGCAAACACAGCAGAAACTTAGTGGCATCCAAAAAGTGGCTGTTGTACTCCATTTGTGTCCCACTGGTGCCAAGCAATCTCAACCAACTCTGAATTACACCCTTCTGCTCACTTTTACTAAGCAATTATAGTAGCAAACACAGCAGAAACTTAGTGGCATCAAAAAAGTGGCTGTTGTACTCCAATTGTGTCCCACTGGTGCCAAGCAATCTCAAGCACCTCTGCATTACACCCTTCTTCTCACTTTTACTAAGCTATTATACTAGCAAACAGAGAAGAAACTTAGTGGCATCCAAAAAGTGGCTGTTGTACTCCACTTGTGTCCCACTGGTGCCAAGAAATCTCAAGCACCTCTGCATTACACCCTTCTCCTCACTTTTACTAAGCTATTATACTAGCAAACAGAGCAGAAACTTAGTGGCATCCAAAAAGTGGCTGTTGTAGACCATTTGTGTCCCACTGGTGCCAAGCAATCTCCAGCACCCCTGCATTACACCCATCTGCTGATTTTTACTAAGCTATTATACTAGCAAACACAACAGAAACTTAGTGGCATCCAAAAAGTGGCTGTTGTACTTCATTTGTGTCCCACTCGTGCCAAGCAATCTCAAACACCTCTGCATTACTTCCTTCTGTTGACTTTTACTAAGCTATTATACTAGCAAACACAGCAGAAACTTAATGGCATCTAAAAAGTGGCTGTTGTACTCCATTTGTGTCCCACTGGTGCCAAGCAATCTCAAGCACCTCTGCATTACACCCTTCTTCTCACTGTTACTAAGCTATTATACTAGCAAACACAGCAGAAACTTAGTGGCATCCAAAAAGTGGCAGTTGTATTCCATTTGTGTCCCACTGGTGCAAAGAAATCTCAAGCACTTCTGCATTACACCCTTCTGCTCACTTTTACTAAGCTATTATACTAACAAACACAGCAGAAACTTAGTGGCATCCAAAAAGTGTCTGTTGTACTCCATTTGTGTCCCACTGGTGCCAAGAAATCTCAAGCACCTCTGCATTACACCCTTCTGCTAACTTTTACTAAGCTATAATATTAGCAAACACAGCAGAAACTTAGTGGCATCCAAAAAGTGGCTGTTGTACTCCATTTGTGTCCCATTGGTGCCAAGCAATCTCAACCAACTCTGAATTACACCCTTCTGCTCACTTTTACTAAGCTATTATACTAGCAAACACAGCAGAAACTTACTGGAATCCAAAAAGTGGCTGTTGTACTCCATTTGTGTCCCACTGGTGCCAAGCAATCTCAAGCACCTCTGCATTACACCCTTCTGCTCACTTTTACTAAGCTATTATACTAGCAAACACAGAAGAATCTTAGTCTTAGTGGCATCCAAAAAGTGGCTGTTGTACTCCATTTGTGTCCCACTGGTGCCAAGCAATCTCAAGCACCTCTGCATTACACCCTTCTTCTCACTTTTACTAAGCTATTATACTAGCAAACAGAGCAGAAACTTAGTGGCATCCAAAAAGTGGCTGTTGTACTCCATTTGTGTCCCACTGGTGCCAAGAAATCTCAAGCACCTCTGCATTACACCCTTCTCCTCACTTTTACTAAACTATTATACAAGCAAACAGAGCAGAAACTTAGTGGCATCCAAAAAGTGGCTGTTGTACACCATTTGTGTCCCACTGAAGCCAAGCAATCTCAAGCACCTCTGCATTACACCCTTCTGCTGATTTTTACTAAGCTATTATACTAGCAAACACAACAGAAACTTAGTGGCATCCAAAAAGTGGCAGTTGCATTCCATTTGTGTCCCACTGGTGCAAAGAAATCTCAAGTATCTCTGCATTACACCCTTCTGCTAACTTTTACTAAGCTAGTATACTAGCAAACACAGCAGAAACTTAGTGGCATCCAAAAAGTGGCTGTTGTACTCCATTTGTGTCCCACTGGTGCCAAGCAATCTCAAGCACCTCTGCATTACACCCTTCTGCTCACTTTTACTAAGCTATTATACTAGCAAACACAGCAGAAACTTAGTGGCATCCAAAAAGTGGCTGTTGTACTCCATTTGTGTCCCACTGGTGCCAAGCAATCTCAAGCATCTCTGCATTACACCCTTCTGCTCACTTTTACTAAGCTATTATACTAGCAAACACAGCAGAAACTTAGTGGCATCCAAAAAGTGTCTGTTGTACTCCATTTGTGTCCCACTGGTGCCAAGAAATCTCAAGCACCTCTGCATTACACCCTTCTGCTAACTTTTACTAAGCTATTATATTAGCAAACACAGCAGAAACTTAGTGGCATCCAAAAAGTGGCTGTTGTACTCCATTTGTGTCCCACTGGTGCCAAGCAATCTCAACCAACTCTGAATTACACCCTTCTGCTCACTTTTACTTAGCAATTATACTAGCAAACACAGCAGAAACTTAGTGGCATCAAAAAAGTGGCTGTTGTACTCCAATTGTGTCCCACTGGTGCCAAGCAATCTCAAGCACCTCTGCATTACACCCTTCTTCTCACTTTTACTAAGCTATTATACTAGCAAACAGAGCAGAAACTTAGTGGCATCCAAAAAGTGGCTGTTGTACTCCACTTGTGTCCCACTGGTGCCAAGAAATCTCAAGCACCTCTGCATTACACCCTTCTCCTCACTTTTACTAAGCTATTATACTAGCAAACAGAGCAGAAACTTAGTGGCATCCAAAAAGTGGCTGTTGTAGACCATTTGTGTCCCACTGGTGCCAAGCAATCTCCAGCACCTCTGCATTACACCCATCTGCTGATTTTTACTAAGCTATTATACTAGCAAACACAACAGAAACTTAGTGGCATCCAAAAAGTGGCTGTTGTACTTCATTTGTGTCCCACTTGTGCCAAGCAATCTCAAACACCTCTGCATTACTTCCTTCTGTTGACTTTTACTAAGCTATTATACTAGCAAACACAGCAGAAACTTAATGGCATCTAAAAAGTGGCTGTTGTACTCCATTTGTGGCCCACTGGTGCCAAGCAATCTCAAGCACCTCTGCATTACACCCTTCTTCTCACTGTTACTAAGCTATTATACTAGCAAACACAGCAGAAACTTAGTGGCATCCAAAAAGTGGCAGTTGTATTCCATTTGTGTCCCACTGGTGCAAAGAAATCTCAAGCACTTCTGCATTACACCCTTCTGCTCACTTTTACTAAGCTATTATATTAGCAAACACAGCAGAAACTTAATGGCATCTAAAAAGTGGCTGTTGTACTCCATTTGTGACCCACCGGTGCCAAGCAAACTCCAGCACCTCTGCATTACACCCATCTGCTGATTTTTACTAAGCTATTATACTAGCAAACACAACAGAAACTTAGTGGCATCCAAAAAGTGGCCGTTGTACTCCATGTGTGTCCTACTGGTGCCAAGCAATCTCAAACACCTCTGCATTATACCCTTCTGCTGACTTTTACTAAGCTATTATACTAGCAAACACAGCAGAAACTTAATGGCATCTAAAAAGTGGCTGTTGTACTCCATTTGTGTCCCACTGGTGCCAAGGAATCTCAAGCACCTCAGCATTACACCCTTCTTCTCACTGTTACTAAGCTATTATACTAGCAAACACAGCAGATAGTGGCATCCAAAAAGTGGCAGTTGTATTCCATTTGTGTCCCACTGGTGCAGAGAAATCTCAAGCACTTCTGCATTACACCCTTCTGCTCACTTTTACTAAGCTATTATACTAGCAAACACAGCAGAAACTTAATGGCATCTAAAAAGTGGCTGTTGTACTCCATTTGTGACCCACTGGTGCCAAGCAAACTCCAGCACCTCTGCATTACAGCCATCTGCTAATTTTTACTAAGCTATTATACTAGCAAACACAACAGAAACTTAGTGGCATCCAAAAAGTGGCCGTTGTACTCCATGTGTGTCCTACTGGTGCCAAGCAATCTCAAACACCTCTGCATTACACCCTTCTGCTGACTTTTACTAAGCTATTATACTAGCAAACACAGCAGAAACTTAATGGCATCTAAAAAGTGGCTGTTGTACTCCATTTGTGACCCACTGGTGCCAAGCAATCTCAAGCACCTCTGCATTACACCCTTCTTCTCACTGTTGCTAAGCTATTATACTATCAAACACAGCAGAAACTTAGTGGCATCCAAAAAGTGGCAGTTGTATTCCATTTGTGTCCCACTGGTGCAAAGAAATCTCAAGTATCTCTGCATTACACCCTTCTGCTCACTTTTACTAAGCTATTATACTAGCAAACACAGCAGAAACTTAGTGGCATCCAAAAAGTGGCTGTTGTACTCCATTTGTGTCCCACTGGTGCTAAGCAATCTCAAGCACCTCTGCATTACACCCTTCTGCTCACTTTTTCTAAGCTATCATACTAGCAAACACAGCAGAAACTTAGTGGCATCCAAAAAGTGGCTGTTGTACTCCATTTGTGTCCCACTGGTGCCAAGCAATCTCAAGCACCTCTGCATTACACCCTTTTGCTCACTTTTACTAAGCTATTATACTAACAAACACAGCAGAAACTTAGTGGCATCCAAAAAGTGTCTGTTGTACTCCATTTGTGTCCCACTGGTGCCAAGAAATCTCAAGCACCTCTGCATTACACCCTTCTGCTAACTTTTACTAAGCTATAATATTAGCAAACACAGCAGAAACTTAGTGGCATCCAAAAAGTGGCTGTTGTACTCCATTTGTGTCCCATTGGTGCCAAGCAATCTCAACCAACTCTGAATTACACCCTTCTGCTCATTTTTACTAAGCTATTATACTAGCAAACACAGCAGAAACTTACTGGAATCCAAAAAGTGGCTGTTGTACTCCATTTGTGTCCCCCTGGTGCCAAGCAATCTCAAGCATCTCTGCATTACACCCTTCTGCTCACTTTTACTAAGCTATTATACTAGCAAACACAGAAGAATCTTAGTCTTAGTGGCATCCAAAAAGTGGCTGTTGTACTCAATTTGTGTCCCACTGGTGCCAAGCAATCTCAAGCACCTCTGCATTACACCCTTCTTCTCACTTTTACTAAGCTATTATACTAGCAAACAGAGCAGAAACTTAGTGGCATCCAAAAAGTGGCTGTTGTACTCCATTTGTGTCCCACTGGTGCCAAGAAATCTCAAGCACCTCTGCATTACACCCTTCTCCTCACTTTTACTAAACTATTATACAAGCAAACAGAGCAGAAACTTAGTGGCATCCAAAAAGTGGCTGTTGTACACCATTTGTGTCCCACTGAAGCCAAGCAATCTCAAGCACCTCTGCATTACACCCTTCTGCTGATTTTTACTAAGCTATTATACTAGCAAACACAACAGAAACTTAGTGGCATCCAAAAAGTGGCAGTTGCATTCCATTTGTGTCCCACTGGTGCAAAGAAATCTCAAGTATCTCTGCATTACACCCTTCTGCTCACTTTTACTAAGCTAGTATACTAGCAAACACAGCAGAAACTTAGTGGCATCCAAAAAGTGGCTGTTGTACTCCATTTGTGTCCCACTGGTGCCAAGCAATCTCAAGCACCTCTGCATTACACCCTTCTGCTCACTTTTACTAAGCTATTATACTAGCAAACACAGCAGAAACTTAGTGGCATCCAAAAAGTGGCTGTTGTACTCCATTTGTGTCCCACTGGTGCCAAGCAATCTCAAGCACCTCTGCATTACACCCTTCTGCTCACTTTTACTAAGCTATTATACTAGCAAACACAGCAGAAACTTAGTGGCATCCAAAAAGTGTCTGTTGTACTCCATTTGTGTCCCACTGGTGCCAAGAAATCTCAAGCACCTCTGCATTACACCCTTCTGCTAACTTTTACTAAGCTATTATATTAGCAAACACAGCAGAAACTTAGTGGCATCCAAAAAGTGGCTGTTGTACTCCATTTGTGTCCCACTGGTGCCAAGCAATCTCAACCAACTCTGAATTACACCCTTCTGCTCACTTTTACTAAGCAATTATAGTAGCAAACACAGCAGAAACTTAGTGGCATCAAAAAAGTGGCTGTTGTACTCCAATTGTGTCCCACTGGTGCCAAGCAATCTCAAGCACCTCTGCATTACACCCTTCTTCTCACTTTTACTAAGCTATTATACTAGCAAACAGAGAAGAAACTTAGTGGCATCCAAAAAGTGGCTGTTGTACTCCACTTGTGTCCCACTGGTGCCAAGAAATCTCAAGCACCTCTGCATTACACCCTTCTCCTCACTTTTACTAAGCTATTATACTAGCAAACAGAGCAGAAACTTAGTGGCATCCAAAAAGTGGCTGTTGTAGACCATTTGTGTCCCACTGGTGCCAAGCAATCTCCAGCACCTCTGCTTTACACCCATCTGCTGATTTTTACTAAGCTATTATACTAGCAAACACAACAGAAACTTAGTGGCATCCAAAAAGTGGCTGTTGTACTTCATTTGTGTCCCACTCGTGCCAAGCAATCTCAAGCACCTCTGCATTACACCCTTCTTCTCACTGTTACTAAGCTATTATACTAGCAAACACAGCAGAAACTTAGTGGCATCCAAAAAGTGGCAGTTGTATTCCATTTGTGTCCCACTGGTGCAAAGAAATCTCAAGCACTTCTGCATTACACCCTTCTGCTAACTTTTACTAAGCTATAATATTAGCAAACACAGCAGAAACTTAGTGGCATCCAAAAAGTGGCTGTTGTACTCCATTTGTGTCCCATTGGTGCCAAGCAATCTCAACCAACTCTGAATTACACCCTTCTGCTCACTTTTACTAAGCTATTATACTAGCAAACACAGCAGAAACTTACTGGAATCCAAAAAGTGGCTGTTGTACTCCATTTGTGTCCCCCTGGTGCCAAGCAATCTCAAGCACCTCTGTATTACACCCTTCTGCTCACTTTTACTAAGCTATTATACTAGCAAACACAGAAGAATTTTAGTCTTAGTGGCATCCAGAAAGTGGCTGTTGTACTCCATTTGTGTCCCACTGGTGCCAAGCAATCTCAAGCACCTCTGCATTACACCCTTCTGCTCACTTTTTCTAAGCTATCATACTAGCAAACACAGCAGAAACTTAGTGGCATCCAAAAAGTGGCTGTTGTACTCCATTTGTGTCCCACTGGTGCCAAGCAATCTCAAGCACCTCTGCATTACACCCTTCTGCTCACTTTTACTAAGCTATTATACTAACAAACACAGCAGAAACTTAGTGGCATCCAAAAAGTGTCTGTTGTACTCCATTTGTGTCCCACTGGTGCCAAGAAATCTCAAGCACCTCTGCATTACACCCTTCTGCTAACTTTTACTAAGCTATAATATTAGCAAACACAGCAGAAACTTAGTGGCATCCAAAAAGTGGCTGTTGTACTCCATTTGTGTCCCATTGGTGCCAAGCAGTCTCAACCAACTCTGAATTACACCCTTCTGCTCACTTTTACTAAGCTATTATACTAGCAAACACAGCAGAAACTTACTGGAATCCAAAAAGTGGCTGTTGTACTCCATTTGTGTCCCCCTGGTGCCAAGCAATCTCAAGCACCTCTGCATTACACCCTTCTGCTCACTTTTACTAAGCTATTATACTAGCAAACACAGAAGAATCTTAGTCTTAGTGGCATCCAAAAAGTGGCTGTTGTACTCCATTTGTGTCCCACTGGTGCCAAGCAATCTCAAGCACCTTTGCATTACACCCTTCTTCTCACTTTTACTAAGCTATTATACTAGCAAACAGAGCAGAAACTTAGTGGCATCCAAAAAGTGGCTGTTGTACTCCATTTGTGTCCCACTGGTGCCAAGAAATCTCAAGCACCTCTGCATTACACCCTTCTCCTCACTTTTACTAAACTATTATACAAGCAAACAGAGCAGAAACTTAGTGGCATCCAAAAAGTGGCTGTTGTACACCATTTGTGTCCCACTGAAGCCAAGCAATCTCAAGCACCTCTGCATTACACCCTTCTGCTGATTTTTACTAAGCTATTATACTAGCAAACACAACAGAAACTTAGTGGCATCCAAAAAGTGGCAGTTGCATTCCATTTGTGTCCCACTGCTGCAAAGAAATCTCAAGTATCTCTGCATTACACCCTTCTGCTCACTTTTACTAAGCTAGTATACTAGCAAACACAGCAGAAACTTAGTGGCATCCAAAAAGTGGCTGTTGTACTCCATTTGTGTCCCACTGGTGCCAAGCAATCTCAAGCACCTCTGCATTACACCCTTCTGCTCACTTTTACTAAGCTATTGTACTAGCAAACACAGCAGAAACTTAGTGGCATCCAAAAAGTGGCTGTTGTACTCCATTTGTGTCCCACTGGTGCCAAGCAATCTCAAGCACCTCTGCATTACACCCTTCTGCTCACTTTTACTAAGCTATTGTACTAGCAAACACAGCAGAAACTTAGTGGCATCCAAAAAGTGGCTGTTGTACTCCATTTGTGTCCCACTGGTGCCAAGCAATCTCAACCAACTCTGAATTACACCCTTCTGCTCACTTTTACTTAGCAATTATACTAGCAAACACAGCAGAAACTTAGTGGCATCAAAAAAGTGGCTGTTGTGCTCCAATTGTGTCCCACTGGTGCCAAGCAATCTCAAGCACCTCTGCATTACACCCTTCTGCTCACTTTTACTAAGCTATTATACTAGCAAACAGAGCAGAAACTTAGTGGCATCCAAAAAGTGGCTGTTGTACTCCACTTGTGTCCCACTGGTGCCAAGAAATCTCAAGCACCTCTGCATTACACCCTTCTCCTCACTTTTACTAAGCTATTATACTAGCAAACAGAGCAGAAACTTAGTGGCATCCAAAAAGTGGCTGTTGTAGACCATTTGTGTCCCACTGGTGCCAAGCAATCTCCAGCACCTCTGCATTACACCCATCTGCTGATTTTTACTAAGCTATTATACTAGCAAACACAACAGAAACTTAGTGGCATCCAAAAAGTGGCTGTTGTACTTCATTTGTGTCCCACTCGTGCCAAGCAATCTCAAACACCTCTGCATTACTTCCTTCTGTTGACTTTTAATAAGCTATTATACTAGCAAACACAGCAGAAACTTAATGGCATCTAAAAAGTGGCTGTTGTACTCCATTTGTGTCCCACTGGTGCCAAGCAATCTCAAGCACCTCTGCATTACACCCTTCTTCTCACTGTTACTAAGCTATTATACTAGCAAACACAGCAGAAACTTAGTGGCATCCAAAAAGTGGCAGTTGTATTCCATTTGTGTCCCACTGGTGCAAAGAAATCTCAAGCACTTCTGCATTACACCCTTCTGCTCACTTTTACTAAGCTATTATATTAGCAAACACAGCAGAAACTTAATGGCATTTAAAAAGTGGCTGTTGTACTCCATTTGTGACCCACTGGTGCAAAGAAATCTCAAGCACCTCTGCATTACACCCTTCTGCTCGTTTTTACTAAGCTATTATACTAGCAAACACAGCAGAAACTTAGTGGCATCCAAAAAGTGGCTGTTGTACTCCATTTGTGTCCCACTGGTGCCAAGCAATCTCAAGCACCTCTGCATTACACCCTTCTTCTCACTGTTGCTAAGCTATTATACTAGCAAACACAGCAGAAACTTAGTGGCATCCAAAAAGTGGCTGTTGTATTCCATTTGTGTCCCACTGGTGCAAAGAAATCTCAAGCACCTCTTCATTACACCCTTCTCCCCTTTTTTACTAAGCTATTATACTAGCAAACACAGCAGAAACTTAGTGGCATCAAAAAAGTGGCTGTTGTACTCCATTTGTGTCCCACTGGTGCCAAGCAATCTCAAGCACCTCTGCATTACACCCTTCTTCTCACTTTTACTAAGCTATTATACTAGCAAACAGAGCAGAAACTTAGTGGCATCCAAAAAGTGGCTGTTGTACTCCACTTGTGTCCCACTGGTGCCAAGAAATCTCAAGCACCTCTGCATTACACCCTTCTGCTCGTTTTTACTAAGCTATTATACTAGCAAACACAGCAGAAACTTAGTGGCATCCAAAAAGTGGCTGTTGTACTCCATTTGTGTCCCACTGGTTCCAAGCAATCTCAAGCACCTCTGCATTACACCCTTCTGCTCACTTTTACTAAGCTATTATACTATCAAACACAGCAGAAACTTAGTGGCATCCAAAAAGTGTCTGTTGTTCTCCATGTGTGTCCCACTGGTGCCAAGCAATCTCCAGCACCTCTGCATTACACCCTCCTGCTTACTTTTACTAAGCTATTATACTAGCAAACACAACAGAAACTTAGTGGCATCTAAAAAGTGACTGTTGTACTCCATTTGTGTCCCACTGGTGCCAAGCAATCTCAAGCACCTCTGCATTACACCCTTCTTATCACTGTTACTAAGCTATTATACTAGCAAACACAGCAGAAACTTAGTGGCATCCAAAAAGTGGCTGTTGTATTCCATTTGTGTCCCACTGGTTCCAAGCAAACTCAAGCACCTCTGCATTACACCCTTCTGCTCACTTTTACTAAGCTATTATACTAGCAAACACAGCAGAAACTTAGTGGCATCCAAAAAGTGGCTGTTGTACTCCATTTGTGTCCCACTGGTGCCAAGCAATCTCAAGCACCTCTGCATTACACCCTTCTGCTCACTTTTACTAAGCTATTATACTAGCAAACACAGCAGAAACTTAGTGGCATCCAAAAAGTGGCTGTTGTACTCCATTTGTGTCCCACTGGTGCCAAGCAATCTCAAGCACCTCTGCATTACACCCTTCTTATCACTGTTACTAAGCTATTATACTAGCAAACACAGCAGAAACTTAGTGGCATCCAAAAAGTGGCTGTTGTATTCCATTTGTGTCCCACTGGTTCCAAGCAAACTCAAGCACCTCTGCATTACACCCTTCTGCTCACTTTTACTAAGCTATTATACTAGCAAACACAGCAGAAACTTAGTGGCATCCAAACAGTGGCTGTTGTACTCCATTTGTGTCCCACTGGTGCCAAGCAATCTCAAGCACCTCTGCATTACACCCTTCTGCTCACTTTTACTAAGCTATTATACTAGCAAACACAGCAGAAACTTAGTGGCATCCAAAAAGTGGCTGTTGTACTCCATTTGTGTCCCACTGGTGCCAAGAAATCTCAAGCACCTCTGCATTACACCCTTCTCCTCACTTTTACTAAGCCATTATACTAGCAAACAGAGCAGAAACTTAGTGGCATCCAAAAAGTGGCTGTTGTACTCCATTTGTGTCCCACTGGTGCCAAGCAATCTCAAGCACCTCTGCATTACACCCTTCTGCTCACTTTTTCTAAGCTATTATACTAGCAAACAGAGCAGAAACCTAGTGACATCCAAAAAGTGGCTGTTGTACTCCATTTGTGTCCCACTGGTGCCAAGCAATCTCAAGCACCTCTGCATTACACCCTTCTGCTCACTTTTACTAAGCTATTATATTAGCAAACACAACAGAAAATTAGTGGCATCCAAAAAGTGGCCGTTGTACTCCATTTGTGTCCCACTGGTGCCAAGCAATCTCAAACACCTCTGCATTACACCCTTCTGCTGACTTTTACTAAGCTATTATACTAGCAAACACAGCAGAAACTTAATTGCATCTAAAAAGTGGCTGTTGTACTCCATTTGTGTCCCACTGGTGCAAAGAAATCTCAAGCACCTCTGCATTACACCTTTCTGCTCACTTTTACTAAGCTATTATACTAGCAAACACAGCAGAAACTTAGTGGCATCCAAAAAGTGGCTGTTGTACTCCATTTGTGTCCCACTGGTGCCAAGCAATCTCAAGCACCTCTGCATTACACCCTTCTTCTCACTTTTACTAAGCTATTATACTAGCAAACAGAGCAGAAACTTAGTGGCATCCAAAAAGTGGCTGTTGTACTCCATTTGTGTCCCACTGGTGCCAAGCAATCTCAAGCACCTCTGCATTACACCCTTCTGCTCACTTTTACTAAGCTATTATACTAGCAAACACAGCAGAAACTTAGTGGCATCCAAAAAGTGTCTGTTGTACTCCATTTGTGTCCCACTGGTGCCAAGCAATCTCAAGCACCTCTGCATTACACCCTTCTGCTCACTTTTACTAAGCTATTATACTAACAAACACAGCAGAAACTTAGTGGCATCCAAAAAGTGTCTGTTGTACTCCATTTGTGTCCCACTGGTGCCAGGAAATCTCAAGCACCTCTGCATTACACCCTTCTGCTAACTTTTACTAAGCTATAATATTAGCAAACACAGCAGAAACTTAGTGGCATCCAAAAAGTGGCTGTTGTACTCCATTTGTGTCCCATTGGTGCCAAGCAGTCTCAACCAACTCTGAATTACACCCTTCTGCTCACTTTTACTAAGCTATTATACTAGCAAACACAGCAGAAACTTACTGGAATCCAAAAAGTGGCTGTTGTACTCCATTTGTGTCCCCCTGGTGCCAAGCAATCTCAAGCACCTCTGCATTACACCCTTCTGCTCACTTTTACTAAGCTATTATACTAGCAAACACAGAAGAATCTTAGTCTTAGTGGCATCCAAAAAGTGGCTGTTGTACTCCATTTGTGTCCCACTGGTGCCAAGCAATCTCAAGCACCTCTGCATTACACCCTTCTTCTCACTTTTACTAAGCTATTATACTAGCAAACAGAGCAGAAACTTAGTGGCATCCAGAAAGTTTCTGTTGTACTCCATTTGTGTCCCACTGGTGCCAAGAAATCTCAAGCACCTCTGCATTACACCCTTCTCCTCACTTTTACTAAACTATTATACAAGCAAACAGAGCAGAAACTTAGTGGCATCCAAAAAGTGGCTGTTGTACACCATTTGTGTCCCACTGAAGCCAAGCAATCTCAAGCACCTCTGCATTACACCCTTCTGCTGATTTTTACTAAGCTATTATACTAGCAAACACAACAGAAACTTAGTGGCATCCAAAAAGTGGCAGTTGCATTCCATTTGTGTCCCACTGCTGCAAAGAAATCTCAAGTATCTCTGCATTACACCCTTCTGCTCACTTTTACTAAGCTAGTATACTAGCAAACACAGCAGAAACTTAGTGGCATCCAAAAAGTGGCTGTTGTACTCCATTTGTGTCCCACTGGTGCCAAGCAATCTCAAGCACCTCTGCATTACACCCTTCTGCTCACTTTTACTAAGCTATTGTACTAGCAAACACAGCAGAAACTTAGTGGCATCCAAAAAGTGGCTGTTGTACTCCATTTGTGTCCCACTGGTGCCAAGCAATCTCAAGCACCTCTGCATTACACCCTTCTGCTCACTTTTACTAAGCTATTATACTAGCAAACACAGCAGAAACTTAGTGGCATCCAAAAAGTGTCTGTTGTACTCCATTTGTGTCCCACTGGTGCCAAGAAATCTCAAGCACCTCTGCATTACACCCTTCTGCTAACTTTTACTAAGCTATTATATTAGCAAACACAGCAGAAACTTAGTGGCATCCAAAAAGTGGCTGTTGTACTCCATTTGTGTCCCACTGGTGCCAAGCAATCTCAACCAACTCTGAATTACACCCTTCTGCTCACTTTTACTTAGCAATTATACTAGCAAACACAGCAGAAACTTGGTGGCATCAAAAAAGTGGCTGTTGTGCTCCAATTGTGTCCCACTGGTGCCAAGCAATCTCAAGCACCTCTGCATTACACCCTTCTTCTCACTTTTACTAAGCTATTATACTAGCAAACAGAGCAGAAACTTAGTGGCATCCAAAAAGTGGCTGTTGTACTCCACTTGTGTCCCACTGGTGCCAAGAAATCTCAAGCACCTCTGCATTACACCCTTCTCCTCACTTTTACTAAGCTATTATACTAGCAAACAGAGCAGAAACTTAGTGGCATCCAAAAAGTGGCTGTTGTAGACCATTTGTGTCCCACTGGTGCCAAGCAATCTCCAGCACCTCTGCATTACACCCATCTGCTGATTTTTACTAAGCTATTATACTAGCAAACACAACAGAAACTTAGTGGCATCCAAAAAGTGGCTGTTGTACTTCATTTGTGTCCCACTCGTGCCAAGCAATCTCAAACACCTCTGCATTACTTCCTTCTGTTGACTTTTACTAAGCTATTATACTAGCAAACACAGCAGAAACTTAATGGCATCTAAAAAGTGGCTGTTGTACTCCATTTGTGTCCCACTGGTGCCAAGCAATCTCAAGCACCTCTGCATTACACCCTTCTTCTCACTGTTACTAAGCTATTATACTAGCAAACACAGCAGAAACTTAGTGGCATCCAAAAAGTGGCAGTTGTATTCCATTTGTGTCCCACTGGTGCAAAGAAATCTCAAGCACTTCTGCATTACACCCTTCTGCTCACTTTTACTAAGCTATTATATTAGCAAACACAGCAGAAACTTAATGGCATTTAAAAAGTGGCTGTTGTACTCCATTTGTGACCCACTGGTGCAAAGAAATCTCAAGCACCTCTGCATTACACCCTTCTGCTCGTTTTTACTAAGCTATTATACTAGCAAACACAGCAGAAACTTAGTGGCATCCAAAAAGTGGCTGTTGTACTCCATTTGTGTCCCACTGGTGCCAAGCAATCTCAAGCACCTCTGCATTACACCCTTCTTCTCACTGTTGCTAAGCTATTATACTAGCAAACACAGCAGAAACTTAGTGGCATCCAAAAAGTGGCTGTTGTATTCCATTTGTGTCCCACTGGTGCAAAGAAATCTCAAGCACCTCTTCATTACACCCTTCTCCCCTTTTTTACTAAGCTATTATACTAGCAAACACAGCAGAAACTTAGTGGCATCAAAAAAGTGGCTGTTGTACTCCATTTGTGTCCCACTGGTGCCAAGCAATCTCAAGCACCTCTGCATTACACCCTTCTTCTCACTTTTACTAAGCTATTATACTAGCAAACAGAGCAGAAACTTAGTGGCATCCAAAAAGTGGCTGTTGTACTCCACTTGTGTCCCACTGGTGCCAAGAAATCTCAAGCACCTCTGCATTACACCCTTCTGCTCGTTTTTACTAAGCTATTATACTAGCAAACACAGCAGAAACTTAGTGGCATCCAAAAAGTGGCTGTTGTACTCCATTTGTGTCCCACTGGTTCCAAGCAATCTCAAGCACCTCTGCATTACACCCTTCTGCTCACTTTTACTAAGCTATTATACTATCAAACACAGCAGAAACTTAGTGGCATCCAAAAAGTGTCTGTTGTTCTCCATGTGTGTCCCACTGGTGCCAAGCAATCTCCAGCACCTCTGCATTACACCCTCCTGCTTACTTTTACTAAGCTATTATACTAGCAAACACAACAGAAACTTAGTGGCATCTAAAAAGTGACTGTTGTACTCCATTTGTGTCCCACTGGTGCCAAGCAATCTCAAGCACCTTTGCATTACACCCTTCTTATCACTGTTACTAAGCTATTATACTAGCAAACACAGCAGAAACTTAGTGGCATCCAAAAAGTGGCTGTTGTATTCCATTTGTGTCCCACTGGTTCCAAGCAAACTCAAGCACCTCTGCATTACACCCTTCTGCTCACTTTTACTAAGCTATTATACTAGCAAACACAGCAGAAACTTAGTGGCATCCAAAAAGTGGCTGTTGTACTCCATTTGTGTCCCACTGGTGCCAAGCAATCTCAAGCACCTCTGCATTACACCCTTCTGCTCACTTTTACTAAGCTATTATACTAGCAAACACAGCAGAAACTTAGTGGCATCCAAAAAGTGGCTGTTGTACTCCATTTGTGTCCCACTGGTGCCAAGCAATCTCAAGCACCTCTGCATTACACCCTTCTTATCACTGTTACTAAGCTATTATACTAGCAAACACAGCAGAAACTTAGTGGCATCCAAAAAGTGGCTGTTGTATTCCATTTGTGTCCCACTGGTTCCAAGCAAACTCAAGCACCTCTGCATTACACCCTTCTGCTCACTTTTACTAAGCTATTATACTAGCAAACACAGCAGAAACTTAGTGGCATCCAAACAGTGGCTGTTGTACTCCATTTGTGTCCCACTGGTGCCAAGCAATCTCAAGCACCTCTGCATTACACCCTTCTGCTCACTTTTACTAAGCTATTATACTAGCAAACACAGCAGAAACTTAGTGGCATCCAAAAAGTGGCTGTTGTACTCCATTTGTGTCCCACTGGTGCCAAGAAATCTCAAGCACCTCTGCATTACACCCTTCTCCTCACTTTTACTAAGCCATTATACTAGCAAACAGAGCAGAAACTTAGTGGCATCCAAAAAGTGGCTGTTGTACTCCATTTGTGTCCCACTGGTGCCAAGCAATCTCAAGCACCTCTGCATTACACCCTTCTGCTCACTTTTTCTAAGCTATTATACTAGCAAACAGAGCAGAAACCTAGTGACATCCAAAAAGTGGCTGTTGTACTCCATTTGTGTCCCACTGGTGCCAAGCAATCTCAAGCACCTCTGCATTACACCCTTCTGCTCACTTTTACTAAGCTATTATATTAGCAAACACAACAGAAAATTAGTGGCATCCAAAAAGTGGCCGTTGTACTCCATTTGTGTCCCACTGGTGCCAAGCAATCTCAAACACCTCTGCATTACACCCTTCTGCTGACTTTTACTAAGCTATTATACTAGCAAACACAGCAGAAACTTAATTGCATCTAAAAAGTGGCTGTTGTACTCCATTTGTGTCCCACTGGTGCCAAGCAATCTCAAGCACCTCTGCATTACACCCTTCTTCTCACTGTTACTAAGCTATTATACTAGCAAACACAGCAGAAACTTAGTGGCATCCAAAAAATGGCTGTTGTACTCCATTTGTGTCCCACTGGTGCCAAGCAATCTCAAGCACCTCTGCATTACACCCTTCTGCTCACTTTTACTAAGCTATTATACTAGCAAACACAGCAGAAACTTAGTGGCATCCAAAAAGTGGCTGTTGTACTCCATTTGTGTCCCACTGGTGCCAAGCAATCTCAAGCACCTCTGCATTACACCCTTCTGCTCACTTTTACTAAGCAATTATACTAGCAAACACAGCAGAAACTTAGTGGCATCCAAAAAATGGCTGTTGTACTCCATTTGTGTCCCACTGGTGCCAAGCAATCTCAAGCACCTCTGCATTACACCCTTCTGCTCACTTTTACTAAGCTATTATACTAGCAAACACAGCAGAAACTTAGTGGCATCCAAAAAGTGTCTGTTGTACTCCATTTGTGTCCCACTGGTGCCAAGCAATCTCAAGCACCTCTGCATTACACCCTTCTGCTAACTTTTACTAAGCTATTATATCAGCAAACACAGCAGAAACTTAGTGGCATCCAAAAAGTGGCTGTTGTACTACTTTTGTGTCCCACTGGTGCCAAGCAATCTCAACCAACTCTGAATTACACCCTTCTGCTCACTTTTACTAAGCTATTATACTAGCAAACACAGCAGAAACTTACTGGAATCCAAAAAGTGGCTGTTGTACTTCATTTGTGTCCCCCTGGTGCCAAGCAATCTCAAGCACCTCTGCATTACACCCTTCTGCTCACTTTTACTAAGGTATTATACTAGCAAACACAGCAGAAACTTAGTGGCATCAAAAAAGTGGCTGTTGTACTCCAATTGTGTCTCACTGGTGCCAAGCAATCTCAAGCACCTCTGCATTACACCCTTCTTCTCACTTTTACTAAGCTATTATACTAGCAAACAGAGCAGAAACTTAGTGGCATCCAAAAAGTGGCTGTTGTACTCCATTTGTGTCCCACTGGTGCCAAGAAATCTCAAGCACCTCTGCATTACACCCTTCTCCTCACTTTTACTAAGCTATTATACTAGCAAACAGAGCAGAAACTTAGTGGCATCCAAAAAGTGGCTGTTGTAGACCATTTGTGTCCCACTGGTGCCAAGCAATCTCCAGCACCTCTGCATTACAACCATCTGCTGATTTTTACTAAGCTATTATACTAGCAAACACAACAGAAACTTAGTGGCATCCAAAAATCGGCCGTTGTACTTCATTTGTGTCCCACTCGTGCCAAGCAATCTCAAACACCTCTGCATTACTTCCTTCTGTTGACTTTTACTAAGCTATTATACTAGCAAACACAGCAGAAACTTAATGGCATCTAAAAAGTGGCTGTTGTACTCCATTTGTGTCCCACTGGTGCCAAGCAATCTCAAGCACCTCTGCATTACACCCTTCTTCTCACTGTTACTAAGCTATTATACTAGCAAACACAGCAGAAACTTAGTGGCATCCAAAAAGTGGCAGTTGTATTCCATTTGTGTCCCACTGGTGCAAAGAAATCTCAAGCACTTCTGCATTACACCCATCTGCTGATTTTTACTAAGCTATTATACTAGCAAACACAACAGAAACTTAGTGGCATCCAAAAAGTGGCTGTTGTACTCCATTTGTGACCCACTGGTGCCAAGCAATCTCAAGTTCCTCTGCATTACACCCTTCTTCTCACTGTTGCTAGGCTATTATACTAGCAAACACAGCAGAAACTTAATGGCATCTAAAAAGTGGCTGTTGTACTCCATTTGTGACCCACTGGTGCAAAGAAATCTCAAGCACCTCTGCATTACACCCTTCTGCTCGTTTTTACTAAGCTATTATACTAGCAAACACAGCAGAAACTTAGTGGCATCCAAAAAGTGGCTGTTGTACTTCATTTGTGTCCCACTGGTTCCAAGCAATCTCAAGCACCTCTGCATTACACCCTTCTGCTCACTTTTACTAAGCTATTATACTATCAAACACAGCAGAAACTTAGTGGCATCCAAAAAGTGTCTGTTGTACTCCATTTGTGTCCCACTGGTGCCAAGCAATCTCAAGCACCTCTGCATTACACCCTTCTTATCACTGTTACTAAGCTATTATACTAGCAAACACAGCAGAAACTTAGTGGCATCCAAAAAGTGGCTGTTGTATTCCATTTGTGTCCCACTGGTTCCAAGCAAACTCAAGCACCTCTGCATTACACCCTTCTGCTCACTTTTACTAAGCTATTATACTAGCAAACACAGCAGAAACTTACTGGAATCCAAAAAGTGACTGTTGTACTCCATTTGTGTCCCCCTGGTGCCAAGCAATCTCAAGCACCTTTGCATTACACCCTTCTGCTTACTTTTACTAATCTATTATACTATCAAACACAGCAGAAACTTAGTGGCATCCAAAAAGTGGCTGTTGTACTCCATTTGTGTCCCACTGGTGCCAAGCAATCTCAAGCACCTCTGCATTACACCCTTCTGCTCACTTTTACTAAGCTATTATACTATCAAACACAGCAGAAACTTAGTGGCATCCAAAAAGTGGCTGTTGTACTCAATTTGTGTCCCACTGGTGCCAAGAAATCTCAAGCACCTCTGCATTACACCCTTCTCCTCACTTTTACTAAGCCATTATACTAGCAAACAGAGCAGAAACTTAGTGGCATCCAAAAAGTGGCTGTTGTACTCCATTTGTGTCCCACTGGTGCCAAGCAATCTCAAGCACCTCTGCATTACACCCTTCTGCTCACTTTTTCTAAGCTATTATACTAGCAAACAGAGCAGAAACCTAGTGGCATCCAAAAAGTGGCTGTTGTACTCCATTTGTGTCCCACTGGTGCCAAGCAATCTCAAGCACCTCTGCATTACACCCTTCTGCTCACTTTTACTAAGCTATTATATTAGCAAACACAACAGAAAATTAGTGGCATCCAAAAAGTGGCCGTTGTACTCCATTTGTGTCCCACTTGTGCCAAGCAATCTCAAACACCTCTGCATTACACCCTTCTGCTGACTTTTACTAAGCTATTATACTAGCAAACACAGCAGAAACTTAATTGCATCTAAAAAGTGGCTGTTGTACTCCATTTGTGTCCCACTGGTGCCAAGCAATCTCAAGCACCTCTGCATTACACCCTTCTTATCACTGTTACTAAGCTATTATACTAGCAAAAACAGCAGAAACTTAGTGGCATCCAAAAAGTGGCTGTTGTATTCCATTTGTGTCCCACTGGTGCAAAGAAATCTCAAGCACCTCTGCATTACACCTTTCTGCTCACTTTTACTAAGCTATTATACTAGCAAACACAGCAGAAACTTAGTGGCATCCAAAAAGTGGCTGTTGTACTCCATTTGTGTCCCACTGGTGCCAAGCAATCTCAAGCACCTCTGCATTACACCCTTCTTCTCACTTTTACTAAGCTATTATACTAGCAAACAGAGCAGAAACTTAGTGGCATCCAAAAAGTGGCTGTTGTACTCCACTTGTGTCCCACTGGTGCCAAGAAATCTCAAGCACCTCTGCATTACACCCTTCTCCTCACTTTTACTAAGCTATTATACTAGCAAACACAGCAGAAACTTAGTGGCATCCAAAAAGTGGCTGTTGTAGACCATTTGTGTCCCACTGGTGCCAAGCAATCTCCAGCACCTCTGCATTACACCCATCTGCTGATTTTTACTAAGCTATTATACTAGCAAACACAGCAGAAACTTAGTGGCATCCAAAAAGTGTCTGTTGTACTCCATTTGTGTCCCACTGGTGCCAAGCAATATCAAGCACCTCTGCATTACACCCTTCTGCTCACTTTTACTAAGCTATTATACTAGCAAACACAGCAGAAACTTACTGGAATCCAAAAAGTGGCTGTTGTACTTCATTTGTGTCCCCCTGGTGCCAAGCAATCTCAAGCACCTCTGCATTACACCCTTCTGCTCACTTTTACTAAGCTATTATACTAGCAAACACAGCAGAAACTTACTGGAATCCAAAAAGTGGCTGTTGTACTTCATTTGTGTCCCCCTGGTGCCAAGCAATCTCAAGCACCTCTGCATTACACCCTTCTGCTCACTTTTACTAAGGTATTATACTAGCAAACACAGCAGAAACTTAGTGGCATCAAAAAAGTGGCTGTTGTACTCCAATTGTGTCTCACTGGTGCCAAGCAATCTCAAGCACCTCTGCATTACACCCTTCTTCTCACTTTTACTAAGCTATTATACTAGCAAACAGAGCAGAAACTTAGTGGCATCCAAAAAGTGGCTGTTGTACTCCATTTGTGTCCCACTGGTGCCAAGAAATCTCAAGCACCTCTGCATTACACCCTTCTCCTCACTTTTACTAAGCTATTATACTAGCAAACAGAGCAGAAACTTAGTGGCATCCAAAAAGTGGCCGTTGTACTTCATTTGTGTCCCACTCGTGCCAAGCAATCTCAAACACCTCTGCATTACTTCCTTCTGTTGACTTTTACTAAGCTATTATACTAGCAAACACAGCAGAAACTTAATGGCATCTAAAAAGTGGCTGTTGTACTCCATTTGTGTCCCACTGGTGCCAAGCAATCTCAAGCACCTCTGCATTACACCCTTCTTCTCACTGTTACTAAGCTATTATACTAGCAAACACAGCAGAAACTTAGTGGCATCCAAAAAGTGGCAGTTGTATTCCATTTGTGTCCCACTGGTGCAAAGAAATCTCAAGCACTTCTGCATTACACCCATCTGCTGATTTTTACTAAGCTATTATACTAGCAAACACAACAGAAACTTAGTGGCATCCAAAAAGTGGCTGTTGTACTCCATTTGTGACCCACTGGTGCCAAGCAATCTCAATTTCCTCTGCATTACACCCTTCTTCTCACTGTTGCTAAGCTATTATACTAGCAAACACAGCAGAAACTTAATGGCATCTAAAAAGTGGCTGTTGTACTCCATTTGTGACCCACTGGTGCAAAGAAATCTCAAGCACCTCTGCATTACACCCTTCTGCTCGTTTTTACTAAGCTATTATACTAGCAAACACAGCAGAAACTTAGTGGCATCCAAAAAGTGGCTGTTGTACTCCATTTGTGTCCCACTGGTTCCAAGCAATCTCAAGCACCTCTGCATTACACCCTTCTGCTCACTTTTACTAAGCTATTATACTATCAAACACAGCAGAAACTTAGTGGCATCCAAAAACTGTCTGTTGTTCTCCATGTGTGTCCCACTGGTGCCAAGCAATCTCCAGCACCTCTGCATTACACCCTCCTGCTTACTTTTACTAAGCTATTATACTAGCAAACACAACAGAAACTTAGTGGCATCTAAAAAGTGACTGTTGTACTCCATTTGTGTCCCACTGGTGCCAAGCAATCTCAAGCACCTCTGCATTACACCCTTCTTATCACTGTTACTAAGCTATTATACTAGCAAACACAGCAGAAACTTAGTGGCATCCAAAAAGTGGCTGTTGTATTCCATTTGTGTCCCACTGGTTCCAAGCAAACTCAAGCACCTCTGCATTACACCCTTCTGCTCACTTTTACTAAGCTATTATACTAGCAAACACAGCAGAAACTTACTGGAATCCAAAAAGTGGCTGTTGTACTCCATTTGTGTCCCACTGGTGCCAAGCAATCTCAAGCACCTCTGCATTACACCCTTCTGCTCACTTTTACTAAGCTATTTTACTAGCAAACACAGCAGAAACTTAGTGGCATCCAAAAAGTGGCTGTTGTACTCCATTTGTGTCCCACTGGTGCCAAGAAATCTCAAGCACCTCTGCATTACACCCTTCTCCTCACTTTTACTAAGCCATTATACTAGCAAACAGAGCAGAAACTTAGTGGCATTCAAAAAGTGGCTGTTGTACTCCATTTGTGTCCCACTAGTGCCAAGCAATCTCAAGCACCTCTGCATTACACCCTTCTGCTCACTTTTTCTAAGCTATTATACTAGCAAACAGAGCAGAAACCTAGTGGCATCCAAAAAGTGGCTGTTGTACTCCATTTGTGTCCCACTGGTGCCAAGCAATCTCAAGCACCTCTGCATTACACCCTTCTGCTCACTTTTACTAAGCTATTATATTAGCAAACACAACAGAAACTTAGTGGCATCCAAAAAGTGGCCGTTGTACTCCATTTGTGTCCCACTGGTGCCAAGCAATCTCAAACACCTCTGCATTACACCCTTCTGCTGACTTTTACTAAGCTATTATACTAGCAAACACAGCAGAAACTTAATTGCATCTAAAAAGTGGCTGTTGTACTCCATTTGTGTCCCACTGGTGCCAAGCAATCTCAAGCACCTCTGCATTACACCCTTCTTCTCACTGTTACTAAGCTATTATACTAGCAAACACAGCAGAAACTTAGTGGCATCCAAAAAGTGGCTGTTGTATTCCATTTGTGTCCCACTGGTGCAAAGAAATCTCAAGTACCTCTGCATTACACCTTTCTGCTCACTTTTACTAAGCTATTATACTAGCAAACACAGCAGAAACTTAGTGGCATCCAAAAAGTGGCTGTTGTACTCCATTTGTGTCCCACTGGTGCCAAGAAATCTCAAGCACCTCTGCATTACACCCTTCTCCTCACTTTTAATAAGCTATTATACTAGCAAACAGAGCAGAAACTTAGTGGCATCCAAAAAGAGGCTGTTGTACTCCATTTGTGTCCCACTGGTGCCAAGCAATCTCAAGCACCTCTGCATTACACCCTTCTGCTCACTTTTACTAAGCTATTATACTAGCAAACACAACAGAAACTTAGTGGCATCCAAAAAGTGGCCGTTGTACTCCATTTGTGTCCCACTGGTGCCAAGCAATCTCAAGCACCTCTGCATTACACCCTTCTGCACACTTTTACTAAGCTATTATACTAGCAAACACAGCAGAAACTTAGTGGCATCCAAAAAGTGGCTGTTGTACTCCATTTGTGTCCCACTGGTGCCAAGCAATCTCCAGCACCTCTGCATTACTCTCTCCTGCTCACTTTTACTAAGCTATTATACTAGCAAACACAGCAGAAACTTAGTGGCATCCAAAAAGTGGCTGTTGTACTCCATTTGTGTCCCACTGGTGCCAAGCAATCTCAAGCACCTCTGCATTACACTCTTTTGCTCACTTTTTCTAAGTTATTATACTAGCAAACACAGCAGAAACTTAGTGGCATCCACAAAGTGGCTGTTGTACTCCATTTGTGTCCCACTGGTGCCAAGCAATCTCAAGCACCTCTTCATTACACCTTTCTGCTCACTTTTACTAAGCTATTATACTAGCAAACACAGCAGAAACTTAGTGGCATCCAAAAAGTGGCTGTTGTACTCCATTTGTGTCCCACTGGTGCCAAGAAATCTCAAGCACCTCTGCATTACACCCTTCTGCTAACTTTTACTAAGCTATTATACTAGCAAACACAGCAGAAACTTAGTGGCATCCAAAAATTGGCTGTTATACTCCATTTGTGTCCCACTGGTGCCAAGCAATCTCAAGCACCTCTGAATTACACCCTTCTGCTCACTTTTACTAAGCTATTATACTAGCAAACACAGCAGAAACTTAGTGGCATCCAAAAAGTGGCTGTTGTACTACATTTGTGTCCCACTGGTGCCAAGAAACGTCAAGCACCTCTGCATTACACCCTTCTGCTCACTTTTACTAAGCTATTATACTACCAAACACAGCAGAAACGTACTGGAATCCAAAAAGTGGTTGTTGTACTCCATTTGTGTCCCCCTGGTGCCAAGCAATCTCAGGCACCTCTGCATTACACCCTTCTGCTCACTTTTACTAAGCTATTATACTAGCAAACACAGCAGAAACTTAGTGGCATCCAAAAAGTGGCTGTTGTTCTCCATTTGTGTCCCACTGGTGCCAAGCAATCTCAAGCACCTCTGCATTACACCGTTCTGCTTACTTTTACTAAGCTATTATACTAGCAAACACAGCAGAAACTTAGTGACATCCAAAAAGTGGCTGTTGTACTCCATTTGTGTCCCTCTTGTGCCAAGCAATCTCAAGCACCTCTGTATTACACCCTTCTTCTAACTTTTACTAAGCTATTATACTAGCAAACACAGCAGAAACTTAGTGGCATCCAAAAAGTGGCTGTTGTTCTCCATTTGTGTCCCACTGGTGCCAAGCAATCTCAAGCACCTCGGCATTACACCCTTCTGCTCACTTTTACTAAGCTATTATACTAGCAAACACAACAGAAACTTAGTGGCATCCAAAAAGTGGCCGTTGTACTCCATTTGTGTCCCACTGGTGCCAAGCAATCTCAAACACCTCTGCATTACACCCTTCTGCTGACTTTTACTAAGCTATTATACTAGCAAACACAGCAGAAACTAAGTGGCATCTAAAAAGTGGCTGTTGTACTCCATTTGTGTCCCACTGGTGCCAAGCAATCTCAAGCACCTCTGCATTACACCCCTCTTCTCACTGTTACTAAGCTATTATACTAGCAAACACAGCAGAAACTTAGTGGCATCCAAAAAGTGGCTGTTGTATTCCATTTGTGTCCCACTGGTGCAAAGAAATCTCAAGCACCTCTGCATTACACCCTTCTGCTCACTTTTACTAAGCTGGTATACTAGCAAACACAGCAGAAACTTAGTGGCATCCAAAAAGTGGCTGTTATACTCCATTTGTGTCCCACTGGTTTCAAGCAATCTCAAGCACCTCTGCATTACACCCTTCTGCTCACGTTTACTAAGCTATTATACTAGAAAGCACAGCAGAAACTTAGTGGCATCCAAAAAGTGGCTGTTGTACTCCATTTGTGTCCCACTAGTGCCAAGCAATCTCCAGCACCTCTGCCTTACACTCTCCTGCTCACTTTTACTAAGCTATTATACTAGCAAACACAGCAGAAACTTACTGGAATCCAAAAAGTGTCTGTTGTACTCCATTTGTGTCCCACTGGTGCCAAGCAATCTCAAGCACCTCCTCATTACACCCTTCTGCTCACTTTTACTAAGCTATTATACTAGCAAACACAGCATAAACTTAGTGGCATCCAAAAAGTGGCTGTTGTACTCCATTTGTGTCCCACTGGTGCAAAGAAATCTCAAGCACCTCTGAATTACACCTTTCTGCTCACTTTTACTAAGCTATTATACTAGCAAACACAGCAGAAACTTAGTGGCATCCAAAAAGTGGCTGTTGTACTCCATTTGTGTCCCACTGGTGCCAAGAAATCTCAAGCACCTCTGCATTACACCCTTCTCCTCACTTTTAATAAGCTATTATACTAGCAAACAGAGCAGAAACTTAGTGGCATCCAAAAAGAGGCTGTTGTACTCCATTTGTGTCCCACTGGTGCCAAAAAATCTCAAGCACCTCTGCATTACACCCTTCTGCTCTCTTTTACTAAGCTATTATACTAGCAAACACAGCAGAAACTTACTGGAATCCAAAAAGTGTCTGTTGTACTCCATTTGTGTCCCACTGGTGCCAAGCAATCTCAAGCACCTCTGCATTACACCCTTCTGCTGACTTTTACTAATCTATTATACTAGCAAACACAGCAGAAACTAAGTGGCATCTAAAAAGGGGCTGTTGTACTCCATTTGTGTCCCACTGGTGCCAAGCAATCTCAAGCGCCTCTGCATTACACCCCTCTTCTCACTGTTACTAAGCTATTATACTAGCAAACACAGCAGAAACTTAGTGGCATCCAAAAAGTGGCTGTTGTATTCCATTTGTGTCCCACTGGTGCAAAGAAATCTCAAGCACCTCTGCATTACACCCTTCTGATCACTTTTACTAAGCTGGTATACTAGCAAACACAGCAGAAACTTAGTGGCATCCAAAAAGTGGCTGTTATACTCCATTTGTGTCCCACTGGTTTCAAGCAATCTCAAGCACCTCTGCATTACACCCTTCTGCTCACTTTTTCTAAGCTATTATTACAGCAAACACAGCAGAAACTTAGTGGCATCCAAAAAGTGGCTGTTGTTCTCCATTTGTGTCCCACTGGTGCCAAGCAATCTCAAGCACCTCTGCATTACACCCTTCTGCTCACGTTTACTAAGCTATTATACTAGAAAGCACAGCAGAAACTTAGTGGCATCCAAAAAGTGGCTGTTGTACTCCATTTGTGTCCCACTAGTGCCAAGCAATCTCCAGCACCTCTGCCTTACACTCTCCTGCTCACTTTTACTAAGCTATTATACTAGCAAACACAGCAGAAACTTAATGGCATCCAAAAAGTGGCTGTTGTACTCCATTTGTGTCCCACTGGTGCCAAGAAATCTCAAGCACCTCTGCATTACACCCTTCTGCTCACTTTTTCTAAGCTATTATATTAGCAAACACAGCAGAAACTTAGTGGCATCCAAAAAGTGGCTGTTGTACTCCATTTGTGTCCCACTGGTGCCAAGCAATCTCAAGTACCTCTGCATTACACCCTTCTGCTCACTTTTACTAAGCTATTATACTAGCAAACACAGCATAAACTTAGTGGCATCCAAAAAGTGGCTGTTGTACTCCATTTGTGTCCCACTGGTGCTAAAAAATCTCAAGCACCTCTGCATTACACCCTTCTGCTCACTTTTACTAAGCTATTATACTAGCAAACACAGCAGAAACTTACTGGAATCCAAAAAGTGTCTGTTGTACTCCATTTGTGTCCCACTGGTGCCAAGCAATCTCAAGCACCTCTGCATTACACCCTTCTGCTCACTTTTACTAAGCTATTATACTAGCAAACACAGCATAAACTTAGTGGCATCCAAAAAGTGGCTGTTGTACTCCATTTGTGTCCCACTGGTGCAAAGAAATCTCAAGCACCTCTGCATTACACCTTTCTGCTCACTTTTACTAAGCTATTATACTAGCAAACACAGCAGAAACTTAGTGGCATCCAAAAAGTGGCTGTTGTACTCCATTTGTGTCCCACTGGTGCCAAGAAATCTCAAGCACCTCTGCATTACACCCTTCTCCTCACTTTTAATAAGCTATTATACTAGCAAACAGAGCAGAAACTTAGTGGCATCCAAAAAGAGGCTGTTGTACTCCATTTGTGTCCCACTGGTGCCAAAAAATCTCAAGCACCTCTGCATTACACCCTTCTGCTCACTTTTACTAAGCTATTATACTAGTAAACACAGCAGAAACTTACTGGAATCCAAAAAGTGTCTGTTGTACTCCATTTGTGTCCCACTGGTGCCAAGCAATCTCAAGCACCTCTGCATTACACCCTTCTGCTCACTTTTACTAAGCTATTATTATAGCAAACACAGCAGAAACTTAGTGGCATCCAAAAAGTGGCTGTTGTTCTCCATTTGTGTCCCACTGGTGCCAAGCAATCTCAAGCACCTCTGCATTACACCCTTCTGCTCACGTTTACTAAGCTATTATACTAGAAAGCACAGCAGAAACTTAGTGGCATCCAAAAAGTGGCTGTTGTACTCCATTTGTGTCCCACTAGTGCCAAGCAATCTCCAGCACCTCTGCCTTACACTCTCCTGCTCACTTTTACTAAGCTATTATACTAGCAAACACAGCAGAAACTTAGTGGCATCCAAAAAGTGGCTGTTGTACTCCATTTGTGTCCCACTGGTGCAAAGAAATCTCAAGCACCTCTGCATTACACCTTTCTGCTCACTTTTACTAAGCTATTATACTAGCAAACACAGCAGAAACTTAGTGGCATCCAAAAAGTGGCTGTTGTACTCCATTTGTGTCCCACTGGTGCCAAGAAATCTCAAGCACGTCTGCATTACACCCTTCTCACTTTTAATAAGCTATTATACTAGCAAACAGAGCAGAAACTTAGTGGCATCCAAAAAGAGGCTGTTGTACTCCATTTGTGTCCCACTGGTGCCAAGCAATATCAAGCACCTCTGCATTACACCCTTCTGCTCACTTTTACTAAGCTATTATACTAGCAAACACAACAGAAACTTAGTGGCATCCAAAAAGTGGCCGTTGTACTCCATTTGTGTCCCACTGGTGCCAAGCAATCTCAAGCACCTCTGCATTAGACCCTTCTGCACACTTTTACTAAGCTATTATACTAGCAAACACAGCAGAAACTTAATGGCATCCAAAAAATGGCTGTTGTACTCCATTTGTGTCCCACTGGTGCCAAGCAATCTCCAGCACCTCTGCATTACACTCTCCTGCTCACTTTTACTAAGCTATTATACTAGCAAACACAGCAGAAACTTAGTGGCATCCAAAAAGTGGCTGTTGTACTCCATTTGTGTCCCACTGGTGCCAAGCAATCTCAAGCACCTCTGCATTACACTCTTTTGCTCACTTTTTCTAAGCTATTATACTAGCAAACACAGCAGAAGCTTAGTGGCATCCAAAAAGTGGCTGTTGTACTCCATTTGAGTCCCACTGGTGCCAAGCAATCTCAAATACCTCTGCATTATACCCTTCTGCTCACTTTTACTAAGCTATTATACAAGAAAACACAGCTGAAACTTAGTGGCATCCAAAAAGTGGCTGTTGTACTCCATTTGTGTCCCACTGGTGCCAAGCAATCTCAAGCACCTCTGAATTACACCCTTCTGCTCACTTTTACTAAGCTATTATACTAGCAAACACAGCAGAAACTTAGTGGCATCCAAAAAGTGGCTGTTGTACTACATTTGTGTCCCACTGGTGCCAAGAAACGTCAAGCACCTCTGCATTACACCCTTCTGCTCACTTTTACTAAGCTATTATACTACCAAACACAGCAGAAACGTACTGGAATCCAAAAAGTGGTTGTTGTACTCCATTTGTGTCCCACTGGTGCCAAGCAATCTCAGGCACCTCTGCATTACACCCTTCTGCTCACTTTTACTAAGCTATTATACTAGCAAACACAGCAGAAACTTAGTGGCATCCAAAAAGTGGCTGTTGTTCTCCATTTGTGTCCCACTGGTGCCAAGCAATCTCAAGCACCTCTGCATTACACCGTTCTGCTTACTTTTACTAAGCTATTATACTAGCAAACACAGCAGAAACTTAGTGACATCCAAAAAGTGGCTGTTGTACTCCATTTGTGTCCCACTGGTGCCAAGCAATCTCAAGCACCTCTGTATTACACCCTTCTTCTAACTTTTACTAAGCTATTATACTAGCAAACACAGCAGAAACTTAGTGGCATCCAAAAAGTGGCTGTTGTTCTCCATTTGTGTCCCACTGGTGCCAAGCAATCTCAAGCACCTCTGCATTACACCCTTCTGCTCACTTTTACTAAGCTATTATACTAGCAAACACAACAGAAACTTAGTGGCATCCAAAAAGTGGCCGTTGTACTCCATTTGTGTCCCACTGGTGCCAAGCAATCTCAAACACCTCTGCATTACACCCTTCTGCTGACTTTTACTAAGCTATTATACTAGCAAACACAGCAGAAACTAAGTGGCATCTAAAAAGTGGCTGTTGTACTCCATTTGTGTCCCACTGGTGCCAAGCAATCTCAAGCACCTCTGCATTACACCCCTCTTCTCACTGTTACAAAGCTATTATACTAGCAAACACAGCAGAAACTTAGTGGCATCCAAAAAGTGGCTGTTGTATTCCATTTGTGTCCCACTGGTGCAAAGAAATCTCAAGCACCTCTGCATTACACCCTTCTGCTCACTTTTACTAAGCTGGTATACTAGCAAACACAGCAGAAACTTAGTGGCATCCAAAAAAAGGCTGTTGTTCTCCATTTGTGTCCCACTGGTGCCAAGCAATCTCAAGCACTTCTGCATTACACCCTTCTGCTCACTTTTACTAAGCTATTACACTAGCAAACACAGCAGAAACTTAGTGGCATCCAAAAAGGGGCTGCTGTACTCCATTTGTGTCCCACTGGTGACAAGCAATCACCAGCACCTCTGCATTACACCCTCCTGCTGACTTGTACTAAGCTATTATACAAACAAACACAGCAGAAACTTAGTGATATCCAAAAAGTGGCTGTTGTACTCCATTTGTGTCCCACTGGTGCCAAGCAATCTCAAGCACCTCTGAATTACACCCTTCTGCTCACTTTTACTAAGCTATTATACTAGCAAACACAGCAGAAACTTAGTGGCATCCAAAAAGTGGCTGTTGTACTCCATTTGTGTCCCACTGGTGCCAAGAAATCTCAAGCACCTCTGCATTACACCCTTCTGCTCACTTTTACTAAGCTATTATACTAGCAAACACAGCAGAAACTTAGTGACATCCAAAAAGTGGCCGTTGTACTCCATTTGTGTCCCACTGGTTCCACGGAATCTCAAACACCTCTGCATTACACCCTTCTGCTCACTTTTACTAAGCTATTATACTAGCAAACACAGCAGAAAATTAGTGGCATCCAAAAAGTGGCTGTTGTACTCCATTTGTGTCCCAGTGGTGCCAAGAAATCTCAAGCACCTCTGCATTACACCCTTCTGCTCACTTTTACTAAGCTATTATACTAGCAAACACAGCAGAAACTTACTGGAATCCAAAAAGTGTCTGTTGTACTCCATTTGTGTCCCACTGGTGCCAAGCAATCTCAAGCACCTCTGCATTACACCCTTCTGCTCACTTTTATTAAGCTATTATACTAGCAAACACAGCAGAAGCTTAGTGGCATCCAAAAAGTGGCTGTTGTTCTCCATTTGTGTCCCACTGGTGCCAAGCAATCTCAAGCACCTCTGCATTACACCCTTCTGCTCACTTTTACTAAGCTATTATACTAGCAAACACAGCAGAAACTTAGTGGCATCCAAAAAGTGGCTGTTGTACTCCATTTGTGTCCCACTGAAGCCAAGCAATCTCCAGCCTCTCTACATTACACCCTCCTGCTCACTTTTACTAAGCTATTATACTAGCAAACACAGCAGAAACTTAGTGGCATCCAAAAAGTGGCTGTTGTACTCCATTTGTGTCCCACTGGTGCCAAGCAATCTCAAGCACCTCTGCATTACACCCTTCTGCTCACTTTTTCTAAGCTATTATACTAGCAAACACAGCAGAAACTTGGTGGCATCCAAAAAGTGGCTGTTGTACTCCATTTGTGTCCCACTGGTGCCAAGCAATCTCAAGCACCTCTGCATTACACCCTTCTGCTCAATTTTACTAAGATATTATACTAGCAAACACAGCAGAAACTTAGTGGAATCCAAAAAGTGGCTGTTGTACTCCATTTGTGTCCCACTGGTACCAAGAAATCTCAAGCACCTCTGCATTACACCCTTCTGCTGACTTTTACTAAGCTATTATACTAGCAAACACAGCAGAAACTTAGTGGCATCCAAAAAGTGGCTGTTGTACTCAATTTGTGTCCCACTGGTGCCAAGCAATCTCCAGCACCTCTGCATTACACCCTTCTGCTCACTTTTTCTAAGCTATTATACTAGCAAACACAGCAGAATCTTAGTGGCATCCAAAAAGTGGCTGTTGTTCTAAATTTGTGTCTTACTGGTGCCAAGCAATCTCATGCACCTCTGCATTACACCCTTCTGCTCACTTTTACTAAGCTATTATACTAGCAAACACAGCAGAAACTTTGTTGCATCCAAAAAGTGGCTGTTGTACTCCATTTGTGTCCCACTGGTGCCAAGAAATCTCAATCACCTCTGCATTACACCCTTCTGCTCACTTTTACTAAGCTATTATACTTGCAAACACAGCAGAAACTTAGTGGCATCCAAAAAATGGCTGTTGTACTCCATTTGTGTCCCACTGGTGCCAAGAAATGTCAAGCATCTCTGCATTACACCCTTCTGCTGACTTTTACTAAGCTATTATACTAGCAAACACAGCAGAAACATAGTGGCATCCAAAAAGTGGCTGTTGTACTCCATTTGTGTCCCACTGGTGCCAAGCAATCTCAAGCACCTCTGCATTACACCCTTCTGCTCACTTTTTTTAAGCTATTATACTAGCAAACACAGCAGAAACTTGGTGGCATCCAAAAAGTGGCTGTTGTACTCAATTTGTGTCCCACTGGTGCCAAGCAATCTCAAGCACCTCTGCATTACACCCTTCTGCTCAATTTTACTAAGATATTATACTAGCAAACACAGCAGAAACTTAGTGGCATCCAAAAAGTGGCTGTTGTACTCCATTTGTGTCCCACTGGTACCAAGAAATCTCAAGCACCTCTGCATTACTCCCTTCTGCTGACTTTTACTAAGCTATTATACTAGCAAACACAGCAGAAACTTAGTGGAATCCAAAAAGTGGCTGTTGTACTCCATTTGTGTCCCACTGGTGCCAAGTAATCTCAAGCACCTCTGCATTACACCCTTCTGCTCACTTTTACTAAGCTATTATACTAGCAAACACAGC
The DNA here is from genome assembly GCF_048569485.1 of Anomaloglossus baeobatrachus. Lineage (NCBI taxonomy): Eukaryota > Metazoa > Chordata > Amphibia > Anura > Aromobatidae > Anomaloglossus > Anomaloglossus baeobatrachus. Next base: position 86,736,428 of record NC_134363.1, on the reverse strand, counting down.
AGAAACGTAGTGGCATCCAAAAAGTAGCTGTTGTACTCCATTTGTGTCCCACTGGTGCCCAGCAATCTCAAGCATCTCTGCAATTAACCCTTCTGCTCACTTTTACTAAGCTATTATACTAGCAAACACAGGATAAATTTAGTGGCATCCAAAAAGTTGCTGTTGTTTTCCATTTGTGTCCCACTGGTGCCAAGCAATCTCAAGCACCTCTGCTCTACACCCTTCTGCTCAATTTTACTAAACTATTATGCTAGCAAACACAGCAGAAACTTAGTGGCATCCAAAAAGTGGCTGTTGTACTCCATTTGTGTCCCACTGGTGCCAAGCAATCTCAATCACCTCTGCATTACACCCTTCTTCTCACTTTTACTAAGCTATTATACTAGCAAACACAGCAGAAACTTAGTGGCATCCAAAAATTGGCTGTTGTACTCCATTTGTGTCTCACTGGTGCCAAGCAATCTCAAGCATTACACCCTTCTGCTCACTTTTTCAAAGCTATTATACTAGCAAACACAGCAGAAACTTAGTGGCATCCAAAAAGTGGCCATTGTACTCCATGTGTGTCCTACTGGTGCAAAGCAATCTTAAGCACCTCTACATTACACCCTTCTGCTCTCTTTTACTAAGCTATTATACGAGCAAACACAGCAGAAACTTAGTGGAATCCAAAAAATGGCTGTTGTACTCCATTTGTGTCTCACTGGTGCCAAGCAATCTCAAGCACCTCTGCATTACACCCTTCTGCTTACTTTTTCTAAGCTATTATACAAGCAAACACAGCAGAAACTTAGTGGCATCCAAAAAGTGGCTGTTGTACTCCATTTGTGTCCCACTGGTGCCAAGCAATCCAAAGCTCCTCTGCATTACACCCTTCTGCTCACTTTTACTAAGCTATTATTCTAGCAAACACAGCAGAAACTTAGTGGCATCCAAAAAGTGGCTGTTGTACTCCATTTGTGTCCCACTGGTTCCAAGCAATCTCAAACACCTCTGCATTACACCTTTCTGCTCACTTTTACTAATCTATTATACTAGCAAACACAGCAGAAACTTAGTGGCATCCAAAAAGTGGCTGTTGTACTCCATTTGTGTCCCACTGGTGCCAGGAAATCTCAAGCACCTCTGCATTACACCCTTCTGCTCACTTTTACTAAGCTATTATACTAGCAAACACAGCAGAAACTTAGTGGCGTCCAAAAAGTAGCTATTGTACTCCCTTTGTTTCCCACTAGTGCCAAGCAATCTCAAGCATCTCTGCATTGCACCTTTCTTCTCACTTTTACTAAGATATTATACTAGCAAACACAGCAGAAACTTAGTGGCATCCAAAAAGTGGCTGTTGTTCTCCATTTGTGTCCCACTGGTGCCAAGCAATCTCAAGCACCTCTGCATTACACCCTTCTGCTCACTATTACTATGCTATTATACTAGCAAACACAGCAGAAACTTAGTGGCATCCAAAAAGTGGCTGTTGTACTCCATTTGTTTCCCACTGGTGCCAAGCGATCTGCAGCACCTCTGCATTACACCCTCCTGCTCACTTTTACTAAGCTATTATACTAGCAAACACAGCAGAAACTTAGTGGCATCCAAAAAGTGGCTGTTGTACTCCATTTGTGTCCCACTGGTGCCAAGCAATCTCAATCACCTCTGCATTACACCCTTCTTCTCACTTTTACTAAGCTATTATACGAGTAAACACAGCAGAAAATTAGTGGCATCCAAAAAGTGGCTGTTGTAATCCATTTGTGTCCCACTGGTGCCAAGAAATGTCAAGCATCTCTGCATTACACCCTTCTGCTGACTTTTACTAAGCTATTATACTAGCAAACACAGCAGAAACATAGTGGCATCCAAAAAGTGGCTGTTGTACTCCATTTGTGTCCCACTGGTGCCAAGCAATCTCAAGCACCTCTGCATTACACCCTTCTGCTCACTTTTTTTAAGCTATTATACTAGCAAACACAGCAGAAACTTGGTGGCATCCAAAAAGTGGCTGTTGTACTCAATTTGTGTCCCACTGGTGCCAAGCAATCTCAAGCACCTCTGCATTACACCCTTCTGCTCAATTTTACTAAGATATTATACTAGCAAACACAGCAGAAACTTAGTGGCATCCAAAAAGTGGCTGTTGTACTCCATTTGTGTCCCACTGGTACCAAGAAATCTCAAGCACCTCTGCATTACTCCCTTCTGCTGACTTTTACTAAGCTATTATACTAGCAAACACAGCAGAAACTTAGTGGAATCCAAAAAGTGGCTGTTGTACTCCATTTGTGTCCCACTGGTGCCAAGTAATCTCAAGCACCTCTGCATTACACCCTTCTGCTCACTTTTACTAAGCTATTATACTAGCAAACACAGCAGAAACGTAGTGGCATCCAAAAAGTAGCTGTTGTACTCCATTTGTGTCCCACTGGTGCCCAGCAATCTCAAGCATCTCTGCAATTAACCCTTCTGCTCACTTTTACTAAGCTATTATACTAGCAAACACAGGATAAATTTAGTGGCATCCAAAAAGTTGCTGTTGTTTTCCATTTGTGTCCCACTGGTGCCAAGCAATCTCAAGCACCTCTGCTCTACACCCTTCTGCTCAATTTTACTAAACTATTATGCTAGCAAACACAGCAGAAACTTAGTGGCATCCAAAAAGTGGCTGTTGTACTCCATTTGTGTCCCACTGGTGCCAAGCAATCTCAATCACCTCTGCATTACACCCTTCTTCTCACTTTTACTAAGCTATTATACTAGCAAACACAGCAGAAACTTAGTGGCATCCAAAAATTGGCTGTTGTACTCCATTTGTGTCTCACTGGTGCCAAGCAATCTCAAGCATTACACCCTTCTGCTCACTTTTTCAAAGCTATTATACTAGCAAACACAGCAGAAACTTAGTGGCATCCAAAAAGTGGCCATTGTACTCCATGTGTGTCCTACTGGTGCAAAGCAATCTTAAGCACCTCTACATTACACCCTTCTGCTCTCTTTTACTAAGCTATTATACGAGCAAACACAGCAGAAACTTAGTGGAATCCAAAAAATGGCTGTTGTACTCCATTTGTGTCTCACTGGTGCCAAGCAATCTCAAGCACCTCTGCATTACACCCTTCTGCTTACTTTTTCTAAGCTATTATACAAGCAAACACAGCAGAAACTTAGTGGCATCCAAAAAGTGGCTGTTGTACTCCATTTGTGTCCCACTGGTGCCAAGCAATCCAAAGCTCCTCTGCATTACACCCTTCTGCTCACTTTTACTAAGCTATTATTCTAGCAAACACAGCAGAAACTTAGTGGCATCCAAAAAGTGGCTGTTGTACTCCATTTGTGTCCCACTGGTTCCAAGCAATCTCAAACACCTCTGCATTACACCTTTCTGCTCACTTTTACTAATCTATTATACTAGCAAACACAGCAGAAACTTAGTGGCATCCAAAAAGTGGCTGTTGTACTCCATTTGTGTCCCACTGGTGCCAGGAAATCTCAAGCACCTCTGCATTACACCCTTCTGCTCACTTTTACTAAGCTATTATACTAGCAAACACAGCAGAAACTTAGTGGCGTCCAAAAAGTAGCTATTGTACTCCCTTTGTTTCCCACTAGTGCCAAGCAATCTCAAGCATCTCTGCATTGCACCTTTCTTCTCACTTTTACTAAGATATTATACTAGCAAACACAGCAGAAACTTAGTGGCATCCAAAAAGTGGCTGTTGTTCTCCATTTGTGTCCCACTGGTGCCAAGCAATCTCAAGCACCTCTGCATTACACCCTTCTGCTCACTATTACTATGCTATTATACTAGCAAACACAGCAGAAACTTAGTGGCATCCAAAAAGTGGCTGTTGTACTCCATTTGTTTCCCACTGGTGCCAAGCGATCTGCAGCACCTCTGCATTACACCCTCCTGCTCACTTTTACTAAGCTATTATACTAGCAAACACAGCAGAAACTTAGTGGCATCCAAAAAGTGGCTGTTGTACTCCATTTGTGTCCCACTGGTGCCAAGCAATCTCAATCACCTCTGCATTACACCCTTCTTCTCACTTTTACTAAGCTATTATACGAGTAAACACAGCAGAAACTTAGTGGCATCCAAAAAGTGGCTGTTGTAATCCATTTGTGTCCCACTGGTGCCAAGAAATCTCAAGAAACTCTGCATTACACCCTTCTGCTCACTTTTACTATGCTATTATACTAGCAAACACAGCAGAAACTTAGTGGCATCCAAAAAGTGGCTGTTGTACTCCATTTGTGTCCCACTGGTGCCAAGAAATCTCAGGCACCTCTGCATTACACCCTTCTGCTGACTTTTACTAAGCTATTATACTAGCAAACACAGCAGAAACTTAGTGGAATCCAAAAAGTGGCTGTTGTACTCCATTTGTGTCCCACTGGTGCCAAGTAATCTCAAGCACCTCTGCATTACACCCTTCTGCTCAGTTTTACTAAGCTATTATACTAGCAAACACAGCAGAAACTTAGTGGCGTCCAAAAAGTAGCTATTGTACTCCCTTTGTGTCCCACTGGTGCCAAGCAATCTCAAGCATCTCTGCATTACACCCTTCTGCTCACTTCTACTAAGCTATTATACTAGCAAACACAGCAGAAACTTAGTGGCATCCAAAAAGTGGCTGTTGTACTCCATTTGTGTCCCACTGGTACCAAGAAATCTCAAGCACCTCTGCATTACTCCCTTCTGCTGACTTTTACTAAGCTATTATACTAGCAAACACAGCAGAAACTTAGTGGAATCCAAAAAGTGGCTGTTGTACTCCATTTGTGTCCCACTGGTGCCAAGTAATCTCAAGCACCTCTGCATTACACCCTTCTGCTCACTTTTACTAAGCTATTATACTAGCAAACACAGCAGAAACGTAGTGGCATCCAAAAAGTAGCTGTTGTACTCCATTTGTGTCCCACTGGTGCCCAGCAATCTCAAGCATCTCTGCATTTTACCCTTCTGCTCACTTTTACTAAGCTATTATACTAGCAAACACAGGATAAAATTAGTGGCATCCAAAAAGTTGCTGTTGTTTTCCATTTGTGTCCCACTGGTGCCAAGCAATCTCAAGCACCTCTGCTCTACACCCTTCTGCTCAATTTTACTAAGCTATTATGCTAGCAAACACAGCAGAAACTTAGTGGCATCCAAAAAGTGGCTGTTGTACTCCATTTCTGTCCCACTGGTGCCAAGCAATCTCAATCACCTCTGCATTACACCCTTCTTCTCACTTTTACTAAGCTATTATACTAGCAAACACAGCAGAAACTTAGTGGCATCCAAAAATTGGCTGCTGTACTCCATTTGTGTCTCACTGGTGCCAAGCAATCTCAAGCATTACACCCTTCTGCTCACTTTTTCAAAGCTATTATACTAGCAAACACAGCAGAAACTTAGTGGCATCCAAAAAGTGGCCATTGTACTCCATGTGTGTCCTACTGGTGCAAAGCAATCTTAAGCACCTCTACATTACACCCTTCTGCTCTCTTTTACTAAGCTATTATACGAGCAAACACAGCAGAAACTTAGTGGCATCCAAAAAATGGCTGTTGTACTCCATTTGTGTCTCACTGGTGCCAAGCAATCTCAAGCACCTCTGCATTACACCCTTCTGCTTACTTTTTCTAAGCTATTATACTAGCAAACACAGCAGAAACTTAGTGGCATCCAAAAAGTGGCTGTTGTACTCCATTTGTGTCCCACTGGTGCCAAGCAATCTAAAGCTCCTCTGCATTACACCCTTCTGCTCACTTTTACTAAGCTATTATTCTAGCAAACACAGCAGAAACTTAGTGGCATCCAAAAAGTGGCTGTTGTACTCCATTTGTGTCCCACTGGTTCCAAGCAATCTCAAACACCTCTGCATTACACCCTTCTGCTCACTTTTACTAATCTATTATACTAGCAAACACAGCAGAAACTTAGTGGCATCCAAAAAGTGGCTGTTGTACTCCATTTGTGTCCCACTGGTGCCAGGAAATCTCAAGCACCTCTGCATTACACCCTTCTGCTCACTTTTACTAAGCTATTATACTAGCAAACCCAGCAGAAACTTAGTGGCGTCCAAAAAGTAGCTATTGTACTCCCTTTGTTTCCCACTAGTGCCAAGCAATCTCAAGCATCTCTGCATTACACCTTTCTGCTCACTTTTACTAAGATATTATACTAGCAAACACAGCAGAAACTTAGTGGCATCCAAAAAGTGGCTGTTGTTCTCCATTTGTGTCCCACTGGTGCCAAGCAATCTCAAGCACCTCTGCATTACACCTTTCTGCTCACTATTACTATGCTATTATACTAGCAAACACAGCAGAAACTTAGTGGCATCCAAAAAGTGGCTGTTGTACTCCATTTGTTTCCCACTGGTGCCAAGCAATCTGCAGCACCTCTGCATTACACCCTCCTGCTCACTTTTACTAAGCTATTATACTAGCAAACACAGCAGAAACTTAGTGGCATCCAAAAAGTGGCTGTTGTACTCCATTTGTGTCCCACTGGTGCAAAGCAATCTCAATCACCTCTGCATTACACCCTTCTTCTCACTTTTACTAAACTATTATACGAGCAAACACAACAGAAACTTAGTGGCATCCAAAAAGTGGCTGTTGTAATCCATTTGTGTCCCACTGGTGCCAAGAAATCTCAAGAAACTCTGCATTACACCCTTCTGCTCACTTTTACTATGCTATTATACTAGCAAACACAGCAGAAACTTAGTGGCATCCAAAAAGTGGCTGTTGTACTCCATTTGTGTCCCACTGGTGCCAAGAAATCTCAAGCACCTCTGCATTACACCCTTCTGCTGACTTTTACTAAGCTATTATACTAGCAAACACAGCAGAAACTTAGTGGAATCCAAAAAGTGGCTGTTGTACTCCATTTGTGTCCCACTGGTGCCAAGTAATCTCAAGCACCTCTGCATTACACCCTTCTGCTCAGTTTTACTAAGCTATTATACTAGCAAACACAGCAGAAACTTAGTGTCGTCCAAAAAGTAGCTATTGTACTCCCTTTGTGTCCCACTGGTGCCAAGCAATCTCAAGCATCTCTGCATTACACCCTTCTGCTCACTTTTACTAAGCTATTATACTAGCAAACACAGCAGAAACTTAGTGGCATCCAAAAAGTGGCTGTTGTACTCCATTTGTGTCCCACTGGTACCAAGAAATCTCAAGCACCTCTGCATTACTCCCTTCTGCTGACTTTTACTAAGCTATTATACTAGCAAACACAGCAGAAACTTAGTGGAATCCAAAAAGTGGCTGTTGTACTCCATTTGTGTCCCACTGGTGCCAAGTAATCTCAAGCACCTCTGCATTACACCCTTCTGCTCACTTTTACTAAGCTATTATACTAGCAAACACAGCAGAAACGTAGTGGCATCCAAAAAGTAGCTGTTGTACTCCATTTGTGTCCCACTGGTGCCCAGCAATCTCAAGCATCTCTGCATTTTACCCTTCTGCTCACTTTTACTAAGCTATTATACTAGCAAACACAGGATAAAATTAGTGGCATCCAAAAAGTTGCTGTTGTTTTCCATTTGTGTCCCACTGGTGCCAAGCAATCTCAAGCACCTCTGCTCTACACCCTTCTGCTCAATTTTACTAAGCTATTATGCTAGCAAACACAGCAGAAACTTAGTGGCATCCAAAAAGTGGCTGTTGTACTCCATTTCTGTCCAACTGGTGCCAAGCAATCTCAATCACCTCTGCATTACACCCTTCTTCTCACTTTTACTAAGCTATTATACTAGCAAACACAGCAGAAACTTAGTGGCATCCAAAAATTGGCTGTTGTACTCCATTTGTGTCTCACTGGTGCCAAGCAATCTCAAGCATTACACCCTTCTGCTCACTTTTTCAAAGCTATTATACTAGCAAACACAGCAGAAACTTAGTGGCATCCAAAAAGTGGCCATTGTACTCCATGTGTGTCCTACTGGTGCAAAGCAATCTTAAGCACCTCTACATTACACCCTTCTGCTCTCTTTTACTAAGCTATTATACGAGCAAACACAGCAGAAACTTAGTGGCATCCAAAAAATGGCTGTTGTACTCCATTTGTGTCTCACTGGTGCCAAGCAATCTCAAGCACCTCTGCATTACACCCTTCTGCTTACTTTTTCTAAGCTATTATACTAGCAAACACAGCAGAAACTTAGTGGCATCCAAAAAGTGGCTGTTGTACTCCATTTGTGTCCCACTGGTTCCAAGCAATCTCAAACACCTCTGCATTACACCCTTCTGCTCACTTTTACTAATCTATTATACTAGCAAACACAGCAGAAACTTAGTGGCATCCAAAAAGTGGCTGTTGTACTCCATTTGTGTCCCACTGGTGCCAGGAAATCTCAAGCACCTCTGCATTACACCCTTCTGCTCACTTTTACTAAGCTATTATACTAGCAAACACAGCAGAAACTTAGTGGCGTCCAAAAAGTAGCTATTGTACTCCCTTTGTTTCCCACTAGTGCCAAGCAATCTCAAGCATCTCTGCATTACACCTTTCTGCTCACTTTTACTAAGATATTATACTAGCAAACACAGCAGAAACTTAGTGGCATCCAAAAAGTGGCTGTTGTTCTCCATTTGTGTCCCACTGGTGCCAAGCAACCTCAAGCACCTCTGCATTACACCCTTCTGCTCACTATTACTATGCTATTATACTAGCAAACACAGCAGAAACTTAGTGGCATCCAAAAAGTGGCTGTTGTACTCCATTTGTTTCCCACTGGTGCCAAGCAATCTGCAGCACCTCTGCATTACACCCTCCTGCTCACTTTTACTAAGCTATTATACTAGCAAACACAGCAGAAACTTAGTGGCATCCAAAAAGTGGCTGTTGTACTCCATTTGTGTCCCACTGGTGCCAAGCAATCTCAATCACCTCTGCATTACACCCTTCTTCTCACTTTTACTAAGCTATTATACGAGCAAACACAGCAGAAACTTAGTGGCATCCAAAAAGTGGCTGTTGTAATCCATTTGTGTCCCACTGGTGCCAAGAAATCTCAAGAAACTCTGCATTACACCCTTCTGCTCACTTTTACTATGCTATTATACTAGCAAACACAGCAGAAACTTAGTGGCATCCAAAAAGTGGCTGTTGTACTCCATTTGTGTCCCACTGGTGCCAAGAAATCTCAAGCACCTCTGCATTACACCCTTCTGCTGACTTTTACTAAGCTATTATACTAGCAAACACAGCAGAAACTTAGTGGAATCCAAAAAGTGGCTGTTGTACTCCATTTGTGTCCCACTGGTGACAAGTAATCTCAAGCACCTCTGCATTACACCCTTCTGCTCACTTTTACTAAGCTATTATACTAGCAAACACAGCAGAAACTTAGTGGCGTCCAAAAAGTAGCTATTGTACTCCCTTTGTGTCCCACTGGTGCCAAGCAATCTCAAGCATCTCTGCATTACACCCTTCTGCTCACTTTTACTAAGCTATTATACTAGCAAACACAGCAGAAACTTAGTGGCATCCAAAAAGTGGCTGTTGTTCTCCATTTGTGTCCCACTGGTGCCAAGCAATCTCAAGCACGTCTGCATTACACCCTTCTGCTCACTTTTACTATGCTATTATACTAGCAAACAGAGCATAAACTTAGTGGCTTCAAAAAAGTGGCTGTTGTACTCCATTTGTGTCCCACTGGTGCCAAGCAATCTCCTTCACCTCTGCATTACACCCTTCTTTTCACTTTTACTAAGCTATTATACTAGCAAACACAGCAGAAACTTAGTCGCATCCAAAAAGTGGCTGTTGTACTCCATTTGTGTCCCACTGGTGCCAAGCAATCTCAAGCATTACTCCGTTCTGCTCACTTTTTCTAAGCTATTATACTAGCAAACACAGCAGAAACTTAGTGGCATCCAAAAAGTGGCCATTGTACTCAATGTGTGTCCTACTGGTGCAAAGCAATCTTAAGCACCTCTGCATTACACCCTTCTGCTCACTTTTACTAAGATATTATACTAGCAAACACAGCAGAAACTTAGTGGCATCCAAAACGTGGCTGTTATACTCCATTTGTGTCCCACTGGTGCCAAGAAATCTCAAGCACCTCTGCATTACACCCTTCTGCTCACTTTTACTAAGCTATTATACTAGCAAACAGAGCAGAAACTTAGTGGCATCCAAAAAGTGGCTGTTGTACTCCATTTGTGTCCCACTGGTGCCAAGTAATCTCAAGCTCCTCTGCATTACACCCTTCTCACTTTTACTAAGCTATTATACTAGCAAACACAGCAGAAACTTAGTGGCATCCAAAAAGTGGCTGTTGTAATCCATTTGTGTCCCACTGGTGCCAAGAAATCTCAAGCTCCTCTGCATTACACCCTTCTGCTCACTTTTACTATGCTAATATACTAGCAAACACAGCAGAAACTTAGTGGCATCCAAAAAGTGGCTGTTGTACTCCATTTGTGTCCCACTGGTGCCAAGAAATCTCAAGCACCTCTGCATTACACCCTTCTGCTGACTTTTACTAAGCTATTATACTAGCAAACACAGCAGAAACTTAGTGGAATCCAAAAAGTGGCTGTTGTACTCCATTTGTGTCCCACTGGTGCCAAGTAATCTCAAGCACCTCTGCATTACACCCTTCTGCTCACTTTTACTAAGCTATTATACTAGCAAACACAGCAGAAACTTAGTGGCGTCCAAAAAGTAGTTATTGTACTCCCTTTGTGTCCCACTGGTGCCAAGCAATCTCAAGCATCTCTGCATTACACCATTCTGCTCACTTTTACTAAGCTATTATACTAGCAAACACAGCAGAAACTTAGTGGCATCCAAAAAGTGGCTGTTGTTCTCCATTTGTGTCCCACTGGTGCCAAGCAATCTCAAGCACCTCTGCATTACACCCTTCTGCTCACTTTTACTATGCTATTATACTAGCAAACACAGCATAAACTTAGTGGCTTCCAAAAAGTGGCTGTTGTACTCCATTTGTGTCCCACTGGTGCCAAGCAATCTCCAGCACCTCTGCATTACACCCTCCTGCTCACTTTTACTAAGCTATTATACTAGCAAACACAGTAGAAACTTAGTGGCATCCAAAAAGTGGCTGTTGTACTCCATTTGTGTCCCACTAGTGCCAAGCAATCTCAATCACCTCTGCATTACACCCTTCTTTTCACTTTTACTAAGCTATTATACTAGCAAACACAGCAGAAACTTAGTGGCATCCAAAAAGTGGCTGTTGTTCTCCATTTGTGTCCCACTGGTGCCAAGCAATCTCAAGCACCTCTGCATTACACCCTTCTGCTTACTTTTTCTAAGCTTTTATACTAGCAAACACAGCAGAAACTTAGTGGCATCCAAAAAGTGGCTGTTGTACTCCATTTGTGTCCCACTGATGCCAAGCAATCTCAAGCTCCTCTGCATTACACCCTTCTGCTCACTTTTACTAAGCTATTATTTTAGCAAACACAGCAGAAACTTAGTGGCATCCAAAAAGTGGCTGTTGCACTCCATTTGTGTCCCACTGATGCCAAGAAATCTCAAGCTCCTCTGCATTACACCATTCTGCTCACTTTTCCTAAGCTATTATACTAGCAAACACAGCAGAAACTTAGTGGCATCCAAAAAGTGGCTGTTATACTCTATTTGTGTCCCACTGGTGCTAAGCAATCTCAATTACCTCTGCATTACACCCTTCTTCTCACTTTTACTAAGCTATTATACTAGCAAACACAGCAGAAACTTAGTGGCATCCAAAAAGTGGCTGTTTTACTCCATTTGTGTCCCACTGGTGCCAAGCAATCTCAAGCACCTCTGCGTTACACCCTTCTGCTCACTTTTGCTAAGCTATTATACTAGCAAACAGAGCAGAAACTTAGTGGCATCCAAAAAGTGGCTGTTGTACTCCATTTGTGTCCCACTGGTGCCAAGCAATCTCAAGCATTACACTCTTCTACTCCCTTTTTCTAAGCTATTATACTAGCAAACACAGCAAGAACTTAGTGGCATCCAAAAAGTGGCCCTTGTACTCAATGTGTGTCCGACTGGTGCAAAGCAATCTTAAGCACCTCTGCATTATAATCTTCTGCTCACTTTTACTAAGCTATTATACTAGCAAACACAGCAGAAACTTAGTGGCATCCAAAAAGTGGCCATTGTACTCCATGTGTGTCCTACTGGTGCAAAGCAATCTTAAGGACCTCTGCATTACACCCTTCTGCTCACTTTTACTAAGCTATTATTCTAGCAAACACAGCAGAAACTTAGTGGCATCCAAAAAGTGGCTGTTGTACTCCATTTGTGTCCCACTGGTGCCAAGAAATCTCAAGCTCCTCTGCATTACACCATTCTGCTCACTTTTACTAAGCTATTATACTAGCAAACACAGCAGAAACTTAGTGGAATCCAAAAAGTGGCTGTTGTACTCCATTTGTGTCCCACTGGTGCCAAGTAATCTCAAGCACCTCTGCATTACACCCTTCTGCTCACTTTTACTAAGCTATTATACTAGCAAACACAGCAGAAACTTAGTGGCATCCAAAAAGTGGCTGTTGTACTCCATTTGTGTCCCACTGGTGCCAAGCAATCTCCAGCACCTCTGCATTACACCCTTCTGCTCACTTTTACTAAGCTATTATACTAGCAAACACAGCAGAAACTTAGTGGCATCTAAAAAGTGGCTGTTGTACTCCATTTGTGTCCCACTGGTGCCAGACAATCTCATGCTCCTCTGCATTACACCTTTCTGCTTACTTTTACTAAGCTATTATTCTAGCAAACACAGCAGAAACTTAGTGGCATCCAAAAAGTGGCTGTTGTACTCCATTTGTGTCCCACTGGTGCCAAGAAATCTCAAGCACCTCTGCATTACACCCTTCTGCTGACTTTTACTAAGCTATTATACTAGCAAACACAGCAGAAACTTAGTGGAATTCAAAAAGTGGCTGTTGTACTCCATTTGTGTCCCACTGGTGCCAAGTAATCTCAAGCACCTCTGCATTACACCCTTCTGCTCACTTTTACTAAGCTATTATATTAGCAAACACAGCAGAAACTTAGTGGCATCCAAAAAGTGGCTGTTGTACTCCATTTGTGTCCCACTGGTGCCAAGCAATCTCCAGCACCTCTGCATTACACCCTCCTGCTCACTTTTACTAAGCTATTATACTAGCAAACACAGCAGAAACTTAGTGGCATCCAAAAAGTGGCTGTTGTACTCCTTTTGTGTCCCACTGGTGCCAAGCAATCTCAATCACCTCTGCATTACATCCTTTTTCTCACTTTTACTAAGTTATTATACTAGCAAACACAGCAGAAACTTAGTGGCATCCAAAAAGTGGCTGTTGTACTCCATTTGTGTCCCACTGGTGCCAAGAAATCTCAAGCACCTCTGCATTACACCCTTCTGCTCACTTTTGCTAAGCTATTATACTAGCAAACAGAGCAGAAACTTAGTGGCATCCAAAAAGTGGCTGTTGTACTCCATTTTTGTCCCACTGGTGCCAAGCAATCTCAAGCATTACACCGTTCTACTCACTTTTTCTAAGCTATTATACTAGCAAACACAGCAGAAGCTTAGTGGCATCCAAAAAGTGGCTGTTGTACTCCATTTGTGTCCCACTGGTGCCAAGAAATCTCAAGCACCTCTGCATTACACCCTTCTGCTTACTTTTTCTAAGCTAATATACTAGCAAACACAGCAGAAACTTAGTGGCATCCAAAAAGTGGCTGTTGTACTCCATTTATGTCCCACTGGTGCCAAGCAATCTCAAGCTCCTCGGCATTACACCCTTCTGCTCACTTTTACTAAGCTATTATTCTAGCAAACACAGCAGAAACTTAGTGGCATCCAAAAAGTGGCTGTTGTACTCCATTTGTGTCCCACTGGTGCCAAGAAATCTCAAGCTCCTCTGCATTACACCATTCTGCTCACTTTTACTAAGCTATTATACTAGCAAACACAGCAGAAACTTAGTGGAATCCAAAAAGTGGCTTTTGTACTCCATTTGTGTCCCACTGGTGCCAAGCAATCTCATGCACCTCTGCATTACACCCTTCTGCTCACTTTTACTAAGCTATTATACTAGCAAACACAGCAGAAACTTAGTGGCATCCAAAAAGTGGCGGTTGTAGTCCATTTGTGACCCACTGGTGCCAAGCAATCTCAAGCACCTCTGCATTACACCCTTCTGCTCACTTTTTCTAAGCTATTATACAAGCAAACACAGCAGAAACTTAGTGGCATCCAAAAAGTGGCCATTGTACTCCATTCGTGTCCCACTGGTGCCAATCAATCTCAAGCACCTCTGCATTACACCCTTCTGCTCACTTTTACTAAGCTATTATACTAGCAAACACAACAGAAACTTATTGGAATCCAAAAAGTGGCTGTTGTACTCCATTTGTGTCCCATTCGTGCCAAGCAATCTCAAGTGCCTCTGCATTACACCCTTCTGCTCACTTTTACTAAGCTATTACACAAGCAAACAGAGCAGAAAGTTAGTGGCATCCAAAAAGTGGCCATTGTACTCCATGTGTGTCCTACTGGTGCAAAGCAATCTTAAGCACCTCGGCATTACACCCTTCTGCTCACTTTTACTAAGCTATTATACTAGCAAACACAGCAGAAACTTAGTGTCATCCAAAAAGTGGCTGTTGTACTCCCTTTGTGTCCCACTGGTGCCAATCAATCTCAAGCACCTCTGCATTACACCCTTCTGCTCACTTTTACTAAGCTATTATACTAGCAAACACAACAGAAACTTATTGGAATCCAAAAAGTGGCTGTTGTACTCCATTTGTGTCCCACTGGTGCCAAGCAATCTTAAGGATCTCTGCATTTCACCCTTAGCTTAGTAAAAGTGAGCAGAAGGGTGTAATGCAGAGATGCTTGAGATTGCTTGGCAACAGTGGGACACACATGGAATACAACAGCGACTTTTTGGATGCCACTAAGTTTCTTCTGTGTTTGCTAGTATAATAGCTTAGTAAAAGTGAGCAGAAGCGTGTAATGCAGAGGTGCTTGAGATTGCTTGGCACCAGTGGGACACAAATGGAGTACAACAGCCACTTTTTGGATGCCACTAAGTTTCTGCTGTGTTTGCTAGTATAGTAGCTTAGTAAAAGTGAGCAGAAGGGTGTAATGCAGAGGTGCTTGAGATTGCTTGGCACGAATGGGACACAAATGTAGTACAACAGCCACTTTTTGGATGCCACTAAGTTTCTGCTGTGTTTGCTAGTATAATAGCTTAGAAAAAGTGAGCAGAAGGGTGTAATGCAGAGGTGCTTGAGATTGCTTGGCACCAGTGGGACACAAATGGAGTACAACAGCCACTTTTTGGATGCCACTAAGTTTCTGCTGTGTTTGCTAGTATAATATCTTAGTAAAAGTGAACAGAAGGGTGTAATGCAGAGATGCTTGAGATTGCTTGGCACCAGTGGGACACATTTTGAGTACAACAGCTACTTTTTGGATGCCACTAAGTTTCTGCTGTGTTTGCTAGTATAATAGCTTAGTAAAAGTGAGCAGAAGGGTGGAATGCAGAGGTGCTTGAGATTGCTTGGCACCAGTGGGACACAAATGGAGTACAACAGCCACTTTTTGGATGCCACTAAGTTTCTGCTCTGTTTGCTAGTATAATAGGTTAGTAAAAGTGAGCAGAAGGGTGTAATGCAGAGGTGCTTGAGATTTCTTGGCACCAGTGGGACACAAATGGAGTACAGCAGCCACTTTTTGGATGCCACTAAATTTCTGCTGTGTTTGCTAGTATAATAGCTTAGTAAAAGTGAGAAGAAGGGTGTAATGCAGAGATACTTGAGATTGCTTGGCACCAGTGGGACACAAATAAAGTACAACAGCCACTTTTTGGATGCCACTAAGTTTCTGCTGTGTTTGCTAGTATAATAGCTTAGTAAAAGTGAGCAGAAGGGTGTAATGCAGAGGTGCTTGAGATTGCTTGGCACCAGTGGGACACAAATGGAGAACAACAGCCACTTTTTGGATGCCACTAAGTTTCTGCTGTGTTTGCTAGTATAATAGCTTAATAAAAGTGAGAAGAAGGGTGTAATGCAGAGGTGCTGGAGATTGCTTGGCACCAGTGGGACACAAATGGAGTAAAACAGCCACTTTTTGGATGCCACTAAGTTTCTGCTGTGTTTGCTAGTATAATAGCTTAGTAAAAGTGAGCAGAAGAGTGTAATGCAGAGGTGCTTGAGATTGCTTGGCACCAGTGGGACACAAATGGAGAACAACAGCCACTTTTTGGATGCCACTAAGTTTCTGCTGTGTTTGCTAGTATAGTAGCTTAGTAAAAGTGAGCAGAAGGGTGTAATGCAGAGGTGCTTGAGATTGCTTGGCCCCAGTAGTACACAAATGGTGTACAACAGCCACTTTTTGGATGCCACTAAGTTTCTGCTGTGTTTGCTAGTATAATAGCTTAGTAAAAGTGAGCAGAAGGGTATAATGCAGAGGTGCTTGAGATTACTTGGCACCAGTGGGACACAAATGGAGTACAACAGCCACTTTTTGGATGCCACTAAGTTTCTGCTGTGTTTTCCAGTATAATAGCTTAGTAAAAGTGAGCAGAAGGGTGTAATGCAGAGATGCTTTAGGTTGCTTGGCACCAGTGGGACATAAATGGAGTACAACAGCCACTTTTTGGATGCCACTAAGTTTATGCTGTGTTTGCTAGTATAATAGCTTAGTAAAACTGAGCAGAAGGGTCTAATGCAGAGGTGCTTGAGATTGCTTGGCACCAGTAGGACACAAATGGAGTACAACAGCCACTTTTTGGATTCCACTAAGTTTCTGCTGTGTTTGCTAGTATAATAGCTTAGTAAAAGTGAGCAGAAGGGTGTAATGCAGAGGTGCTTGAGATTACTTGGCACCAGTGGGACACAAATAGAGTACAACAGCCACTTTTTGAATGCCACTAAGTTTCTGCTGTGTTTGCTAGTATAATAGCTTAGTAAAAGTGAGCAGAAGGGTGTAATGCAGAGGTGCTTGAGATTGCTTGGCACCAGTGGGACACAAATGGAGTACAACAGCCACTTTTTGGATGCCACTAAGTTTCTGCTCTGTTTGCTAGTATAATAGCTCAGTAAAAGTGAGCAGAAGGGTGTAATGCAGAGGTGCTTGAGATTGCTTGGCACCAGTGGGACACAAATGGAGGACAACAGCCACTTTTTGGATGCCACTAAGTTTCTGCTGTGTTTTCTAGAATAATAGCTTAGTAAAAGTGAGCAGAAGGGTGTAATGCAGAGATGCTTGAGATTGCTTGGCACCAATGGGACATAAATTGAGTACAACAGCCACTTTTTGGATGCCACTAAGTTTCTGCTGTGTTTGCTAGTATAGTAGCTTAGTAAAAGTGAGCAGAAGGGTGTAATGCAGAGGTGCTTGAGATTGCTTGGCAGCTTGTCACCAGTAGTACACAAATGGTGTACAACAGCCACTTTTTGGATTCCACTAAGTTTCTGCTGTGTTTGCTAGTATAATAGCTTAGTAAAAGTGAGCAGAAGGGTGTAATGCAGAGGTGCTTGAGATTACTTGGCACCAGTGGGACACAAATGGAGTACAACAGCCACTTTTTGGATGCCACTAAGTTTCTGCTGTGTTTTCTAGTATAATAGCTTAGTAAAAGTGAGCAGAAGGGTGTAATGCAGAGATGCTTGAGGTTGCTTGGCACCAGTGGGACATAAATGGAGTACAACAGCCACTTTTTGGATGCCACTAAGTTTCTGCGGTGTTTGCTAGTATAATAGCTTAGTAAAACTGAGCAGAAGGGTGTAATGCAGAGGTGCTTGAGATTGCTTGGCACCAGTAGGACACAAATGGAGTACAACAGCCACTTTTTGGATTCCAATAAGTTTCTGCTGTGTTTGCTAGTATAATAGCTTAGTAAAAGTGAGCAGAAGGGTGTAATGCAGAGATACTTGAGATTGCTTGGCACAAGTGGGACACAAATGGAGTACAACAGCTACTTTTTGGATGCCACTAAATTTCTGCTGTGTTTGCTAGTATAATAGCTTAGTAAAAGTGAGCAGAAGGGTGTAATGCAGAGGTGCTTGAGATTGCTTGGTACCAGTGGGACACAAATGGAGTACAACAGCCACTTTTTGGATGCCACTAAGTTTCTCCTGTGTTTGCTAGTATAATAGGTTAGTAAAAGTGAGCAGAAGGGTGTAATGCAGAGGTGCTTGAGATTGCTTGGCACGAATGGGACACAAATGGAGTACAACAGCCACTTTTTGGATGCCACTAAGTTTCTGCTGTGTTTGCTAGTATAATAGCTTAGTAAAAGTGAGCAGAAGGGTGTAATGCAGAGGTGCTTGAGATTGCTTGGCACCAGTGGGACACAAATGGAGAACAACAGCCACTTTTTGGATGCCACTAAGGGGCACTTTGCACACTGCGACATCGCAGGCCGATGCTGCGATGCCGAGTGCGATAGTGCCCACCCCCGTCGCAGCAGCGATATGTGGTGATAGCTGGCGTAGCGAAAGTTATCGCTACGCCAGCTTCACACACACACTCACCTGCCGTGCGACGTCCCTGTGGCCGGCGACCCACTTCCTTGTTAAGGGGGCGGGTCGTGCGGCGTCACTGCGACGTCACACGGCAGGCGGCCAATCAGAGCGGAGGGGCGGAGATGAGCAGGATGTCAACATCCTGCCCACCTCCTTCCTTCCGCATATCCTACGGAAGCCGCAGTGAGGCCGGTAGGAGACGTTCCTCGCTCCTGCGACTTCACACACAGCGATGTGTGCAGCCGCAGGAGCGAGGAACAACATCGGAACGTCGCGTCAGCGTAATCATGGATTACGCCGACGCTGCACCGATGATACGATTACGACGCTTTTGCGCTCGTTAATCGTATCATCCAGCCTTTACACACTGCGATGTCGCATGCGATGCCGGAAGTGCGTCATTTTCAATTTGACCCCACCGACATCGCACCTGCGATGTCGCAGTGTGCAAAGTGCCCCTAAGTTTCTGCTGTGTTTTCTAGTATAATAGCTTAGTAAAAGTGAGCAGAAGGGTGTAATGCAGAGATGCTTGAGATTGCTTGGCACCAGTGGGACATAAATTGAGTACAACAGCCACTTTTTGGATGCCACTAAGTTTCTGCTGTGTTTGCTAGTATAGTAGCTTAGTAAAAGTGAGCAGAAGGATGTAATGCAGAGGTGCTTGAGATTGCTTGGCACCAGTAGTACACAAATGGTGTACAACAGCCACTTTTTGGATTCCACTAAGTTTCTGCTGTGTTTGCTAGTATAATAGCTTAGTAAAAGTGAGCAGAAGGGTGTAATGCAGAGATACTTGAGATTGCTTGGCACCAGTGGGACACAAATAAAGTACAACAGCCACTTTTTGGATGCCTCTAAGTTTATGCTGTGTTTGCTAGTATAATAGCTTAATAAAAGTGAGCAGAAGGGTGTAATGCAGAGGTGCTTGAGATTGCTTGGCACCAGTGGGACACAAATGGAGAACAACAGCCACTTTTTGGATGCCACTAAGTTTCTGCTGTGTTTGCTAGTATAATAGCTTAGTAAAAGTGAGCAGAAGGGTGTAATGCAGAGATACTTGAGATTGCTTGGCAACAGTGGGACACAAATGAAGTACAACAGCTACTTTTTGGATGCCACTAAATTTCTGCTGTGTTTGCTAGTATAATAGCTTAGTAAAAGTGAGAAGAAGGGTGTAATGCAGAGGTGCTGGAGATTGCTTGGCACCAGTGGGACACAAATGGAGTAAAACAGCCACTTTTTGGATGCCACTAAGTTTCTGCTGTGTTTGCTAGTATAATAGCTTAGTAAAAGTGAGCAGAAGGGTGTAATGCAGACGTGCTTGAGATTGCTTGGCACCAGTGGGACACAAATGGAGAACAACAGCCACTTTGTGGATGCCACTAAGTTTCTGCTGTGTTTTCTATTATAATAGCTTAGTAAAAGTGAGCAGAAGGGTGTAACGCAGAGATGCTTGAGATTGCTTGGCACCAGTGGGACATAAATTGAGTACAACAGCCACTTTTTGGATGCCACTAAGTTTCTGCTGTGTTTGCTAGTATAGTAGCTTAGTAAAAGTGAGCAGAAGGGTGTAATGCAGAGGTGCTTGAGATTGCTTGGCACCAGTAGTACACAAATGGTATACAACAGCCACTTTTTGGATTCCACTAAGTTTCTGCTGTGTTTGCTAGTATAATAGCTTAGTAAAAGTGAGCAGAAGGGTGTAATGCAGAGGTGCTTGAGATTACTTGGCACCAGTGGGACACAAATGGAGTACAACAGCCACTTTTTGGATGCCACTAAGTATCTGCTGTGTTTTCTAGTATAATAGCTTAGTAAAAGTGAGCAGAAGGGTGTAATGCAGAGATGCTTGAGGTTGCTTGGCACCAGTGGGACATAAATGGAGTACAACAGCCACTTTTTGGATGCCACTAAGTTTCTGCTGTGTTTGCTAGTATAATAGCTTAGTAAAACTGAGCAGAAGGGTGTAATGCAGAGGTGCTTGAGATTGCTTGGCACCAGTAGGACACAAATGGAGTACAACAGCCACTTTTTGGATTCCACTAAATTTCTGCTGTGTTTGCTAGTATAATAGCTTAGTAAAAGTGAGCAGAAGGGTGTAATGCAGAGGTGCTTGAGATTACTTGGCACCAGTGGGACACAAATGGAGTACAACAGCCACTTTTTGAATGCCACTAAGTTTCTGCTGTGGTTGCTAGTATAATAGCTTAGTAAAAGTGAGCAGAAGGGTGTAATGCAGAGGTGCTTGAGATTGCTTGGTACCAGTGGGACACAAATGGAGTACAACAGTACAACAATGAGCTCCGTAATCGACAGACCGCTGTATCTCATCTTTTTAGACTCACTTGTAACGGGGTTGGTGCCTCAGGATTGGAGGATTGCTGATGTGGTACCGATATTTAAGAAAGGTAAGAGGGTAGATCCAGGCAACTACCGTCCAGTAAGCCTGACATCAGTAGTATGCAAAGTTTTTGAGGGCATTTTAAGGGATGACATGCAAAAATATATTGCAGAAAATAATATGATAACTGACAAACAGCATGGATTCATGAAAGATAAGTCGTGTCTAACCAACCTGTTGGGGTTCTATGAGGGGGTAAGTTCAAACCTGGATATTGGTAATGCAGCTGATGTGATTTATTTGGACTTTGCAAAGGCATTTGATACTGTACCACATAATAGCCTTATACTAAAGCTCCAGAAGCAAGGACTAGGGGACACAATATGCAACTGGGTAAGGAATTGGCTAAGAGATAGGAAACAAAGAGTAGTCATAAATGGTACATTCTCTAAATGGGCTATAGTCAGCAGTGGGGTCCCGCAGGGATCTGTGCTTGGACCGATTCTTTTTACTCTCTTTATTAATGACCTTGTGGATGGGATTGATAGTACAGTGTCAGTCTTTGCCGATGACACCAAACTATGTAGGATATTAAAAACTGACCTGGATAGTACAATATTACAAAAAGATCTGGATAAGATGTCAGAATGGGCAGATACTTGGCAAATGAGATTTAATGTTGATAAATGTAAAGTAATGCACCTAGGACGGAGTAATCCTATAGCTGCGTATACATTAAATGGAAGTAAACTCGGGACTACAGAACAGGAGAAGGACTTGGGTATTCTCATTACAAATAAGCTGAGCAGCAGCACTCAATGTCAAGCAGCAGCTGCTAAAGCAAACAAGATTTTAGGGTGTATAAAAAGAGAGATTAGATCCCGTGATCCCAACGTATTGTTACCCCTCTATAAATCACTTGTAAGACCACATCTGGAATACGGGATCCAGTTTTGGGCTCCACATTTTAAAAAGGCCATTCAGAAGTTAGAGTCAGTTCAAAGGCGGGCAACTAGACTATTACAAGGAATGGAAGGCCTCCCATATGATGGCAGGTTGAAAAAGTTAGATATGTTTAGCTTAGAAAAAAGACGTCTCAGAGGAGATCTCATTTATATGTATAAATACATGTGCGGTCAATATAAAGGACTGGCACATGACTTATTTCTTCCAAAAACAATACTAAGGACCAGGGGGCACTCACTGCGAGTGGAAGAAAAGCGATTCCGACACCTAAATAGGAAAGGGTTCTTTACAGTTAGAGCGGTCAGACTGTGGAATACACTACCACAAGAGGTAGTAATGGCAGATACTATAACAGCTTTTAAAAAAGGGCTGGATGATTTCCTCAGTACACAAAACATTGTTGGTTATAAATGACTTAGTGACTAAATGTAGAACTGGTGGAGGAAGGTTGAACTAGATGGACCTAGGTCTTTTTTCAACCTAAGTAACTATGTAACTATGTAACTATGTAACAGCCACTTTTTGGATGCCACTAAGTTTCTGCTGTGTTTGCTAGTATAATAGGTTAGTAAAAGTGAGCAGAAGGGTGTAATGCAGAGGTGCTTGAGATTGCTTGGCACGAATGGGACACAAATGGAGTACAACAGCCACTTTTTGGATTCCAATAAGTTTCTGATGTGTTTGCTAGTATAATAGCTTAGTAAAATTGAGCAGAAGGGTGTAATGCAGAGGTGCTTGAGATTGCTTGGCACCAGTGGGACACAAATGGAGTACAACAGCCACTTTTTGGCAAATCGGGAAGAGCCGGGTACAGTCCCAGAACTGTCGCATATAATGTATGCGGCAATTCTGGGCGGCTGCTGACTGATATTGTTAGGCTGGGGGGCTCCCCATAACGTGGAGTTCCCCATCCTGAGAATACCAGCCTTCAGCCGAATGGCTTTATCTGGCTGGTATTAAAATTGGGGGGGACCGCACGCCGTTTTTTTTTATTATTTATTTATTTATTTTACTGCACAGTATAGACACGCCCACCGGCTGCTGTGATTGGGTGCAGTGAGACAGCTGTCACTCAGCGTGGGGGGGCGTGTCAGACTGCAACCAATCACAGGCGTCTGTGGGTGGGGAAAGCAGGGAATATGAGATTGATTAATGAGCGGCTGGCATATTCAAAGTAATTGTTGCTGCGTATTCTCTGCACAGCTGTTCCTCGCCGCGCTGGTGATCGGGGAGCGGTATGAGCCGGGGGAAGAAAAAAAACAAGCGCCAATGTAAGTATGACTGAGAACAGCAGAAAAAAAGGTAAGTATACTGAATTTAATTTAAAAAAAACAAAAGAAAAGATCTCTAGTGTAAAAACGCACACGCACGAAACGTGCTGAACACGGACATACTCCGTGTGCGGTACGTGCAGGCACGGACCCATAGACAAAAGCGGGTCCGTGCCTGCGTGCTGCCGGCCAAAAACGGACATGTCGTCCGTGTAGAAAAGCGCACACACGTACTTACCACATGGTCACACATTCCGTGTGATTTTACGTGTGTGTGCCATCTACCTTTGAATAACATGGGTCTCCGTGTGTACGTGTGTCCGGTACATGCAAATACGTACCGCACACGCACAAATTAAACGGATGTGTGTTGCGGGTCTAAGCTATTATACTAGCAAACACAGGAGAAACTTAGTGGCATCCAAAAAGTGGCTGTTGTACTCCATTTGTGTCCCACTGGTGCCAAGAAATCTCAAGCACATCTGCATTACACCCTTCTGCTCACTTTTACTAAGCTATTATACTAGCAAACACAGCAGAAACTTAGTGGCATCCAAAAAGTGGCTGTTATAATCCATTTGTGTCCCACTTGTGCCAAGCAAGTCCCACCACCTCTGCATTCTACCCTCCAGCACATTTAGCTATGCTAATTTTATAGCAAACAGTGCTGCCAGTTGTAGGGCCATAGTTGCATTGTCAAGGATAGTCTGTGTTATTTCTTCAGCTGTCAATAAAACTAGACCACCTCGTCAATCTACATAACCTCTCAATTTTTTCTACCACATTTTAAGTGGACAATCTTGTTGCTATCAAAATGAGTGGAAAAATAACAGATGCTGGTGGAAAGGGGAACAGGCGTGTTGGAAAAGGAAACAAAGTTTGTTTTGTGTCCGTGGGGAAGGTGGCAAATCTACATTAACATCTGCTGAAAATAGGCCATCTTCCAGCAAAAGTAAGATGTCTACTACTTTCTGTGGACAATCCGATGTGCTCCCTTTTTTACGGAACAAAACAACTGGAACAAAGGTAGATGATGCACAGAAAAAGCACATGCTTGAATGGATCTCAAGTGCTCCAACAAGTGCCCTCCCCTCCACCTCAAGTACCGCATCCAAAAAAAAAACAGTCCTTATCATCCTAATCACATTTGCTTTCTCCCAGCTCTCAAGTCTCCACCTGCCCTACACAGTATGGTGGAACAGAAATGGCTGAGTCTGCAGAGCTGTTCAGTCACACTATAGCCTGGGAATCAGAGGTATGCTCCCAAGCTACAGTGAGTACAGACCAGGAAATGGTCTGCAGTGATGCCCAGAACCATTGTGACTCAGATTCAGGCCGTGATGACCAAGTTTCTGAGCATAATGTTGACCCTTATTCACAAAGTGTAACACCTGTTGGTAGAGACAATGACATATTGATGACGATGAGACGCAGATACCAGATTGGGATGACAACTTAAACATTCGGTCAGGGCAGGAAGAGGCTAGGTCTGAGGGTGAGGGGAGTGGAAACACAACACTTGATGAGGAAGTTCTAGATCCCACCTACTGTCAACCCACAGTCAGGCACTCGAGGAGGTCAACAGAGGCGGTGGAGGAGGATGCAACTGACGACAAAGTTACCTTGCGCTTTCCTGGACAAAGGGGTAGTACTGGTAGCACGTCTACAACTGCATCCTCAGCCACCACTCTGCCTCTGAGCACTAGTCGGGGTGGCTCAGCAGGTCGCATGTCCTCTAAGCCTTGCCTAGCCTGGTCCTTTTTTGACCTTACAAAGGATCGCCTAAATCATGTGATCTGTAAAATTTGTTGGGAATCTGTAAGTAGAGGCCAAAACCTCAGCAGTTTGACAACTTCTTCCATGAATCGTCACATAAATAAATATCATATGTCCCAGTGGGAAGCTCACTGTGCTGCAATGTGGCCTAGCAGAGTGGACCATCCACCGCCTGCCCCTTCCAGTGCATCCGCGCGCTCTTCATTTTTTAGGACTGTGAGTACAGCTGTCACACCTGGTTTTCCACGCACAATTTCCCCCACTGTAACTGCAACAGGCTGTTTGCTGGGTAGGTCTTCAGTTGGTTTGGAAGGGGAAACAAGTGCGGGTGTACAGCTCCCTCAGACATCGATAGCACCAACGTTGGATGAAGGCAACATCATGTCTACGCCTGCACTTTCCTCACAAACCTGCATTTTTCCAGGGACACACTACTCACTACCATCTACACACAGCAGCCAGATCTCTGTCCCTCAGATGTGGACAAATAAAAGACCATTTCCTGCGACCCATGACAAAGCTGAGAGGTTGACTTTATCTCTCTGTAAGCTCTTGGATACTGAAATGCTGCCTTTCCGCCTGGTGGACACACAGGATTTTCGAGACCTTATGTTCGTCGCTGTGCCCCAGTACCAGATGCCCAGTCACCACTACTTCTCTAAGAAAGGTGTGCCTGCACTACACCAGCATGTCGCACACAACATCACCGCTTCCTTGAGAAACTCTGTGTGTGAACGGGTGCATTTCACCACCGATACTTGGACCAGTAAGCATGGACAGGGGGATTATATGTCGCTGACTGGGCACTGAGTAACTATGGTGAGAGATGGAGAAGGGTCTGCTGAACAAGTCTTGCCATCCCCACGACTTGTGCGTCAATCCTCTGTATGTCAAAGTTCCTCCACTGCTTCTGACTCCTCAACCCCGTCTGGGTCCTCCACCTCCACCTCCACCTCAAGCCTGCTTAATCAGGCCACCCATGTTGTAACTGGCAGAAGGAATCACGCACAGCTCCTTACTATGCTGGCAGCAGAGCGCAACGGCATCAGGCGGTCTTTATCTTGAAATGTCTTGGAAATAAGAGTCACACAGCGGCTGAGTTGTGGGCAGCTCTGGAGACTGAGTTTGGTAAATGATTGTCTCCACTCAACCTGCAGCCAGGTAAGGCCGTGTGCGACAATGCTGCAAACCTGGGTGCGGCCCTTCGCCTGGGCAAGGTGACACATGTGCCTTGTATGGCTCACGTGTTAAACCTTGTTGTCCAGCAATTTTTAATACACTATCCCAGCCTAGATGGCCTTCTAAACAGGGCAAGAAAACTGTGTGCTCACTTCCGCCGTTCAACTGCTGCAGGTGAGCGACTTGCATCGCTACAGAAGTCTTTCGGCCTGCCGGTTCTTCGCCTGAAATGCGATGTGCCGACACGCTGGAATTCGATTCTCCACATGTTACAACGACTGTGGCAGTACCGCCGAGCCCTGGTGCAATACGTCATGACGTATAGCCTGGGCCAACGAGATGCAGAGGTGGGGAAGATCACCCTGATGGAGTGGTCTCAGATCAAGGACCTATGCACCCATCTGCACAGTTTCAACATGGCGACGAATATGTTTAGCGCTGACAATGCCATTATCAGCATGACAATTCCAGTCATTTACATGCTGGAGCACAAGCTAAACACTATTCGGAGTCAGGGGGTGGGACAACAGGAAGGGGAGGAAGTACAGGAGGTTTCATATGCGCAAGGGACAACAACATCAACAAGGTCCAGACGTTCATCATCACCAAGGCGGCAGGCATGGGACCATGGGGACACAGATCAACAAGGGCACATGGTAGCAGGCAAAATGTTGAGGAAGGTGCAGGAGAACATGAAGAAATGGAGGACGAACTGTTCATGGACATGGAAGATTCAGCGGATGAGGGAGACCTTGGTCAAATTTCTGCTGAAAGAGGTTGGGGGGAGATGTCAGAGGAAGAAAGAACGGTTACCACCTCTATGCCACAAACACAGCGTGGACTTGGTCCGCGTGGCTGCGCAAGACACATGAGTGCCTTCTTGCTGTACTACCTACAACATAACACTCGTATTGTCAAAATTAGAAGTGATGATGACTACTGGATTGCCACACTATTAGATCCCCGGTACAAGTCCAAATTTTGTGACATAATTCCAGCCATAGAAAGGGACGCCCGTATGCAGGAGTATCAGCAGAAGCTGTTACTCGATCTTAGCTCGGCTTTTCCACCAAACAACCGTGGTGCATGGAGTGAATCTCCCAGTTGTAACTTGCCAAACATGGGATGGTCTCGTCATCATCAGCAGTCTAACCGTACCAGCAGCAC
Source organism: Anomaloglossus baeobatrachus (assembly GCF_048569485.1). NCBI lineage: Eukaryota > Metazoa > Chordata > Amphibia > Anura > Aromobatidae > Anomaloglossus > Anomaloglossus baeobatrachus. Next base: position 86,709,232 of record NC_134363.1, on the reverse strand, counting down.
CATATCTGGTGCTGGGAACAGCAATTTTATTGAATCGTTTCATAATTTTTTTAGACCATCCATTGCAAGGCCACCAGAAACAGCAAGTCTGACACATAGTCAACAGCTGGAGAGGATGATACAGAAGTATCTCCAAATGAATGTCGATGCCATGACTTTGCAAATGGAACCTTGCTCATTTTGGGCTTCAAATCTTGAGAAATGGCCTGAGCTCTCCTTTTACACTTTGGAGATCTTGTTGTGTCCAGCTGCCAGCGTTGTCTCAGAACGTGTCTTCAGTGCTGCTGGGTGTGTGCTGACACATAAGCGCACGCGTCTGTCTAGTGACAATGTGGACAGACTAACGTTCATCAAAATGAACAAATCATGGATCCGCAAGGACTTTAATACCCCTGTGTCATCCTGGGGAGAGTAAATGCTGGTGTATTTTAAATGTGTTTGATGCAAATCTACCTGTGAAGTGTACAACTGGGGCACAAGTGCTGCCACTGAAGGGGTGTCTGTGTGGCCCATTTTTTTGAGAAAAGGGAGACTCCGCTTTGAGTAACCCTTGCTTGCAGTGTTTCTAACAATGATCCAAGATGAACAGATCTGGGATCAGCAAAGACTTTGCTACCTACCACGGTGTCATCCTGGGGACGGTTAAGGATGGCGTATTTTTGAATGTGCTTGATGCAAATCTACCTGTGAAGTGTACAACTGGGGCACAAGTGCTGCCACTGAAGGGGTGTCTTTGTGGCCCAATTTTTGGAAAAAAGGGAGACTCTGCTTGGAGTAACTCTTGCTTGCAGTGTTTCTAACAATGATCCAAGATGTACAGATCTGGGATCAGCAAGGACTTTGCTACCTACCCCGGTGCCATCCTGGGCACAGTTAAGGCTGGCGTATTTTTGAATGTGCTTGATGCAAATCTACCTGTGAAGTGTACAACTGGGGCACAAGTGCTGCCACTGAAGGGGTGTCTTTGTGGCCCAATTTTTGGAATAAATGGAGACTCCGCTTGGAGTAACCCTTGCTTACAGTGTTTCTAACAATGATCCAAGATGAACAGATCTGGAATCAGCAAAGACTTTGCTACCTACCACGGTGTCATCCTGGGGACGGTTAAGGATGGCATATTTTTGAATGTGCTTGATGCAAATCTACCTGTGAGTGTACAACTGGGGCACAAGTGCTGCCACTGAAGGGGTGTCTGTGTGTCCCAATTTTTGGAAAAAAGGGAGACTCCACTTGGAGTAACCCTTGCTGTGTTTTTAAAAAGGAGCCAAGATGAACAAGTCATGGTTCAGCAAAGACTTTGCTACCTCACCCGGTGTCATCCTGGAGACAGCTTAGGCTGGCGTATTTTTGAATGTGCTTGATGCAAATCTACCTGTGAAGTTTACAACTGGGGCACAAGTGCAGCCACTGAAGGAGGTGTCTGTGTGGCCCAATTTTTGGAATAAAGGGAGACTCCGCTTGGAGTAACCCTTGCTGTGTTTTTAAAAAGGAGCCAAGATGGTCAGCAAGTCATGGTTCAGCAAAGACTTTGCTACCTCACCCGGTGTCATCCTGGGGACAGCTTAGGCTGGCGTATTTTTGAATGTGCTTGATGCAAATCTACCTGTGAAGTTTACAACTGGGGCACAAGTGCTGCCACTGAAGGAGGTGTCTGTGTGGCCCAATTTTTGGAATAAAGGGAGACTCCGCTTGGAGTAACCCTTGCTTGTAGTGTTTCTAACAATGATCCAAGATGAACAGATCTGGGATCAGCAAAGACTTTGCTACCTACCCCGGTTCCATCCCGGGGACAATTAAGGATGGCATATTTTTGAATGTGCTTGATGCAAATCTACCTGTGAAGTGTACAACTGGGGCACAAGGGCTGCCACTGAAGGGGTGTCTGTGTGTCCCAATTTTTGGAAAAAAGGGAGACTCCACTTGGAGTAACCCTTGCTGTGTTTTTAAAAAGGAGCCAAGATGAACAAGTCATGGTTCAGCAATGACTTTGCTACCTCACCCGGTGTCATCCTGGGGACAGCTTAGGCTGGCGTATTTTTGAATGTGCTTGATGCAAATCTACCTGTGAAGTTTACAACTGGGGCACAAGTGCTGCCACTGAAGGAGGTGTCTGTGTGGCCCAATTTTTGGAATAAAGGGAGACTCCGCTTGGAGTAACCCTTGCTTGCAGTGTTTCTAACAAGGATCCAAGATGAACAGATCTGGGATCAGCAAAGACTTTGCTACCTACCCCGGTTCCATCCCGGGGACAGTTAAGGATGGCATATTTTTGAATGTGCTTGATGCAAATCTACCTGTGAAGTGTACAACTGGGGCACAAGGGCTGCCACTGAAGGGGTGTCTGTGTGGCACAATTTTTGGAAAAAAGAGAGACTCTGCTTTGAGTCCCCTTGCTGTGTTTTACATGATTTTAGAAGGGCATGCCATGCCTATATCTGTGTCTCGTCCTCTTTTTCCTCGTAACGCTGTTTTGTTTTCGCATGAGAATTTGTTCTTGTCACTTTCCAATGTGTTTTTGTTGTGTTGTGAGTTGTTTGTCACCTTTTGTACACCTTTGAAGGTGTTTTCTAGGTGTTTTTATGTGTTTGTGATTGCTCCCATTATTTGCTATGCGGTTTAAGTGGTTCGCCGAACCGGTTCGCCGAACCGAACTCAAACACGACCTCCGTTTGGTGAACCAAGCTCAAGCCGAACCGCGACCGGTTCGCTCATCTCTAACCCTGAGTGCTGTGCTGCCCTGAGACTCCCTTCATTCTTATTATCCACCATATAAGTGGCTGTTTTCTAGCTCTCTGGACGTGTGAGGAAGTGGAGACAGACATATTACTAAATATACATTATAAAGGCACAGATTCAGACGGGGCACGATAAGAGAGGGGTGCAGAATCAGCAAATCCCAAATGTATCAATATGAGTCCCCCTAAAAAAAGTGGAACTATTGTCAAACTTAAGGAGTTCGCGAGGGGTGGTCAGGCCGATGCACCTAAAGACAAGAGAAATGCCACCCCAAAAGGTCAGGCACTATTGGATGACGGGTCAGAAGATCAAGATGATTTAACCCTGAGTGTTACGGTTGCTGCGAGCACTGGAGACTATGTCCAGATTTCTTGCTACTGCACATGTGCGAGCGCTGGAGACTAAGTCCAGATTTCTTGCTACTGCACATGTGCGAGCGCTGGAGACTAAGTCCAGATTTCTTGCTACTGCACATGTGCGAGCGCCGGAGACTAAGTCCAATCTTGGAGCCATTGCACATGTGCGGGTGACATCATCGCTGACACGAGGTCACATGTCTCTGACACCTTCTATGCCGATTGGTCGCTGGTCATGTGCTTGTGACGTCTTGCTCGGTGATAGGCCAGCATGACGTCACTCCTGTCGTTCTGGCAGCGGATTGGCTCTGGTGTCCTCCATCTTGGATGAGGCACAGAGTCTATATAAGACCCTGACACACGCCGCATGGTGCTCAGTCCTCTTGGTTCATGCATATGAGTAGACGCTCTGTGCGCGTTCCTCTAGGCATTCCTCTGTCTATGCTAGGTGAGCGCTACCGGCAGGGTAGCGTTCTTATACCTTACAGCTTCGGCTGCTGTCCGTATCCTTACCTCTTAGGGGAGCGGACATAGGCAGGTGCCTGAGACACATGGTCTGGCTGGGCCTTGTGATTCTACTCGTAGGTGGACGTTGCCGCTAGGGTAACGTTCCTTATACTGCGTCTGGCAGTTGTTCGTATCCTCGCACACTAGGGGAGCGAACAGAGGTAGGAGCTTTGTGCGGCTTACGCTGCTGTTCGTCTCTTTTGCACCACTAGAAGAGCGGACCTAGGCAGGTGCCATATCTAGTGGTTCGTGTCCTCGCACACTAGTGGAGCGAACGCAGGTAGGAGCTTTGTGCGGCTTAGGCTGCTGTTCGTCTCTTTTGCACCACTAGAAGAGCGGACCTAGGTAGGTGCCATTTCGCACACATTGCCTTTGTCTCTGTGATTATTAACAGAGATCATTCCACACACCCTCCAAGTAAGGGAGGAATTGCTTTACTTACTTATTATATCCTTCTGTGAGTTAACAGAGGTATTGCACTCTGCCATAGTCTGCAGCAAAGTCTTTGCACGGTGGACCCTGACTGTCTGATACTCCTTTCGGTTATTATCAGACAGCCCCCCGTAACATTAGGACTGAGCCAAGGGTCTGGCAGTTATGGCAGAATATCAGCAGTTACACTGTTACATACAAGTACTTGAGTCACGGCTCAAGAGTATAGAGGATAAACCTCAGACCATGGTGACATCTGCACATGATCCTCGACTTGCTCTGCCAAACAGATATTCTGGCGATGCCAGATCATGTCGTGGTTTCATTAGTCAGTGTCAGATACACCTTGAGGTCAACTCTTCTCGCTTCTCTACGGAGAGGTCCAGAGTAGGCTTTATCATCTCCTTACTTCAGGACAAAGCCTTAGAATGGGCGACTCCCCTATGGGAGCGCTCTGATGTGGTTACTCTGAGACATCAAGACTTTCTTGATGCTCTTAAGGCGGTATTCATGGGTCCGCAGGTTACCCATGATGCGGCCCTGAGACTGTTAGATCTATCTCAGGGTTCGTTATCCACTAGTTCTTATGCCATTGCTTTTAGAACTCTGGTGGCAGAACTAGATTGGCCAGAGAAGGTGTTGATTCCTATCTTCTGGAGAGGGTTGGCAGGCTATGTCAAGGATGCCCTTGCTACTCGTGAGGTCCCTGCTTCTCTGGAGGACTTGATCACAGTAGCAACGAGGATCGATGTACGCCATAAGGAACGTAGACTCGAGGTCTCTTCCTCACGCCCTAAGCATCGGGCTATTTCAGTTGTTGAGGGTCCACTACCATCTTCCTCAGCATCTGAAACATCTCCCACTCCTATGGAGTTATGTCATACGTTCTCCAGACTACGCAAGTCTGGTCCTTCTATATGTTACGTATGTCGTCAGGCTGGGCACTATGCCAACAAGTGTCCTAGTCGGCAGGGAAACTCCCTGGCCTAGTAACCATTAGAGGGGGGTTACTAGAGACGTCTTCTGCACCCTCTAAGTGTTGTATCCCAGGTCAGCTCTCGTTATCTGAGAATACATGGCCTATTATGGCTTTTGTGGATTCCGGAGCTGACGGGATTTTTGTGTCCTCAGGATTTGTAAAGGGACACAATATTCCCTCTATCATGTTAGAGGCGCCTATTCCTGTCCGTGTTGTTAATGGAACTATGTTGTCTGACTCCATTACATTGAGGACAGTTCCCTTGCGCCTTTCCCTGTCTCAGGGTCACATAGAGGAGATTTCTTTTCTTGTTTTGCCTGAGGGTATAGACGACATCCTTCTGGGTCTTCCATGGCTTCGGACTCATGCTCCTCACATTGACTGGGAGTCTGACAGCATTATTAGTTGGGGTTCGAAATGTCAGTCCCGATGTCTTCCCTTACCACCTAAGGTCGTTGCGGTTGCATCAACTGATCTCTCTCCCATACCTACACCCTATTTGGATTTCGCTGACGTGTTCTCCAAACAGGGTGCTGAGGTTCTTCCACCCCATAGGCCGTATGACTGTGCCATAGACCTTATCCCAGGTTCGGTTCCACCTAAAGGCAGGGTTTACCCCCTGTCGATACCTGAGTCGGAGGCCATGTCGACCTATATAAGAGAGAGTTTAGAGAAGGGGTTCATTCGTAAGTCTGTCTCTCCCGCGGGAGCTGGGTTTTTCTTTGTTCGGAAGAAAGAGGGTGATTTGCGTCCCTGCATAGATTACAGGGGTCTCAACGCAATCACAATCAAGAACAAATACCCATTACCTTTAATTTCTGAGCTCTTTGACAGACTGAGAGGAGCTCAAGTTTTTACGAAGTTGGATCTGCGGGGTGCATATAACTTGGTACGAATTCGAAAGGGTGACGAATGGAAGACCGCTTTTAACACCCGAGACGGTCACTATGAATACCTCGTCATGCCTTTTGGGTTATGCAATGCACCCGCAGTATTTCAGGACTTCATAAACGATGTGTTCAGGGATTTACTGTTATCCTCAGTAGTGGTGTATCTGGACGACATCCTGATTTTTTCTCCTGATCTGGAGACTCATCGTCAGGATGTCGTTCGTGTCCTTTCCCGTTTAAGGGAGCACTCATTGTTTGCTAAACTCGAGAAATGTGTATTCGAGCAGTCCTCATTGCCTTTTTTGGGTTACATTATCTCACAAGAGGGTCTGGCTATGGATCCTGCGAAGCTCTCTGCTGTCCTGCAATGGTCCGAACCTCATTCCTTGAAGGCGGTGCAACGCTTCTTAGGATTCATAAATTATTACAGGCAGTTCATACCCCATTTTTCTACTTTGGTGGCCCCTTTGGTGGCCTTGACTAAGAAAGGTGCTAATCCCAAAGCCTGGTCTACTGAGACATCTCAGGCTTTTGAGGCAGTAAAAAGACACTTTTCAACTGCTCCCGTTCTTCAAAGACCCGATGAGAATAAGCCCTTCCTCTTAGAGGTTGATGCCTCTTCAGTGGGTGCTGGTGCGGTCTTGTATCAAAAGAACGGTGCAGGTAGAAAAAGGCCGTGTTTCTTCTTTGCTAAAACCTTTTCACCGGCAGAGAGAAACTATACCATTGGGGATAGGGAACTGCTCGCCTTAAGATTAGCCTTGGAGGAGTGGCGTCACTTGCTGGAAGGAGCGAAACATCCTTTCCAGGTGTATACAGACCATAAGAATCTGACGTACTTACAAACCGCTCAGCGTCTGAATCCTCGCCAAGCCCGCTGGTCCTTGTTTTTCTCCCGCTTTCACTTCTCCATCAACTATCTGTCTGGGAGTAAGAATAACAAGGCAGACGCCCTGTCTCGCTCTATGCTTTCTACCCAGGAAGAGATTGACGAACCTCGTCTTATCCTTCCCTCCAGGGTTTTTCATACGCTCTCCCCTGTGACGTTAGACCAAATCCCACCGGGCAAGACCTTTGTTCCGCCTGATCGACAGAATGATATACTGTCATGGGCCCACACCTCAAAGGTGGGTGGGCATTTTGGTATTAGGCGGACACGAGAGTTACTGGAGAGGTGGTATTGGTGGCCACACTTAGCCAGCCACGTCAAGAGATATGTCGGTTCCTGCTACTCGTGTGCTCGCAACCGTCCATTACGGCAGAGACCGGCTGGGCTCTTGCATCCTTTACCAGTGCCAGATAGACCATGGGAGGTGGTAGGCATGGACTTTGTGGGTGATCTTCCATGTTCACAGGGACATAGATTTGTGTGGGTCATTACGGACCATTTCTCCCGGATGGTTCATCTCGTACCGTTATCGAGAATCCCATCTTCCAGGGTACTAGCCAAACTATTCCTCAAGCATGTCTTTAGGCTTCACGGGATGCCAGATCGTATCATTTGTGATAGAGGCCCGCAATTTACTTCCCGTTTCTGGCGAGATCTTTGTAGCCTTCTGCAAATTGAGTTGAATCTCTCTTCGGCATACCATCCGGAGACTAATGGTTTGGTTGAACGTACCAATCAATCTATGATTATATACCTTCGACACTTTGTTGCTGAGAACCACGATAACTGGTCCTCCCTCCTACCCTGGGCAGAATTTGCCCTTAACAATTCGCTGGCTGAGGCCACTGGGCAGACACCGTTCGTACTCAATAATGGGCAACACCCTAGGGTACCGGTACCGTTTCCCGCTGCTGCACCTCCTCCTCTTGTGGCCGACTGGGCAACTAATGCCAGAGAGGTTTGGGATCGGACTCAAGAGTCGATCCAAGCAGCTAAGGACCGTATGAAGACGGTGTCCGATCGGTTTCGTCGCCCGGCTCCTGTCTTTTCTCCAGGGGACTTTGTGTGGCTCTCTGCAAAACACGTGAGACTTAGAGTGAGCTCTGTCAAATTTGCTCCTCGCTTCCTGGGTCCTTATGAGGTTCTTCGACAGGTAAATCCTGTAGTCTATCAATTGAAGTTACCTGCCCATCTTAGGATTCATGACAAATTCCATGTCTCACTGCTAAAGCCGGCTATTTTACCTCACGCTCGTGAAGTGCACTCTCCTGCCTCTGATTCCTCTCGCTCTAGCTATGAGGTACGAGCCATAGTTGGTTCTAAGATGGTTAGAGGGCGCAGGTTCTTCTTGATAGATTGGGAGGGCTATGGCCCGGAACATCGCTCTTGCGAGCCTGAGGAGGCTGTCCATGCTCCCGACTTAGTTGCCGATTACCTGCGTCGCCGGGAAGGGGGCCCTTGAGGGGGAGGTACTGTTATGGTTGCTGCGAGCACTGGAGACTATGTCCAGATTTCTTGCTACTGCACATGTGCGAGCGCTGGAGACTAAGTCCAGATTTCTTGCTACTGCACATGTGCGAGCGCTGGAGACTAAGTCCAGATTTCTTGCTACTGCACATGTGCGAGCGCCGGAGACTAAGTCCAATCTTGGAGCCATTGCACATGTGCGGGTGACATCATCGCTGACACGAGGTCACATGTCTCTGACACCTTCTATGCCGATTGGTCGCTGGTCATGTGCTTGTGACGTCTTGCTCGGTGATAGGCCAGCATGACGTCACTCCTGTCGTTCTGGCAGCGGATTGGCTCTGGTGTCCTCCATCTTGGATGAGGCACAGAGTCTATATAAGACCCTGACACACGCCGCATGGTGCTCAGTCCTCTTGGTTCATGCATATGAGTAGACGCTCTGTGCGCGTTCCTCTAGGCATTCCTCTGTCTATGCTAGGTGAGCGCTACCGGCAGGGTAGCGTTCTTATACCTTACAGCTTCGGCTGCTGTCCGTATCCTTACCTCTTAGGGGAGCGGACATAGGCAGGTGCCTGAGGCACATGGTCTGGCTGGGCCTTGTGATTCTACTCGTAGGTGGACGTTGCCGCTAGGGTAACGTTCCTTATACTGCGTCTGGCAGTTGTTCGTATCCTCGCACACTAGGGGAGCGAACAGAGGTAGGAGCTTTGTGCGGCTTACGCTGCTGTTCGTCTCTTTTGCACCACTAGAAGAGCGGACCTAGGCAGGTGCCATATCTAGTGGTTCGTGTCCTCGCACACTAGTGGAGCGAACGCAGGTAGGAGCTTTGTGCGGCTTAGGCTGCTGTTCGTCTCTTTTGCACCACTAGAAGAGCGGACCTAGGTAGGTGCCATTTCGCACACATTGCCTTTGTCTCTGTGATTATTAACAGAGATCATTCCACACACCCTCCAAGTAAGGGAGGAATTGCTTTACTTACTTATTATATCCTTCTGTGAGTTAACAGAGGTATTGCACTCTGCCATAGTCTGCAGCAAAGTCTTTGCACGGTGGACCCTGACTGTCTGATACTCCTTTCGGTTATTATCAGACAGCCCCCCGTAACACTGAGGCAGGTGTTTGAACAGCTTCTACAAGCAATTTCCACAAGCAACAGCTCCCTCACAGGGAAGATTGAGGAGGTACATTCAGAGGTGGGCCTCCTGCATCAGGACATGCAATCCCTGAGGGCCTGAACAGTGGAAGTCGAGACGCGAGTGTCTGAACTGGAGGATCAAACTGTAACACTCAAAACAAAAATGACCACAATGGCCGGATCGGCAAATGCATGGCGCTAGAAAGCAGACGATTTGGAGAACTGCATGGGTCGAAACAATATACGAATCATAGGACTGCCAGAGCGCTCAGAAGGTCAGCATACGGAACAATTCCTGGAGGAGTGGCTGAAATCTAATCTCGGAGATGAGTTCTCCTCGACATTTGCAGTGGAGAGGGCGCATAGAGTTCCAATGAGGCCTCCTATTCCAGGCGCGCCACCATGTCCCTTTTTAGCAAGGATGCTCAACTGCACAGATAGAGACACAGCACTCCATCTGGCCCGACAGAAGAGCCCACTCAAGTTCAATAATGCTGCGCTCTCGATCTTTCCGGACTTTTCGGTGGACCTCCAGAAACAGAGGGCCCACTTCATGGAGGTGAAGAAGAAATTAAGGGAGCGGAACATCATCTACTCTATGCTGTACCCTGCCCTGCTCCGCATAGTGCATGAAGGGTAATCTCTATTTTTTACTACACCTGCTGAGGCTGAGGACTGGCTACAGGTACACCCAAAACCTAAGGGGCAGAAGCAATGAGATTACTTTCCTAGGTGACATTTTCTGTGCCCCCTGGCGACCCTCTTCTTCCACGGTTGCTTGAAGCCCCCTTTAGAGACAGATGGGACTTCCCTGTGCCTCGAGTGATGGAGGAATTGGCCAGGAATTGGTTCTTGTGAAATGGGAGCCCTATCTTGTGCACCCTTATACCACCTATACCAGGACACTGTATTCAGTGGTGGTATCCCCACTGATGTTTGAAATGTTTTACAGGACTTATCGGAAAGGTCCTGAAGTTCGATATTGGTTCTTTATGTTTACAGCTGCAACTTTATTTATTTGCAGGGACAGGTTTATTACTGTTGGAGGGTTAACCACACTTAATTGCAGGGCAGAAAGCGTCTTATACCTGGGATCCTGGTTCTATAAAAAGATCTATGTGATATGGGGTCAGCGCTGATATTTATGACCTGGAATGTCAGAGGCTTTAAATCGCCCAAAAAACGTATTAAGGTATTCTCCCAAATTAAGCAAGTCAAGGCCCAACTTGTGGTACTGGTAGAGACTTACCTCACACGGGACACAGCCAGACTAGTAAACAAACCGTGGGTACAATGGTCGGCACATGCGTTCCACACCAGCTACTCCAGGGGTGTCTCTCTATTGGTCCATAGACATATCCATTGGGAAGTGAAGGTGGTGAGGCGTGACCCGGAGGGGCAATTTGTGTTTATATAAGCGTCTATAAACTCTAGAGATTATGTGCTGTTATATATTTACAACCCCCCGCCAGCTCACATCTCCATTCTTAAACAAGCAATGAGCTTTGCACTCAATTATCCAGATGCGTATGTTTTATGTATGGGGGATTTTAATCTTGTGATGAATGAGGAGCAGGACAGGTTTCGGATGGATGGAGGGGGACAACATTCGGCCACACACTTGACTGATTTGCAGCAATGCGCAGAGGGAGGTGGGTTGATTGACCTTTGGCGACTCCGGCATCCTAATACCCGAGAATATACATGTCATTCTTCTACTAGACGAACGCGGTCCCAACTGGATTATATTTTTGGGTTGAGCAATATCGCAACCTGGTTGGATGACGTGGTACACGGGGTCAGGGGCATATCAGATCACAGCCCAGTGATTCTTACTATGAAGACTAACCAAGTTGTCAGTATACCCTTTTGGAGGTTAAACCCCTTTTGGCTGAAACTAATATATCAAAGTGATAGAACTCTGACCAAAATAGAGGATTTCCTGGAAGCCCACCCTAAACCCTGGAATATTAACTTGGTGTGGGACACTCTTAAAGCCTACCTTAGAGGGTGTTTGTCTTCAACCATAACATATCTTAAAAGAGTGACTAAAACTGAGGATGATATAGTAGAGGGGAGACTTAGGGACTCAGAGGCAATATATATATCGGCCCCAACCGATGGAAATAGGGCAGCCTGGATGCAATCATATAGGTTATATATGCAGCACTCTGAGACCAAGTCCAAACGCAAATTGTTCTTTACCCGACAATAATATTTTGAGCTTGGAAATCAATTCAGTAAATTAAAGCCAGGGCAGGAGTCTTGCGAGGATAATTTGCATATTCCCAGTGCCTTCTGGGATAAGTGAAGAGTCACCGCGAGCTCAAGGAGAACCGTGTTTTGGCCGTTACAGCCGGAAGGAAGACTTCTGAAAACCGCGCGCCGAATTTTAGCCTGTCTTCTTCATTGTGAGCGTGAGTGAGCAAAGTGTGAGCAAAAGTAAGTGTGAGTAGAATTGTTTGTATTTAGTTGTTTAATTACTTAAAATTTGTTTAGTGCTATCCCCATTAGAAAATGTGCTCCACTATTGCTAATGCGATCCAGTGTACATCTTGTCTCATGTATGCAGTCCTTGAAAAGCCGTTCGAGGGTGCATACTGTTGTTCGAGATGTGCGCAAGTTGCACATTTGGAAGCCCAGATACTGGATCTAAATGAGCAGCTGGCAACTCTGAGATGCATTAGCAATATGGAAAGGAGTTTGCTGCTCACTGAGCAGCAGCTTGCTGGGTCAGATGTGGGGGAGGATCGTAGTAGGGAGCGGCAGGATGGTGAGGTAGGTAGCTGGGTGACAGTTAGAAAGGGGGGTAAAGGGAAAAGTGCTAGGAAGGCTAGTCCTGAACTGACACACCCCAATAGGTTTGCAAACTTGGCAGATGAGGGGGATGTCATTACAGGGGTAGCATTGCTGCAGCAAGGCATGACCTCTGAACGCCAGAGGAGTGTTTGCTCCAGTAAGGGGGGGAATAGGAGTGCAGGGCAGGCAAGACAGGTACTGGTAGTGGGGGACTCAATTATTAGGGGGACAGATAGGGCAATCTGTCACAAAGACAGGGATCGCCGAACTGTGTGTTGTCTTCCTGGCGCTCGAGTTCGGCACATCGCTGATTGGGTTGACAGATTACTGGGAGGGGCTGGGGAGGACCCAGCGGTCATTGTACACATTGGCACAAATGACAAAGTTAGAGGTAGGTGGAAGGTCCTTAAAGATGATTTCAGGGAATTAGGTTGTAAGCTTAAAGCATGGACCTCAAAGGTGGTATTTTCGGAAATACTACCTGTGCCACCAGCCACACCAGACAGGGAAAGAGAGATCAGGGAGATTAACAGGTGGCTCAGGAATTGGTGTAGGAAAGAGGGTTTTGGGTTCCTGGAGAATTGGGCCGACTTTTCAGTTGGCTACAGATTCTATGCTAGGGATGGGCTGCATCTTAATGGGGAGGGTGCAGCTCTGCTGGGGCAGAAAATGGCTAGAAGGTTGGAGGAGTGTTTAAACTAGGAATGGGGGGCGAGGGTATTCACTTTATAGAAGGGGAATGTAGTGCAGATAGTGACCAGGGCACAAGTAAGGAAATTGGGGGTGGTACGGGGGGAAGGGTTAGGACAGTTAATACAGTAAGCAGGAATACAGGTACAGAGTCATACGTAACGTGCATGTACACTAATGCCCGAAGCCTCACAAATAAGGTGGAGGAATTAGAATTAATATTGTTGGAAGAAAATTATGATATAGTGGGGATATCAGAGACATGGCTGGATGAGAGCTATGACTGGGCTGTTAATTTACAGGGTTATAGCCTATTCAGGAATGACCGTACAAATAAGCAAAGGGGAGGTGTGTGTCTATATGTAAAATCATCCTTAAAACCCATCCTGCGTGACAACATATGTGAGGGTACTGAGAATGTAGAGTCCCTATGGGTGGAGATAAGGGGGGGAGAATGAATAATAAAATACTGATAGGGGTGTGTTATAAGACGCCTAATATTATGGAAGAGGTAGAGAATCTCCTCATAAAGCAAATTGATAAAGCAGCGAGTCTTGGAGAGGTAATTATTATGGGGGACTTTAACTATCCTGATATAAATTGGGGAACAGAAACTTGCAGTTCCAGCAAAGGAAATAGATTTTTGATAACAATGAAAGATAATTACCTTTCACAAATGGTACAGGACCCCACAAGAGGGGAAGCACTACTAGACCTTGTACTAACCAATAGGCCAGACCGCATATCAAATATACAAGTTGGGGGTTACTTGGGGAATAGTGATCACAAAATAATAAGTTTTCATGTATTCTTTAGTAAGATGTCTAGTAGAGGGGTTACAAGGACACTAAACTTCAGGAAAGCAAATTTTAAACGGTTGAGAGATGATCGTAGTGCAATAAACTGGGATGATGTACTAAGTAATAAAAGTACACAAAGCAAATGGGAGACTTTTATGAGCATCCTGAATAGGGCTTGTGCAGAAAATATACCCTATGGGAACAAACATGCTAGAAATAGGAGGAAACCCCTATGGCTAAATAGAGCTGTAAGGGAAGCAATAAAAGAAAAACAGAAAGCCTTAAAAGAATTAAAGAGGGTAGGTAGTGATGAGACATTATATAATTATAGAAAATTAAATAAAATATGTAAAAAGCAAATTAAGTTAGCTAAGTTTGAGACAGAGAGACTCATTGCGAGAGAAAGTAAAAATAATCCTAAAATATTCTTTAACTACATAAACAGTAAAAAACAGAAAAGCGATAGTGTTGGCTCCCTTAAAAATAGTCTTGGTAAAATGGTGGAAGGGGATGAGGGTAAAGCCAACCTGCTGAATGACTTTTTTTCTACGGTTTTTATACAAGAAAATGCCATGGCAGATGACATGACCAGTGATACCATAAATTCACCCTTGAATATTACCTGCTTAACCCAGCAGGAAGTATGCCGCCGCCTCGAAATCACTAAGGTTGACAAATCTCCGGGCCCGGATGGCATACACCCCAGAGTACTACAGGAATTGAGTTCTGTGATAGATAGACCATTATTTTTAATCTTCTCAGATTCCTTAATAACAGGGTCGGTACCGCAGGACTGGCGCATAGCAAATGTGGTGCCAATATTCAAAAATGGGAAAAAAACTGAGCCGGGAAATTATAGGCCGGTAAGTTTAACCTCTACGGTTGGTAAAATCCTTGAGGGTTTCTTGAGAGATGCTATACTGGAGTATCTCAAGAAAATAACCTTATGACAGAGTATCAACATGGGTTTATGAGGGATCGATCCTGTCAAACTAATTTGATCAGCTTCTATGAAGAGGTAAGTTCAAGCCTGGACCAGGGAAATGCAGTGGATGTTGTGTATATGGACTTTTCAAAAGCTTTTGATACGGTGCCACACAAAAGGTTGGTACATAAAATGAGAATAATGGGGATAGGGGAAAATATGTGTAACTGGGTTAAAAACTGGCTCAGTGATAGGAAACAAAGGGTGGTTATTAATGGTACATACTCGGACTGGGTCTCAGTTCATAGTGGGGTGCCACAGGGGTCAGTATTGGGCCCGCTTCTTTTCAACATATTTATAAATGACCTTGTTGGGGGCATGCAGAGTAGAATTTCAATATTTGCAGATGATACTAAACTCTGAAGAGTAATCAATACAGAGGAGGATAATTTTATATTACAGCGAGATTTATTTAAATTGGAGGATTGGGCTGAGAAGTGGTGTTACAGTTGCTGCGAGCACTGGAGACTATGTCCAGATTTCTTGCTACTGCACATGTGCGAGCGCTGGAGACTAAGTCCAGATTTCTTGCTACTGCACATGTGCGAGCGCTGGAGACTAAGTCCAGATTTCTTGCTACTGCACATGTGCGAGCGCCGGAGACTAAGTCCAATCTTGGAGCCATTGCACATGTGCGGGTGACATCATCGCTGACACGAGGTCACATGTCTCTGACACCTTCTATGCCGATTGGTCGCTGGTCATGTGCTTGTGACGTCTTGCTCGGTGATAGGCCAGCATGACGTCACTCCTGTCATTCTGGCAGCGGATTGGCTCTGGTGTCCTCCATCTTGGATGAGGCACAGAGTCTATATAAGACCCTGACACACGCCGCATGGTGCTCAGTCCTCTTGGTTCATGCATATGAGTAGACGCTCTGTGCGCGTTCCTCTAGGCATTCCTCTGTCTATGCTAGGTGAGCGCTACCGGCAGGGTAGCGTTCTTATACCTTACAGCTTCGGCTGCTGTCCGTATCCTTTTCTCTTAGGGGAGCGGACATAGGCAGGTGCCTGAGGCACATGGTTTGGCTGGGCCTTGTGATTCTACTCGTAGGTGGACGTTGCCGCTAGGGTAATGTTCCTTATACTGCGTCTGGCAGTTGTTCGTATCCTCGCACACTAGGGGAGCGAACAGAGGTAGGAGCTTTGTGCGGCTTACGCTGCTGTTCGTCTTTTGCACCACTAGAAGAGCGGACCTAGGCAGGTGCCATATCTAGTTGTTCGTGTCCTCGCACACTAGTGGAGCGAACGCAGGTAGGAGCTTTGTGCGGCTTACGCTGCTGTTCGTCTCTTTTGCACCACTAGAAGAGCGGA
This sequence comes from Anomaloglossus baeobatrachus, assembly GCF_048569485.1. Taxonomy (NCBI): domain Eukaryota; kingdom Metazoa; phylum Chordata; class Amphibia; order Anura; family Aromobatidae; genus Anomaloglossus; species Anomaloglossus baeobatrachus. The sequence continues at coordinate 86,693,251 of NC_134363.1, read as the reverse complement.
CCTAGGTAGGTGCCATTTCGCACACATTGCCTTTGTCTCTGTGATTATTAACAGAGATCATTCCACACACCCTCCAAGTAAGGGAGGAATTGCTTTACTTACTTATTATATCCTTCTGTGAGTTAACAGAGGTATTGCACTCTGCCATAGTCTGCAGCAAAGTCTTTGCACGGTGGACCCTGACTGTCTGATACTCCTTTTAGTTATTATCAGACAGCCCCCCGTAACAAGTGGCAATTGAAGTTTAATGTAGATAAATGTAAGGTCATGCACTTGGGTAGAGGAAATAACATTTATGATTATGTACTTAATTGTAGAACACTGGGTAAAAGAGACACAGAAAAAGACTTGGGTGTATGGGTGGATGGTAAACTTCACTTTGGTGGACAGTGTCAGGCAACTGCTGCCAGGGCTAATAAAATAATGGGATGCATTAAAAGAGGTATAAGTGTTCATGAAAAAAATATAGTTCTACCTCTGTACAAGTCACTAGTGCGACCGCACTTAGAATACTGTGTACAATTCTGGTCACCGATATATATGAAGGACATAGCTGAACTGGAGAGGGTGCAGAGAAGAGCGACCAAGATTATTAGAGGAATGGGTGGGCTGCAATACCAAGACAGGTTATTAAACCTGGGGTTATTTAGTTTGGAAAAATGAAGGCTTAGGGGGGATCTAATCCCAATGTATAAATATATGATGGGACAGTACAGAGACCTTTCCAAAGATCTTTTTACACCTAGGCCTGCGACTGGAACACGGGGGCATCCGCTACGTCTTGAGGAAAGAAGGTTTAATCATAATCACAGACGAGGATTCTTTACTGTACGAGCAGTGAGACTATGGAACTCTCTGCCGCATGATGTTGTAATGAGTGATTCACTACTAACATTTAAGCAGAGCCTGGATGCCTTTCTTGAAAAATTTAATATTACCAGTTATGTATATTAGATTTTATGACAGGGTATTGATCCAGGGAACTAGTCTGATTGCCGGATGTGGAGTCAGGAAGGAGATTTTTTCCCCATTGGAACTTGTTTGCCACATTCGGGTTTTTTTTTTGCCTTCCTCTGGTTCAACATGTTAGGCTACGGGTTGAACTAGATGGACTTAGAGTCTCCCTTCAACCTTAAAAACTATGATACTATGATACTATGATTGGCATATATGGTTAGGCAATACAACACTTCAAATACAATATTGGGTATACGGAGGATGGATGGCTCAATAGCTACATCCCCCGAAGATATTTTAGAGTGCTTTTGTGAATACTATAAAACCCTATACACTTCTAGAATCCTCATGGAGTTCAAAGTTGCGTGACATATTTGTCGGATTTGGAGTTTCCCACTTTGAGTGGATCACAACGAGAGTCTCTGGACATCACACTGGATGAAGTGATTACTGCCATCTCGGATATGGCTAGGGGGAAATCTCCGGTCCAGATGGCCTTCCCATAGAATTCTATAGTAAATATTGTGACGTATTGGCCCTGATTCTTTTAGAGGTTTTCTCACATTTTTCAGCCGGCGACTCTCTGCCTGCCTCCTTGTACGAAGCACATATAGTCGTGCTGAGGAAGGAGGGTAAAGACCCACTATACTGCGGTTCATACCGTCCTATATCCCTAGTTAACGTGGATTACAAGATCTTTACCAAAAAACTGGCGTCCAGGCATAATTCAGTCATATTGAGTATAGTTCACCCAGATCAAACCGGATTTATGCCTGGGAAAAACACCTCTATAAATATAAGACGGGTCCAGTCCATAGTGCAATATAGCACACTGGTCCAGGAGAACGAGTGGGCCTTGGCCTCGCTGGACGTGGCCAAGGCATTTGACTCGGTAGAATGGCCATTTTTATTTGCCTGCCTCCAGAGATTCGTCTTTGGGCCTAAATTCAGTAATTGGATTCATATGTTGTATAGGTCCCCGTCAGCCAGGATACTAGTCAATGGTGCTATGTTTACACCCTTCTCATTGAATCGGGGCACAAGACAGGGATGCCCTCTGTCTCCAGCATTGCTTGCACTAGTTATTGAAGCTTTGGCAATTAGAATCCGCTCTCATCCACAGATCACTGGAATCACTATAGCCAACCGCACAGATCAAATAGGATTGTATGCGGATGACATGGTTGTCTTCTTAGATCGAGTGCAAGAGACTCTACCGGTAGTTATAGACACTATAGATAAATTTGGGGAGTTTTCGGGACTACGCATCAACTGGGATAAGTCGGCTTTGATGCCATTAATGCATGGGTCTGAAATTTCAATGGAGGGTCGGTCACCTCTGCAAGTGGTCCCCGGCACACAGTATGGAAGGAGGATAACAGTCAATGGTTTTTGTGGTATGTTCTAGTTTTATTCAAAAATTGTTTTCACAACAATAGGAAGTTGCAATACAGTCCTTTCACAACAAGAAGGAGTTGCAATAAAGTCCGACGTTTCGGCTCTTAATCAAGCCTTCACCAGGGACATAAAGGTACTAAATTTAAACAGACAAGATCACAGAAAACATAATTACAATAACATAACACATGTTCAAAGTGAAAACATAACAACAAAGTTTCTCCAAGTAGTGTGGTTTTAAGACGTGAAACAATATGTGCACGTGTGGAAGTGTTACCTAGATGTACATCCGATAAGGAGGGGGGGGGGGGGGATTTGAAGGATTAAGAATAAGAGTAAGAGGGGGAACTGAGGAGAAGATGGAGTGGAAGGAGGAGGAAGGAAGGAGAGGAAGCAACGAGAGAGAGAAGAAAAGAGGGGAAGGAAAAGGGTTCCCTTTTCATTAGGCTGAGTACCTAATGAAATGTGTGCTACACATGGTGATTTAAAGGCCCAGCAGCTGACAAGACCGCAACTGCCGCCCGAGTACTGAGCTCCCCGGGAATGTGCCCAGGTGCCGAATAAAAAGTAATCGGTGGCCACATATGGCCCGCGGGCCGGAGGTTCCCCACCCATAATCTATCTAAACTACCTATGATTAAACCGCTAGCTAAGCTAAGTGTCTAGCAGCAGCAGGGGCAGCAGCACCTTCCTTAAGCTTTAACAATGACAAAATGGCACCAAAACCACGTCTGCATTATATATGCAGAGGTACATGTGAATTAGGTAGCCAATGAGACAATCCCTTGTGTCTGAATCTTGCGGATGTTTTCTGTGCCATGATTGGCTGCAGGAACATCCACAAACTAAGTTAAGAAAAGAAAAAAAAGAGTGCTGCTCCTCTGGCCTCTGTCCACCCCCTCCTGTCATTAAATACATCCCCCCATTCTTTATAAAGCACCACAATCCCATTCAAAAGCATCATATGTTAGTAGAAAAGCATTTTAGAAAAAAAACATAGTCGATTATTACCTGGTTTTCCCAAAAATGCTTGGGTACACAACCTCAAACTGGATAGGGAAATGCACTTACCAAATTTGAAATTGGCGAGTGAGAACCAAACAAGTTTGCTCATCTCTATTGACAACCACTTGGATAGCAAGGTTGTTATGGCATCTCTGGGATTATATGGTCATTTTCCAGGTACAGCTCCTTTATTAAAGGGATGTCTCAGGGTGAAATGGAATTCTGCACCACTCGATGTGACCGCAGACTGAAAAATTGTAAAATTGTGCTATGCACACAATGACTTTTCCCCAGTATTCCCTGTTAGGATAGATAGTTGTGATTGCATATATGTGATTTTCATACCTGCGGTCACATTCCTACTAGTCTCACCTGGCTCCTCTAAATAGTACAGTAGAGAGACCAGTGCAGGAGTATAGTTGATACATGGCTGCAAGTTTTCAAATCTCAATTATGCAGTCTTATGACTAGAGATGAGCGAGCCTCTAAAGGCTCGAGTTCGGTTCAGTTCATCGAACGGAGGCCGCGTTCCAGTTCGGCTCGACCAACCGTTCGACGAACCTCTCGAACCCCCAATGAAAACAATGGGAGGCAAACACAAACACATAAAAACACATAAAAAACACGTTCAAAGGTGTCCAAAAGGTGACAAATAACTCCCAAGACACCACAAACACATGGGAAAGTGACAAGGACATATACTCATGCGAAAACAAAACAGCTGGATGAGGAAAAAGAGGAGGAGACATAGATATAGGCATGTCATGCCCTCCTAAAAGCATGTAAAACACAGCAAGGGGACTCCAACAAGAGTCTCCCTTTTTTCCTAAAATTGGGCAACACACCACTTCAGTGGCATCACTTGTGCCCCAGTTGCAAACTGGATGTGTTGATTAGCATCAAGCACATTCAAAAATACGCCAGCCTTAACTGTCCCCAGGATGACACCGGGGTAGGTAGCAAAGTCTTTGCTGAACCATGACTTCTTCATCTTAGCTCGCTTTTAAAAACACACCAAGGGGACTCCCAGCAGAGTCTCCCTTTTTTCCAAAAATTGGGCCACACACACCACTTCAGTGGCATCACTTGTCCCCCATTTGCAAACTGGATGTGCTGATTAGCATCAAGCACATTCCAAAATACGCCAGCCTTTACTCTCCCCAGGATGACACAGGGGTATCTCACTTAGCAGCATGACCCTGGTGCTGGCCGGTTTCCACCTCTTATAATTACTGAGTTGTCTCCTGTGTCCGTGGTCTATTTTAGCTACGTTTCTTTACCTTATATGGTTTGCTTAAACGCTATCTGCTTATGTACATGCTACCATCTGTGCAACTTTGACACTGTGCGTCCCAGGAATTTTATTCTGTGGCAATTGCTGCCCTATTTTCTTGCACTATATCTCCCCCTATTATCCTGTTTGTCTATTTTATGAATTATGAATTATATTTAATAAAATTTATACATTTTATATCAAACAAATTGGAATATGACTCCGTTTTTTCTGATTTTCTTGACACAGGGGTAGTAAAGTCCTTGAGGATCCATGACTTGTTCATCTTGATGAATGTTAGTCTGTCCACATTGTGACTGGACAGACGCGTGTGCTTATCTGTCAGCACACACCCAGCAGCACTGAAGACACGTTCTGAGACAACGCTGGCTGCGGGACACGACAAGATCTCCAAGGCGTAAGTGGCAAGCTCAGGATATTTTTCAAGATTTGAAGCTCAAAATGAGCAAGGCTCCAGTTGCAAAGTCATGGCATCGATGTTCATTTGGAGATACTCCTGTATCATCCTCTCCAGTCGTTGACTATGTGTCAGACTTCTTGTCTCTTGTGGCCTTGCATTGGATGGTCTAAAAAAATTATGAAACGATTCCATAAAATTGCTGTTACCAGCACCAGATATGGTGTTGCTGTTATGGTTAGACTGATAATGACGAGCCAGTCCCATGCTTGGCAAGTTACAACTGGGAGATTCACTCCGTGCACCACTGGTGTTTGGTGGAAAAACCGAGCTAAGATTGAGTAACAGCTTCTGCTGATACTCCTGCATACATGCGTCCCTTTCTATGGCTGGAATTATTTCGCCAAATTTGGACTTGTGCCGGGAATCTAATAGTGTGGCAACCCAGTAGTCATCATTACTTTTAATTTGGACAATCCAAGGGTCATGTTGTAGGTAGTGCAGCAAGAAGGCGCGTTAATGTGTCTTGCACATCCATGCGGACCAAGTCCTCGCTGTGTTGGTGGTGGCGAGGTGACAACCGTGCTTTCCTCCTCTGACATCTCCCCCCAACCTCATTCAACCGAAATTTGACCAAGGTCTCCCTCATCTGCTGAGTCTTCCATGCCCATCGAGAGTTCGTCCTCCATTTCTTCCTGGTCTCCTGCACCTTCCTCAACATTTTGGCTGCTACCATGCGCCCTTGTTAATCCCTCTCCCCCACCGTCCCATGCCTGCCGCCTGTTACGTCACCACCGGAGTCTGCTCCAGTGACTTCTGCTCTGATCACCAGGCGATGCCATGCTCCTCTCGTGGATGGTGCTGGTGAAAGGAGAGCAGTCGATGTCAGCTGCATCGGTGGGCGCAGGCTCCGATCATCCACTGGGCTGGGTTATCTTGGGATCTGCAGTACCGCTGGCTGACTTTGGGTGGCATGTGTCTTCCAGCTGAAGTTGCCAGCGTTCAGCTACAGCCAATGGGAAGACACCACACCATTCTTATTCCCCCTGCTGTCACATGACCACTGCCAGAGATAGTTCTGACTTCCTGGCTCCTGATCCGCCCTATTCTGTTTTGTGATTCCTGTGTGCTGACTTCTGTGTGTTTTCTGACTACCCTTCTGCCTGCTGTTTTTGTACCTCGCTGCCCGATCCGGATTTGACTTCTGCTCCGTTTTCTGATTACATCCTTGTGTGCCGATTCTGTCCCTGTTCTGCTATTCCTGGTTTGACTACTCTCATCAGACTGCAGCCTTCCACAGGTAGTGATCTCCAGGGCCCTGTGGAATTCCAAATCCCTGTACAGGGGTTAAGGTTTCAGGGTTCTGGGGGTCCTCCTTGGTGAGTGGCTTCCCTCTAGTCTGCCCATTACATCCCATCTGAGTTTGTTGATCCAGGCAGGCGCTACACTGCCTTGGTGATGCTGAACGTCTGGACCTTGTAGATGTTGGTATCCCTTGCGCATATGAATCCTCCTTTACTTCCTCCCCTTCCTCTTGTCCCACCCCCTGACATCAAATAGTGTTTAGCGTGTGCTCCAGCATGTAAATGACTGGAATTGTCATGCTGATAATGGCATTGTCAGCGCTAAACATATTCGTCGCCATGTCAAAACTGTGCAGAAGGGTGCATAGGTCCTTGATCTGAGACCACTCCAGCAGCGTGATCTGCCCCACCTCTGCATCTCGCTGACCCAGGCTGCACGTCATAACGTATTGCACCAGGGCTAGGCGGTGCTGCCACAGTCGCTGTAACATGTGGAGAGTCGAATTCCAGCGTGACGGCACATCGCATTTCAGGCGCTGAACCGGCAGGCCGAAATACTTCTGGAGCAATGCAAGTCGGACAGCTGCGGCGGTTGAACGGCAGAAGTGAGCAGAGAGTGACCATGCCCTGTGCAGAAGCCCATCTAGGCCGGGATAGTGGGTTAAAATTGCTGGACCTCAAGGTTCAACACATGAGCCATACAAGGCACATGTGTCACCTTGCCCCGGAGTAGGGCCGCACCCAGGTTTGCAGCATTGTCGCACACGGCCTTCCCTGGCTGCAGGTTGAGTGGAGACCACCAATTAGTAAACTCGCTCGCAAGAGCTGACCACAACTCCTCAGCTGTGTGACACTTATTTCCAAGACATTTCAAGGTAAAGACCGCCTGACGCCGTTGAGCTCTGCTGACAGCAGAGTAAGGAGCTGTGCGTGATTCCTTCTGCCAGTTACAACATGGGTGGCTTGACCAAGCAGGCTTGGGGTGGAGGTGGAGGTGGAGGACCCAGACGAGGTTGAGGAGTCAGAAGCAGTGGAGGAACTTTGACATACAGAGGATTGATGCACAAATCGTGGGGATGGCAAGACTTGTTCAGCAGACCCTTCTCCATCTCTCACCATAGTTACTCAGTGCCCAGTCAGCGACATATAATCCCCCTGTCCATGCTTACTGGTCCAAGTATCGGCGGTGAAATGCACCCTGTCACACACAGAGTTTCTCAAGGAAGCGGTGATGTTGTGTGCGACATGCTGGTGTAGCGCAGGCACACCTTTCTTGGAGAAGTAGTGGCGACTGGGCATCTGGTACTGGGGCATCTGGTACTAGGACACTGCGACGGACATAAGGTCTCAAAAATCCTCTGTGTCCACCAGGCATAAAAACAGCATTTCGGTAGCCAAGAGCTTACAGAGGGATAAAGCCAACCTCTTAGCTTTGTCATGGCTCGGAGAAAATGGCCTTTTATTTGTCCACATCTGAGGGACCGAGATCTGGCTGCTGTGTAGAGACGGTGTTGAGTAAAGTGTCCCTGGAAAACTGCAGGTCTGTGAGGAAAGTGCAGGCGGAGACATGATGTTGCCTTCATCCAAACTTGGTGCTCTTGATGTCTGAGAGAGCTCTACACCAGCACTTGTTTCCCCTTCCAAAACAACTGATGACCTAACAAGCAAACTCCCTGCTGTGGTTAAAGAGGTGGAAGGTCTGCGTGGAAAAACATGTGTGACAGCTGTCCCCACAGTCATAGAGAATGAAGAGCGCACGGATGCACTTGTAGGGGCAGACGGTAGTTGGCCCGCTCCACTAGGTCACATTGTAGCACGGTGAGCTTCCCACTGGGACTTATGCTTGTTATTCATGTGACGATTCATGTAAGAAGTTGTCAAACTAGTGAGGTTTTGGCCTATACTTATAGATTGGTTACAAATCTTACAGATCACATGATTTGGGAGATCCTTTGCGATGTCAAAAAAGGACCAGGCTAGGCAAGGCTTAGAGCCCATGCGACCTGCAGAGCCACCCCGACTTGTGCTCAGAGGCAGAGTTGTGGCTGACGATGCAGTTGTTGACATGCTTCCAGTACTCCGACTTTGTCCAGGAAGGTGCAAGGTAACTTCGTCGTCAGTCGCATCCTCCTCCACCGCCTCTGGTGACCTCCTCGAGTGCCTGACTGTGGGTTGACAGTAAGTGGGATCTAGAACTTCATCATCAAGCGTTGTGTTTGTACTCCCCTCACCCTCAGACCTAACCTCTTTCTGCCCTGACTGAATAGTTAAGTTGTCATTCCAATCAGGTATCTGATTCTCATCGTCATCAGTATGTTCCTTATTGTCTCCACCAAGAAGAGTTACAGTTTGTGAATGAGGGTCTACATTATGCTCAGAAACTTGGTCATCAGGACCTGAATTAGACTCTCAAAGCCTCTGGGCATCACTGCAGACCATTTCCTGGTCTGTACTCACTGTAGCTTGGGAGCAGTTCTCTGATTCCCAGCCTATAGTGTGACTGAACAGCTCTGCAGACTCAGCCATCTCTGTTACACCATACTCTGCAGGGCGGGTGGAGACTTGAGAGCTGGGAGAAAGCAAGTGCGATTGGGGTGACAACTCAGAGGACTGTTGTTTTTTGGATGTTGAAGTTGAGGTGGAGGAGAGGACACTTGTTGGAGCACTTGCGATCCATTCAAGCATGTTCTTTTTTTGTGCATCATCTACCTTTGTTACAGTTGTTCGGTTCTGTAAAAAGGATAGCACATCCAATTGTCCACGGAAAGTAGTAGACATCTTACTTTTGCTGGAAGATGGCCTTTCTTCAGCAGATGTTAATGTAGCTTTCCCACCTACCCCACGGACACAAACTTTTTTTCCCTTTCCAACACGCCTGTTCCCCTTTCCACCAGCATCTGTCCTTTTGCCACTCATTTTGTTAGCAACAAGATTTGACACTTAAAATGTGGCAGCAAAAATGGAGAGGTGGTGTAGATTGCAGAGGTCGTCTTGCTTTAAGGACAGCTTAAGAACCAACTCTGACTATCCCAGTCAATTTTAGTATGCCCCTAACAGTGGCAGCACAGTTTACAATTAGAATTGTGTAGCAAAAATGGACAGGTGTGTACAATGCAGAGGTGGTCTAGCTTTATAGACAGCTGAAGAACCAACACTGATTATCACAGTCAATTGTAGTATGGCCCTAACAGTGGCAGAACAGTTTACAATTAGAATTGTGTAGCAAAAATGAGCAGGTGCGTAGAATGCACGGGTGCTGTGGGTCAGTGGACAGCAAAGGAACACTAACTTAGTATTCCAGACACTTTTAGGATGCCACAAAAAATTTCAGCTCTTTGGAAAAATAAAATAGCGTGCGAGGTACTGAAGCAAAGTGCGGGGATTGAAGATAAGTCTGGCATAGTTTAAACACAATTTCATAGTGGTGATAATTTCATTAGGGAATTGTTTGTCTGTTTGTCTGTGATACTGTGAAAAAAGCAAAAAAAAAAAGTTTGTCTTGTGATTTAATCAGTAGTATTAGGCACACCTGTTTCTAGAAGCTTCTGGCAGCTTCTGGAAGTCCTTGTAGAACTATATAAACCAGCCAGAGCAAGCGAGGTGCTGAGCGTGCAAGGTACTGAAGAAAAGTGCAGGGATTGAAGATAAGTGTGGCATAGTTTAAACACAATTCCATAGTTTGACACAAGAACATAGTTTGAATTTATCCTTATACGTTTCCCCTTGTTTTTTTTTTCTCTCTTTGTTTTTCTACTTTATTGTTTATCCCCATTTAATAGGTGCTCCATGGACAATGCTACCAGGTGTGTATCTTGTCAGATGCATGCATGCCTTGAGCAGCCGTTCGAGGGTGAATATGTCTGCACTCGATGCAAGCATTTTGCGTATTTGGAAGCCAAGGTAACTGATCTAAATAAGCAGCTTGCAACACTCAGGGGCATTGCAAACCTGTAGAGGAGTTTAGAGCTCACTGAGCTTTCTCTGGCTGGGGCTAGTGATATTGAGGGGGGTGGAGGTGGAGAAGATTAGGACCCAGAGGTAGGTAGCTGGGTAACAGAAGAAGAGGTAGGGGGAAAAGTGTCAGGGAGCCTAGTCCTGACCTAGCACAACCTAGTATATATGCCTGTTTGGCTGATATTAGGAATAAAGGGCCAGGACTAGGGTCACTACAGCAGGATGTTGCTCCTAGCAACCAGGAAAACAACTGCTGTAGGAAGGAGGGAAATAGGAATGCAGAAAAGGCCAGACAGATGTTGGTGGTAGGGAACTCTATAATTAGGCGTACAGACAGGGTCATCTGTCACCGAGACCATGAATGCCGAACAGTGTGTTGTCTGCCGGGTGCTCAGGTTCGGCATATTGCGGATCGGATAGGCAGATTGCTGGGTGGGGCTGGTGAAAGCCCAGCAGTCATGGTGCACATTGGTACTAATGACAAAGTTAGAGGCAGGTGGAAGGTCCTTAAAAATGATTACAGGGAACTAGCAGAGAAGCTGAAGTCCAGGACCTCCAAGGTGGTGTTTTCAGAAATATTACTGGTGCCACGAGCGTCACTAGAAAGATAGCGGGAGCTTAGGGAGATAAATACGTGTCTTTGAAATTGGTGCAGGAAGGAAGGGTTCGGGTTCATGGAGAAGTGGGCCTACTTCTCAGTAGGCTACAGGCTCTACGGTAGTGATGGGCTGCACCTCAATGGGGAAGGTGCAGTTGTGCTGGGGAGAAAATGGTCAGACGGATGGAGGAGCTTTTAAACTAGGATCTGGGGGGAGGGAGGGTAGTGGAGTAAAAAAGGGGATAGATAGAGCAGATAGAGACAGTGAGATGGTAGGGGTCAATGAAGGATTGGGGGGGATGGGACATGCAAGGAACATAGGGAGGCTAGGAGAAATAAAGGTGTTAATAGTATTAAATGTCTACCGGCAAATGCAAGAAGTCTTGCAAACAAAATGAATGAATTGGAAACTCTTATGTCAACCATGGATTGTGATGTGGTGGGCATTACGGAAACCTGGCTGGATGAAAGCCATGACTGGGTGACAAACATACAGGGTTATAGTACATTTAGGAGGGACAGTAAAGACAAAAAAGGTGGTGGGGTGTGTATATTTATCAAATCTAACCTAAAACCTGTGTTGAATGATGACATTGGGGGGAACTGCAACAATATAGAGTCAGTATGGGTAAATGTACATGGGGAGGGGAATAATGGAAAAATGCTACTTGGAGCCTCCTAACATACCTGAACAAATAGAGGGTGAAATGCTGGAACAAATTGAAAAGGCAGCTAATAATAATAAGCGGGTTCTTATTATGGGGGATTTCAACTATCCAGACATACAGTGGGACATAGAATCTTCTGGTTGTGCTAAAAGCTGTAAATTCTTATCTACTATTCAAGACAATTTCCTCTCTCAGATGGTAGATGAACCGACGAGGGGAGATAATTTGCTAGATCTGGTCCTGTCAAATAGACCGGATACAATTTCAGATCTACAGGTCCGGGAGCACTTGGGCACCAGCGATCATAATATGGTAAGCTTCAACGTAATATTCAATAGAACATTTCAAAGGGGAAATGCTAAAACCTGAAATTTTAGGAAAGCTGATTTCAACAAATTCAGGGGAGAGCTTAAATGTGTAGATTGGGACAAAGTCATGGTAACTGGGGATACTGAACATAAATGGGGAAAGTTTAAGGATATACTGCTAAAGTCCTGTAAAAAACTTATACCCTCTGGTAATAAAATGTCCAGGAATAAAAAGAAACCACTATGGATAAATAAGACTGTACAGAGTATAATAAAACAAAAACAAAGGGCGTTTAAAATCTTGAAGGCTGAGAATACAGAAATAGCATTTCAGGAGTATAAAGATATCAATATGAAATGCAAAAAAGAAATCAAACAAGCAAAACTAGTTACTGAAACAAAAATCGCCAAGGACATTAAAATAAATCCCAAAATCTTTTCTAAATACATTAATGCCTAAAGGAAAACAAAGGATAGTATTGGCCCCTTAAAATATAATAACAAGTTAGTTATAGAGGATAAACAAAGACTGAGATATTAAATAGACAGTTCTCATCTGTGTTCACCAAGGAAAAAACTGTACCAGGGATCATTCAACAAGTGAAAAATCAAAAGTTCACCACCCGATATAATTAATTTAACACAAGAAGAAGTACGCCTACGTCTGAGTAAATTAAACATTGACAAATCCCCAGGGCCAGATGGCATTCATCCACGAATATTTAGGGAATTGAGCTCAGTAATCGACAGACTGCTGTATCTCATCTTTTTAGACTCGCTTATTAACAGGGTTGGTGCCTCAGGATTAGAGGATTGCGGATGTGATTTAAGAAAAGTAAGACGATAGATCCAGGCAACTACCGTCCAGTAAGCCTGACATCAGTAGTATGCAAAGTTTTTGAGGGCATTTTAAGGGATGACATGCAAAAATATATTGCAGAAAATAATATAATAACTGACAGACAGCATGGAATCATGAAAGATAAGTCGTGTCTAACCAACCTGTTCGGGTTCTATGGGGGGGTAAGTGCAAACATGGATATTGGTAATGCAGCTGATGTGATTTATTTGGACTTTGCAAAGGCATTTGATACTGTACCACATAATAGCCTTATATTAAAGCTCCAGAAGCAAGGACTAGGGGAAACTATATGTAACTGGGTAAGGAATTGGCTAAAAGATAGGAAATAAAGAGTAGTCATAAATGGTACATTCTCTAAATGGGCTATAGTCAGCAGTGGGGTGCCACAGGGATCTGTGCTAGGACCGATTCTTTTTAATCTCTTTATTAATGACCTTGTGGATGGGATTGATAGCAAAGTGTCAGTCTTTGCTGATGACACCAAACTATGTAGGATATTAAAAACTGACCTTGATAGTACAATATTACAAAAAGATCTGGATAAGATGTAAGAATGGGCAGATACTTGGCAAATGAGATTTAATGTTGATAAATGTAAAGTAATGCACCTAGGACGGAGTAATCCTATAGCTGCGTATTCATTAAATGGAAGTAAACTCGGGACTACAGAACAGGAGAAGGACTTGGGTATTCTCATTACAAAAAAGCTGAGCAGCAGCACTCAATGTCAAGCAATAAAACCTATAAAGAACCATGAATGAACGAGCCTGATAATTAAAATTATATTTTTTATTGAGTAATTATTTAAAAACTTAAACGTGTAGAAGACAAAATGAGGTCACAATCAGATACCCTCAGGTGATCAAAATTACTGGTCTATAAATGGCATGAATGCACAACAGGTATGTGTCAGAAAAACCTATACCTCAAAAAAACATAGTGAAATGACATGGAGATATGAATCAGAAAAAGAGTGGACCCCTATTAAAAATAGAGGAAATCCATATTAGTACTAGAACAATACAACACATATGAATGCCACATAAAGCTGCTCCAATGAAGACTAATACTGTAAAGCCTATGTCAGCAGCTGAAAGAATGCAAAAAATGCAGGAGAAGCAAATAAAAGAATCAAAGGCCAATGCCCATTATATCCATTAGATGGCGATAAACACACATGACTTGTAATAAAGGCCAGCAGAAAAATTAGGTGATGACCATAATGTGAAAAGTTATGAAATGGAAAAGAAAGGATATAGGTCAGGCTGGAGGGAGATGAACCCCAATCGCAGGATACCAAAAAATGAATTAAGTAATGGTAATGGAAAAATCAAAAACTGGCAGAAATAAATGAGACTGCCCCAACTGGAGCTAGTACTGTAAAGCCCTATTCCCAAAGCCACAATGCAGTACTAATGTGGAGACAAAGAAAAATAACAAAAGGTCTTAAACAGGGATCAAAGGCAAATGCCCATTGTATCCACAAAATAGTAGTCCTTTAGAGTATAGCCAAAAGCCATAGGAGCCAGCCATAAAGATAAATAAGACACAAGATACCAGAAAGATAACAACCTGAGGGTGAGGCGATCTACACGTGTTTCGCAATAGCTTCTTCCAAGGAACACGGACTTAGTATTCCAGACACTTTTAGGATGCCAGAAAATGTGTCAGCTCTTTGGGGAAATAAAATAGCGTGGCAAAGATGGGCAGGTAGGTAGAATGCACGGGTGCTGTGGGTTAGTGGACAGCAAAGGAAGCCTCACTTTCTATCCCTGCTAATGAAAAAAATGCAGCAAGGAATTGCCTGAGCTGAGGTAGCCAGACGCTGTTATCTAAAGCCCTATACAGCGTTTGCACGGACTTGCCTAGCAGCTATGGCTATGAACGCCTGAAAATCAGCCCTGAAAAGGTCTGAAATAACCAGTAGTCCCTATTCCTTAAAGCACTGTGTAGATTACACTGTATCTCTATAGCGCACACAGCAGCAGCAGCGGGAGCGGTGACCGTCACCCACACGCAGCAGACAGATAATGGCGGTGACATGGAAAATGGCCGTGTCTTATAAGAGAAGGACATGTGACATGCACAGCCTATGACACTTGCCCTTGCTTGTCTGGAAAAAATCCACTTTGTAGTGTGTATCTCTGTGATTTGCTGACAGCCTGGCCCACCCCACTGTACGTGCAGTTAGGGGGAAAAAAAAAATGGCGATCGGCATTATCTCAGCACTCAGCAGCAGCACTGATCTAAACCCCGTCCCCCCCGCACACTATACCCTGAATTTTGATAATAGCGTGAGTCACAGTGACTCACACTATTACAGTGAAAAGCCAGCTACTAACTAGCTAGGCTTTTTGTTGATCGAACCGTTCTCAAATGCTACTCGAACTGTCGAGCTTTTAGCAAAAGGCTCGAGTTCGTCGAGACTCTCAAACACCCCCCGAAATTACTCGAACATGAAATTGGCGAACCTTGAGCCTCGAACATCGCTCATCTCTACTTATGACCACCCACCTGAACCCACCTGCACAGTGAATATAGTCGTGTTTCGGCACTCTGTAGTCACATAAACTTGATCGCTGACTTTTCATTTCAGCTAGGATAGGACAAGCCCTTTATAGACAATCTGTCATCAGGTTTTTGATATTTTTTCTCATGGCAGCATAATGTATGGACAAAAAAGGGGGGAGAGCTCCGGCACACTACCTCAATGTAGTCAGACACAAAAGAGTTTCTTTTTATACTTATTTTATTTTGAAAAAAAGATTCATGCATATGATGTCCACAATTTTAACGTTTCGACCATATTTTGGTCTTCATCAAAGGGACCATCTGTGGTAGTTAGGCCAGGTGAGTTGTTACTAGGAAATGTTTCGCGGCAAGTACCGAAGGACCGTAGCTCAAGAGTATAATTAACCATATATTCTTAGAACTATGGATCATGTGTAATACGCCCGGCCGCTATATTAGTTCGGCTCATTCAAATTCTATAGTTAGGTGCAGCCACTGTTTCCTCAATAAGGTGCAACAGAGTAGTGTCCTTATCCTAGTTGAAACCAGTTCCTGTATACTCTAGTGTTGCATGCGGAAGTCCTCTGAGCAATAATCCCTGTCTAGTATAGGGAACCAGGCTGCAGTATATATAGTAGGTGAGGGTCTCTGTTCAGGTTCCTAAATGGTTATGGGTATCGCCCAAGGGGGACCGGACTGTCTGAACCGTGTGAAAAGGCAACAGGACCTGCTCCCTCAGTGTGGCACACTGAGGGAGCAGGTCCTGTTGCCTTTTCACACGGTTCAGACAGTCCGGTCCCCCTTGGGCGATACCCATAACCATTTAGGAACCTGAACAGAGACCCTCACCTACTATATATACTGCAGCCTGGTTCCCTATACTAGACAGGGATTATTGCTCAGAGGACTTCCGCATGCAACACTAGAGTATACAGGAACTGGTTTCAACTAGGATAAGGACACTACTCTGTTGCACCTTATTGAGGAAACAGTGGCTGCACCTAACTATAGAATTTGAATGAGCCGAACTAATATAGCGGCCGGGCGTATTACACATGATCCATAGTTCTAAGAATATATGGTTAATTATACTCTTGAGCTACGGTCCTTCGGTACTTGCCGCGAAGCATTTCCTAGTAACAACTCACCTGGCCTAACTACCACAGATGGTCCCTTTGATGAAGACCAAAATATGGTCGAAACGTTAAAATTGTGGACATCATATGCATGAATCTTTTTTTCAAAATAAAATAAGTATAAAAAGAAACTCTTTTGTGTCTGACTACATTGAGGTAGTGTGCCGGAGCTCTCCCCCCTTTTCAGTCTACGTATTTTCTCCTGAGCACCTATATGGTGAAGCAAGGTCTTCTCTCCCTTTAATGTATGGACAAAAACCTTTATTCCAATGATGTGTCATTTAGTTTACTGGGTGCAGCCGTTGTGACACAGACTTCTTAGATTTAGCATGTAGCAAAGGTCAGAAAGCTATCCCCATCCACAGAACAGCTTTCCATGTACATTGTGTATTGACAGTGAGCTGCTTATCAAAGAAGAGAGCTTGGTGAGTCTAAGAGTCACAAAAGCTGTAGTCCAAGCAGTGATAATCACTTGGTGATAAAACCTTCACTGTAAGTAAAAAAAACTGCACACAAGCCTGATAACTGACACTTTGCAGAATTCAGTGTATTAACCCCTACATAATGCTGTCTTCAGGTTACATAGAAAACCCCTAGAGAGATTCCCTGTCATTTCATGATATCCAATTACATTCAGGAATAATCTGTATATGTGGCTAAATAATGGTTTATATTTACACTTGGAACATCATTTATTCAGATAATATTTTGTATTTCAATTGTGGTTATCTTGTGTGCCCTAAATAGGTGTATATACCCCTTACTCGTGTTATGGGCAGTCAATAGTATTTATTAGCATTCTAAACTTTTTACTTCTGAGCAGTCTTAGGGGCCCTTTGCACACTATGACATCGCAAGCCGATGCTTGCGATGCTGAGCGCGATACTACCCGCCCCCGTCGCAACAGCGATATCTTGTGATTGCTGGCGTAGTGAACATTATCGCTACGCCAGCTTCACATGCACTCACCTGCCCTGCGACGTCGCTCTGGCCGGCGAACCGCCTCCTTACTAAGGGGGCGGGTCGTGCGGCGTCACAGCGACGTCCCCCGGCAGGCGGCCAATAACAGCGGAGGGGCGGAGATGAGCAGGATGTAAACATCCCGCCCACCTCCTTCCTTCTGCATTGCAGCCGGGACGCAGGTAGGAGATATCCCTCGCTCTAGGGGCTTCACACACAGTGATGTGTGCTGCCGCAGGAACGAGGAACAACATCATACCGTCGCTGCAACGGCATTATGAAAATGTCGGACCCTACAACAATGATACGACAACGACGCTTTTGCGCTTGTTAATCATATCAAAAAGGATTTGCACACTACGATATCGACTGCGACGCCGGATGTACGTCACTTTCGATTTGACCCCACCGACATCGCACCTGCGATGTCGTAGTGTTCAAAGCCCGCCTTAAGCCCGCTTTACACGCTACAATATATCTTACGATGTGTCAGCGGGGTCACATCGTAAGTGACGCACATCCAGCATCGTAAGGTATGTTGTAGCATGTGACAGCGACGTGCAATTGCGATTGAACTAAAAACCGTTCATCGCATGCACGTCGTTCATTCCTGATGAATTGAAGAGTCAGGTTGTTCATCGTACCCGGGGTAGCACACATCGCAGTGTGTGACACCCCGGGAACGATGAACTGCAACTTACCTGCATCCTGCAGCTCCCGGCTGGCAATGCGGAAGGAAGGAGGTGGGCGGGATGTTTATGTGCCGCTCATCTCCGCCCCTCCGCTTCTATTGGCCGGCTACCGCGTGACGTCGATGTGACGCCAAACGTCCCTCCCACTCCAGGAAGTGGACGTTCACCGCCCACATCGAGGTCGTATGGAAGGTAAGTATGTGTGACTGGGGTTAATCGTTTGTATGGCACGTTCATCAAATTGAACATGCCACGCATACGATGGGGGCGTTGCAAATCGCATACGATATCATATGCGAAATTGCAACGTGTAAAGCAGGCTTAAGTATGAATGATGGATGTACTAGTGTTATAATATTTGGTGATAATTAAAAACAATGGGCTTTCTGTATGCAATGTTATGAGATTATCAGTAGTTATTTTTAATTGAAATATGTGTATTTAATTTGTGTTATTTATTATATGTCCGATGATTGTGTCAGTATAAACGGGTATCTTCATTCATACTATATACTGCAATTAAATAGTGGGTCCTTGCCACCTCTTGCGGAAAAGAGAAAAACAAACTTCCACAATTGTTTCTTTGTTTTTTTCAGGGTTTATTCTGCAGTAACAATTACATGGAATTATAATTCTACAAGTCAGTATGATTGTGATGAAACCAAATTAGAATATTTGCAAAGTGGTGAAACAATGTTAGAATTTTGTGAGGAGCCAGTTTTCAAAGCCCATAACATTTTTTTTTTCTTTTCACTTGTATTTATGTGGCAAGTTGGTGTTTATATTGATATTATATTTGGAGTAGCTCTTTGATTTCTTCTTATTGCATTTTTTGTGGACTTGTGGCAATCTAAAACTCACAATTCTGATGCCAAAAACTGGCATTTTGATTATTTTTCTCTTTACAGTTGTTTATAGATTGGGTTACTTAATTTTATATTTTAATAGATTGTGCTTTTCTGGATCAGTTGATTTATTTATTTTTTTTACATTTCTTTATTATTAACTGAGGAAATGGAGGTTAAATTTGATTTTTATATCTTTTGTTTTTACATTTCTAAAATCTTTTTTTTTTTTTACTTTTCACTTTATTTGTTAGTGCCTGTAAGGGACTTGAACCTGCAATGGTCTGACTGCTTCCACTATATACAGCATTGCTGTACATAGCAAAAATATAATGCCCATCCAGAGGCTGGACATCACTGGACAGGTCATATAAGAGGCATAAGCATTCAGTCAGTCTCAGCTGTTATAGGCACCCATCAGCTTCTTGGGAACTTGCCGCAGGAAGCTGATGGCTGCCTGAACCAATGTCAGGGCTGGATGAAAGCACATAATGCTGCTGTCAGCAATTTTTATAGGCACATGTGAACTATATAATATAGCTGGCATCTGCTCTCTGTTGAGCGGGTCCCGCTTCTCAGGCCACTCCAAAGTCTCTGACAGGCTTTATGATGGATCTAAAAGCAGGAAGTTGTCCAACACCCGAGACCAAACACATTTCTAGCTCCACCTAAGACTACTGGATAATGTAATTCGATGGGCAATAAATAAAAATTGGCACATTCTAGAAGGTGATAGCGAATTAAAAGACATGGTATCTCAAAAACCTTTGATCACCTATAGAAGAAGGCAAAATTGAAAGGACATCCTGGTACATAATTGCATTACTATGAAAAAGAACTGTCGGCAGAAAATGAGTTTTTTAGGAAACTTTAAATGTGGGAACTGTTCATTTTGTATGTTCCATTTTACCTCTAACCCTTTAAAAATTGGAGATAAAGTTCATAAGGTCAAAGATTTTAAAACTAGTAAAACTAATTACGTTGTCTATGTGATCTTTTGTCCCTGCAGATTTTTCTATATAGGGAAAACAATCATACAGCTCTTTGTGAGGTTTAGAGAACACTATAACTCAATTCTCTCTGGAAACGGTGTACTGCGGATAACTGAACATGTTATAGAAATACATCTGGGAAATCCTGAGGTACTTTTGTTTGCAGGATTATAAAAGCAAACAAACAGCAATTCCTGCTACGCAGGCAAAATGTGCAGCCCAAATCCTGTAAATTGTAGCTATATAGCAAGGATTAAAATATAACTTTTAATATTTGATATCTAAAACAGACAATACATAATAGAATAATAAAGTGCAGTGCATTAAAATGTAAACAAAAGGATAGATCTCACCCGATTCTTCTCCACAAGTAGATCATACACCACCGGATATACAAAGGTGGAAGAGGGCCAGCTTGAAAAAAGGGGGAAAACGTCAGTAAATGATACCCCTGCCGTGCCCATGCAGTAGATTCCGCCCTTACAAGGGCAGCACCCAAGTCAGATAGGCTACCCCAAACAGAATGAACCCCTCCCAACATGTTTCCCTCTCCAAATAATCAGAGAGTTCATCAGGGGAGAATAGGGACGTATACCCTGCAATGGCAGGTGTATACACACACAGCACGTTTGTAGTCCATGTGTTCACACACAGCTTGCTTTCCGCATGTGTGCCAGTGGCCAGTGGGACAGTTGTACACTGCTGGACCCTAACCATATATACCTCTCAAAGGTCCCTCGCTATCAGTAATTAGTGGCGCCACATGTTCCAGCAGCCACCTCAATCAAAAACCGATGCATCACAGATGCCTCATGCTGCGCATACCCAGAACGGCACTCATTAATACAGAATGCCATAAGTACTCACATATCCCCACTGTGCACGTGTGAGCAGCGACCGATCCATCTAGTCTGATCAGCCCCATTGCACTGCCGCATTCTACCGTGGAGAGCACACAGTGCTCGCAATAGGCTAATAATGCCTGCACAATGCAAGCGGCGATCCATAGATCTAGTCTGACCAGCATCATTTTACTTCCGCGTTCCATCATGGGACGCACCAAGTGCTCATGCACCACTCGTGATCGGCTAGTTATGTCTGCACAAAGTAAATGTATTTATAAATCAAAGTTCAAACCACTTAATAATATTAAAAAACAAGCGCATTTGTAATCAGCAGCCGATCTTATAGATCATAATACAGATCATGCTACATTATGAAATAATTTATTCAGTGGGGGATTATGCAGTGGGGAATTATAGTGTAATTAATTCCTAGGAGGTAAAATATGTGACTATAATGATCCTGTATATTTAAAGAGGTAAAAGCACCATACAGCATTAAATTAAATACCACTGCACATAAAGGGGATATATGAAAATATTTGGAACACATAAAACATATGTCCAATAGAAATTTATATTTTATATGGGGGATTAGAATAAATTCAAGATACATAAAAAAACCCCATTGATATGATCCCCAACCCTAACAGTACAGCATCCAATTATATGGTGTAGGCTCAGTCATAATCAAACCGGGCTAGAAAATGAAACTTGATCAAATGGCTAAATTAATCTGACATGTGAAGCGCACAGATACCCCCCAACCCACCCAGCCAGGGAAATTTATATGAAACAACCAAAACTGATCTGGTCATTTAAACCTTCAGGGCGACATGTCCTTAATTTGAAAATCATTCTCGCCTACTTCTGCAGTAGCAATTTATCAAAGTTGCCCCCTCTTGGGGATGATCTCACTTTCAATATCCCCATGAAGGAAATTGCTTCTTTATTGGCATTGTGTTGTGAGTTCATATGCCTAGAAATGGGGGTATCACGATCGTTCCTGATGTCCCCCATTTGCTCGCCCACTCATCTGCGAAATTCCCCTATGGTCTTACCGATATATTGTTTTCCACAATGGCAAGTGGCCCGATACACAATACCTTTAGTTCTGCAATTTATAAAATCTCTGATGCTGAAACATTCTCCCGTGACGGTACCTGTATATGTATTGCCTGTCTGAATATGATCACAAGCCACACATGAGCCACACATAAAGCATCCCATTGGTTTACTTGGAAGCCAAGTTATTGATTTTGCTGTTACTAAGTGGCTGTGTGTAAGATGGTCACGTAAAGATCGATTTCTCCGAAATGTCAGACGGTTGTGCACCAATCACATACACAATATCATTGTCCATTTTCAAGATCCCCCAATGCTGTTCAAATATGTGTCTAATTTCATTCGCCCCCTTAGTAAAGATGGTGATAAATCTTATTTTCTCATCACTCTCTTCCCCCCTTTGTTTTGGAACCATAAGCTGATTTTGGTCCTGTTTTAGAGAGTGGTGATAGGCATCTCTCAGGATGTAATTCGGATAGCCCTTACCACGAAAGCGTTCTCTCAGATCCTTTGCCTTTTCAACGAATTCCTCCCGGCTGGAACAGTTCCATCTCAGGCGTAAAGGCCCCATCACACTAAGCAACATCGCTAGCAACATCGCTGCTAACGAACAACTTTTGTGACGTTGCTAGCGATGTTGCTGTGTGTGATATCCAGCAACAACCTGGCCCCTGCTGTGAGGTCGTTGGTTGTTGCTGAATGTCCTGGGCCATTTTTTAGTTGTTGCTGTCCTGCTGTGAAGCACAGATCGCTGTGTGTGACAGCGAGACAGCAACAACTAAATGTGCAGGCAGCAGGAGCCGGCTTCTGCGGAGGCTGGTAACCAATGTAAACATCGGGTAACCAAGAAGCCCTGTCCTTGGTTACCCGATATTTACCTTTGTTACCAGCCTCCTCCGCTCTCACTGTCAGTGCCAGCTCCTGCTCTGTGCACATGTAGCTTCAGCACACATCGGGTTAATTAACCCGATGTGTGCTGTAACTAGGAGAGCAAGGAGCCAGCGCTAAGCATTGTGCGCTGCTCCCTGCTCTGTGCACATTTAGCTGCAGCACACATCGGGTTAATTAACCCGATGTGTGCTGTAACTAGGAGAGCAAGGAGCCAGCGCTAAGCATTGTGCGCTGCTCCCTGCTCTGTGCATATTTAGCTGCAGCACACATCGGGTAATTAACCCGATGTGTGCTGTAACTAGGAGAGCAGGGAGCCAGCGCTCAGTGTGCGCTGCTCCCTGCTCTCTGCACGTGTAGCTCCGTGCGGTGGTAACTAGAGTTGAGCGCGGTTCGTGGTTCGTGGTTCTCCAGTTCTAGGCTCGAGTGATTTTGGGGCCTGTTCTAGATCGAACTAGAACTCGAGCTTTTTGCAAAAGCTCGATAGTTCTAGAAACGTTCGAGAACGGTTCTAGCAGCAAAAAAACAGCTAATTCCTAGCTGGCTTTCCGCTGTAATAGTGTAAGTCACTCTGTGACTCACACTATTATGACATTTCAGTGTATACTGTGCGTGAACAGCGCCTTCAGATCACTCCTGTTTGTATAATGGCGATCGCCATTTTTTTTTTTTTTTCCTTGTCTTCCTTCCCTAAGCGCGCGCGTCTTGTGGGGCGGGCCAGCATGTCAGCCAATCCCAAACACACACACAGCTAAGTGGACTTTTAGCCAGAGAAGCAACGGCATGTGTGATAGGATGTCCATGTCACATGTCCCTGCATTATAAAACCGGACATTTTCCTCCAGCACGCCATTATCTCTTCTGCGTCCTTGGTGTCAGACATCACTGTCGCAGCTCCGTCCTGACTGAGTCCTATCGCCGATACTGCTGTATACACAGTGCTGGACAGCTTAGGGAGAGCACTTTCTATAAGTCCTTTTAAGGGCTCGTACGGGCAGGGTCAGAGCCATAGGTGACAGGTCCTGAAAACAGAGTAGGTCAGGGATTTCGTCGCTGCATTTCCCCATTAGGAGGGAATAGAAAGGCAGGCTTCCATTCCTCTACCCAGAGCCCCACAATCCTGGCACTGTACCCTCCTGTCCTTTGCACACTCCAACTCCTTATAATAACTAAGCCATTATACTAGCAAACAGTCAGTGTACCTAGTGGCATCCTAAACGTGGCTATTGTACTTTTGTCTAGTCACACTAGTGCAAAGATATTTGCAGCACGTCTGCCTGCATTGCACACTCAAACTCTTTTTAACTAAGCCATTATACTAGCAAACAGTCAGTGTACCTAGTGGCATCCTAAACGTGGCTATTGTACTTTTGTCTAGTCAAACTAGTGCAAAGATATTTGCAGCACGTCTGCCTGCATTGCACACTCAAACTCTTTTTAACTAAGCCATTATACTAGCAAACAGTCATTGTACCTAGTGGCATCCTAAACGTGGCTATTGTACTTTTGTCTAGTCACACTAGTGCAAAGACATTTGCAGCACCTCTACCTGCATTGCACACTCAAACTCTTTTTAAGTAAGCCATTATACTAGCAAACAGTCAGTGTATCTAGTGGCATCCTAAACGTGGCTATTGGACTTTGCTATAGTCCCACTAGTGCAAAGACATTTGCAGCACCTCTGCCTGCATTGCACACTCCAACTCATTATAACTAAGCCATTATACTAGCAAACAGTCAGTGTACCAAGTGGCATCCTAAACGTGGCTATTGTACTTTTGTCTAGTCAAACTAGTGCAAAGATATTTGCAGCACGTCTGCCTGCATTGCACACTCAAACTTTTTTTAACTAAGCCATTATACTAGCAAACAGTCATTGTACCTAGTGGCATCCTAAACGTGGCTATTGTACTTTTGTGTAGTCAAACTAGTGGAAAGATATTTGCAGCATGTCTGCCTGCATTGCACACTCAAACTCATTGTTACTAAGCCATTATACTAGCAAACACTCAGTGTACCTAGTGGCATCCTAAACGTGGCTATTGGACTTTGCTATAGTCCCACTAGTGCAAAGATATTTGCAGCACCTCTGCCTGCATTGCACACTCAAACTCTTTTTAACTAAGCCATTATACTAGCAAACAGTCAGTGTACCTAGTGGCATCCTAAACGTGGCTATTGGACTTTTGTCTAGTCACACTAGTGCAAAGACATTTGCAGCACCTCTACCTGCATTGCACACTCAAACTCTTTTTAACTAAGCCATTATACTAGCAAACAGTCAGTGTATCTAGTGGCATCCTAAACGTGGCTATTGGACTTTGCTATAGTCCCACTAGTGCAAAGACATTTGCAGCACCTCTACCTGCATTGCACACTCCAACTCATTGTAACTAAGCCATTATACTAGCAAACAGTCAGTGTACCTAGTGGCATCCTAAACGTGGCTATTGTACTTTTGTCTAGTCAAACTAGTGCAAAGATATTTGCAGCACGTCTGCCTGCATTGCACACTCAAACTCTTTTTAACTAAGCCATTATACTAGCAAACAGTCAGTTTACCTATTGGCATCCTAAACGTGGCTATTGGACTTTTGTCTAGTCACACTAGTGCAAAGACATTTGCAGCACCTCTACCTGCATTGCACACTCAAACTCTTTTTAACTAAGCCATTATACTAGCAAACAGTCAGTGTATCTAGTGGCATCCTAAACGTGGCTATTGTACTTTTGTGTAGTCAAACTAGTGCAAAGATATTTGCAGCATGTCTGCCTGCATTGCACACTCAAACTCATTGTTACCAAGCCATTATACTAGCAAACACTCAGTGTACCTAGTGGCATCCTAAACGTGGCTATTGGACTTTGCTATAGTCCCACTAGTGCAAAGATATTTGCAGCACCTCTGCCTGCATTGCACACTCAAACTCTTTTTAACTAAGCCATTATACTAGCAAACAGTCAGTGTACCTAGTGGCATCCTAAACGTGGCTATTGGACTTTGCTATAGTCCCACTAGTGCAAAGATATTTGCAGCACCTCTGCCTGCATTGCACACTCAAACTCTTTTTAACTAAGCCATTATACTAGCAAACAGTCAGTGTACCTAGTGGCATCCTAAACGTGGCTATTGGACTTTTGTCTAGTCACACTAGTGCAAAGACATTTGCAGCACCTCTACCTGCATTGCACACTCAAACTCTTTTTAAGTAAGCCATTATACTAGCAAACAGTCAGTGTATCTAGTGGCATCCTAAACGTGGCTATTGTACTTTTGTGTAGTCAAACTAGTGGAAAGATATTTGCAGCATGTCTGCCTGCATTGCACACTCAAACTCATTGTTACTAAGCCATTATACTAGCAAACACTCAGTGTACCTAGTGGCATCCTAAACATGGCTATTGGACTTTGCTATAGTCCCACTAGTGCAAAGACATTTGCAGCACCTCTACCTGCATTGCACACTCCAACTCTTTTTAACTAAGCCATTATACTAGCAAACACTCAGTGTACCTAGTGGCATACAAGAAGTGGCTGTTGTACTCCATTAGTGCCCCACTGGTGCAAATCTATGTGCAGCACCTCTGCATGACACCCTCCTGCTCTGTTTTTAATAAGCTATAATGATAGCCAAAAATACTGCCATTTAGTGGCATCATAGAACTGGCTGTTGTATTCCATTAGTGCCCCACTGGTGACAAGCTATTTCTAGCACCTCTGCATGACACCCTTCTGCACATTTAGCTATGCTAATTTTATAGCAAACTCAGGGAATTCCTTGCTGCATTTGATCATTAGGAGGGATAGAAAGTGAGGCTTCTTTTACTGTCCTGGTACCCACAGAACACGGCCACTGTACCCATCTGTCCACTTTTGCCACGCTATTTAATTTGCACAAAGAGCTGACTCTTTTTCTGCCTTCCTAAAATTGTCTGGAATACTAAGTTAGTGTTCCTTTGCTGCCAAGCAAGGTACAACACATGTGCATTCTACACTCCTTTCCATTTCTGGAATGCAATTATTAACTGCAGGTAGTCCAGGCAATCTGTGACGAAGGTGCAGGCGTGGATATAATGTAGCCTGCATCCAATGATGGTTCTCTCGATGTCTGACAGTTCAACAATACCTTCTGTTTCCACTCCAAAACAAGTGATGACCTGCCAATCACACTCCCTGTTGCGGGTAAAGGAGTGGAAGTTCAGTGTGAAAAACCATGTGTGACTGCTGTCCCCACAGTCACAGAGGATGAAGAGCACGCAGATGCACTTGATGGGGCAGGCGGTGGTTGCACAGGCACGCTAGGCCGCATTGTAGCACAGTGAAATTCACATTGCGATTTATGCTTCATTTTAACTCGTGTACAGGGTGGGCTCCCCAGTATGCAGCAAAACCAGGCAACAGGAAAAGGACTCTAGGCAGTTGGGTTGATAAATGATTGTTTAACTTTACCAAAACAAACAATAAGAAGCATGCATACAATTTAAATAATTGAACAATCTATTCTGTTGCCTACTACCTGCTAATCCCTCTGTGTAGCAGTAATTGTGTGTTTGTGCGTGTGTGTGTGTGTGTGTGTGTGCGAACACGACTTACCAGTGGCGCATCACAAGAGCTTACAAGTTATCTACCTAAACATAGACAAAACACATGACCCCCCCTGAATACCCTTGTTAGCTGAAGCCTCACAGATATTGCAGATGATAAAAGTGTGAATGCAAACCACACAGCTCTGCAACACAGTCATGGAAATCTTGAAAAGCAACAGTCAATGCAAACATGTGTTGCTGTCCCTCTATGATTTAAACTGTACGTGACAATTTGACAGTGCAGAGGCAGCAAGTCTTATTGTCTATATAGTCGGCCTACCCAAAACAGATATGTGTTTTGCTAATAAAACAAAGTGTTGCGTGCCCGCATTATTGTCTGGGCACAGCCTACCGTACCCGGGTACTGTGATGTCCAGTTGCCAGAAATACAGACTTTACGCTCCTCTCACGGTAAACAGTATAGACAGCACCGTAAGAATGTTGGTCTGTGGCACATGATGCTGCTCACTGACGTTACAGTGCTCATCATCAAAGTACAACACAACTCCCCTCACAATTGAACAAACTGTTTCCGCGGTGGCTCCTTGCTGTAACACACACCTTTAGCTTTTCCTTCTGTTCATAGACAGCATCTCCAATTCCACACCCGAAGAGCAATTTTATATTGCTTCAGTGACCAAAGGCAGATCCAAAAAAACAGCAGCCCCTTGTGTGTAGTCTGCAACAATGCATGCAATGAACGGCAAATAAGCATATTGCGTTGACAGTTGCTAAAGCTGAGCAATACACCTTCACGCTGTCAATTCATATCCATGTGATACTTCATGGAGGAAGTACTCAAAAGTGTGAGTTTTTGCCTTCTACTTACAGATTGTTGACAAATCTTACAGATTACATGACTTTGGTGATCCTTTGCGATGTCCAAAAATTCACAGGCTAGGAAAGGCTTACAGCCCATGCGACCTGCATTGCCAACACGACATCTGCTCAGAGTCAAAGTTGTGGTCCAGGATTCAGTTGTTGACGTGCTTCCAGTACTTTATCTCTGGCCAGGAAGACGCAACGTAACCTCGTCGTCAGTAGCATCCTCCTCCACCTCCTCTGCTGACCTCATCGACTGGCTGACTTTGGTTTGACAGTAAGTGTTGTCTCCAACCTCATCAATAACCCTGTGTGTTTTCATTCCCCTCGTCCTGATTCCTCCGAGACAACCTCTTCCTGCCCTGACCGAATAGTAAAGTTGTCCTTCCAATCAGGTATCTGTGCTCCTCATCATGTTCCCCATTGTCTCCACCAGGAGGATTTAATTTTTGGAAATGAGGGTGTAGATTAGGCACAGCACCTTCTTCATCGGGGCCTGGATCCCAGTCACAAAGCTTGAGGCTATCTGCGCAGATCATTTCCCCTGTCTCATGGAACTCGCTACCACACGTTAGATTATATGCTACACGCGCAAGCTTCATACTGAATCTGAAAACTCATCTGTTCAGAAATGACTATAACCTTCAATGACACCACCACCATACGTACTTGACGCTCAACCTAAACAACTCCTACTGTCTCCTCCCAAAAATCCTTTAGAATGTAATCCCGCAAGGGCAGGGCCCTCTTCCCTCTGTACCAGTCTGTCTATAGTTACTTGTATATGTATTCTGTATGTAACCCCCTTCTCATGTACAGCACCATGGAATCAATGGTGCTCTATATATCAATAATAATAAAAATAATAATAACTTCCTTGTCTGTACTCATTGCAGCTTTGGAGCAGACCTCTGATTCCCAGGCTATAGTGCGACTGAACAGCTATGCAAACTCAACCATCTCTGTCACCCCATACTCAGCAGGGCTGGTGGAAACTTGAGAGCTGTTAGGAAGCAAGTGCGATTGGATTGACACCACAGAGGAATGGAGTCTTTGGGATCTTGAAATTGGGGTGGAGGAGAGGCCACTTTATGGAGCAATTCAGATCCATTGAAGCAGCTGCTGATTTGGCCTCATCTACATTTGTTAGCGATGGTCGTGTCCATGAAAAAAGGGATCATAACAGATTATCCATGGGAAGAAGTACACCTGTTCTTTTTAATGTTATTTGTTGTTACAAAACGGTGACGCCTTAAACGCAAGCAGCCTGCTGCGGTTTCAGTTGCGCCCAGGCATCAGCTGCCATTTAGGCCTGTGCCTCGGGTTGTCCAGCTGGCTGCTTTCTCCTCCACGTCTAAGTGTGGAGAGGCAGCTAGTGTGCATGCGTGTGCCGATTTACCCCAGCCGCAGCCTAACTCCAGTGTTTCGCCTAGTGAGTATGCTCAGCCTGACTGTGCCATTCCTGAGGCTAAGTCTTCATTTCGGGCTACAGCGCATGCTCCCACACTTAGTGCGAAAAGCCTCTTTGCACAGGTACTTGCACTCCGTGCCGGGTCTAAGTCCTGTGTTGTGCATAGACACCATGCTAAAGCTGATAGTCTTTTTTCAGAGACTGTATTTCATGCAACTGACCATGGTCAGGCACTTACTGCATCAGAAACTAGGTCCGGTAATGAACTCTTTGGCCCTGCCCCTGATGTGGGGGGCCCATTTAGACCACAGGGCATCAGGTGTCCTAACGATGTGCCCAGGCCACTCCCAAATGGCTTGCAGAGGCCCGCCCCTATGACTTGTCACCTCATTATTGATGGTCAGACGATGACTGGTGAGGTGTTTGGGTCATGACAGCCATGAGGTCATCATTGAAGTTGCGGTTCCAAATAGGACGCTAGTTATGCCACTCATGACGTATCACTCTGCTTTTGTCTCCAGGAGGTGCATTTTGGTCCACCCTGGTTTGTGGCGGACCCAGGTTATAAAAGGGGCTGGAGACAACAAGGAGGTGTGCAGTCTTCTATTATGCTCCGAAAGAGCACACCTCCATATGTTGAACCCATTGCGGCTTTAGGCCAGAGGTAAGCAGGGATAGGGCGTCGATGCAGGCCGCCACCACAGTTGGTAACGCAGAACGGTTAAGACCAGCTCCTGTCCTACAAGTCCTGCTTGTGCAGCCCAGTGGCATTAACAGGCCTGCTGCTGCTGATGCGCCTGCTGTTCACAGGTGTGGCCCCAATGCACACGGTCAGCGTCCTGAATGGCCCCTGTGATGTTAACAGTGAGTTCCTGGGCTGGGTGGGCGTGTGGACCCTGTTACGCTAACAGGGCTCCCAGACTCAAGATCCGAGTGGCGTCTAACTTGGTTCAGGCTACTATTAGTTTCATAGCCACACAGCTCTGTATCCTCCGCCGAACCTTCCAGTTGCCAACCTCTCCTTTTCCATCTGGGAGCACGGTGGACACTGACTGCTGATGGGGATATATACCTTTCTCTTTCTTTTCTTATTAATTTTCGTTATATAGCGGTAACATAGTATATACCACCTTATCCAAATCTGCCAGTCCCACCGTAACAGATGGTGTTTCTTCATCAAATGTTACTTTTGCTTAACCACCAAACCCACGGACCAAAACTTTTTTCCCCTTTCCAACACACCTGTTCCCCTTTTCACCCGCATCTGTCCTTTTTCAACTCATTTTGTATATGACCAAAAGTGCAACAGCCAGCCCTCGGTCCCTCAGATGTGGACAAGTAAAAGACCATTTCCTCCTATCCATGACAAACCGTTGAGATTCACTCTGTGCAGCACTGGTGTTTAGTGGAAAAGCAGATCGAAGATTGCGTAACACCTTCTGAAGATACTCCTGTACACGTGCGTCCCTTTATATGGCAGGAATTATTTCGCCAAATTTTGTCTTGTACCGGGGATCTAACAGTGTGGCAACCCAGTAGTTAGCATTACTTTGAATTCCTACAATCCGAGGGTCATGTTGTAGGTAGTGCAGTAAGAAGACGCTCATGTGTCTTGTGCATCCAGGAGGACCAAGTCCTTGGTGTGTTGGTGGCAGAGAGGTGAGAATCGTGCCTCCTTCCTCTGCCCTGTCCCCCCAACCTCGCACAACCGAAATGTGAGCAAGCTCTCACTCATCTGCTGAGTCTTCCATGCCCATCGCAAGTTCGTCCTCCATTTCTTCATGGCTCCTGCACCTTCCTCAACAATTTTTGCTATTACTATGCGCCCTTGTTAATTCCTATCCCCCACCATAACTGCTGCCTAGGTGCCGCTTACCGTATGGACCTTGTAGATCTTATTATCCCTTCTGCATATAACTCCTCCTGTACTTCCTCACCTTCCTCTTGGACCAATACCTGACTCCGAATAATGCTTACAGTTTGCTCCATCATGTAGGTGACCAGAATTGTCACGCTGAGAATGGCATTGCCAGTGCTAAACATCTTCGTCGACATTTGGAAACTGTGTAGAAGGGTGCATAGGTCCTTGATCTTACACCACTCCAGCAGTGTGATCTGCACCACCTCTGGATCAAGTTAGCCCAGGGTATACGTCATACCGTATTTCAGCAGGGCTCTGCGGTGCTGCCACACACGCTGCAACATGTGCAGATTCCAATTCCTGCGTGTCGGAACATCGCATTTCCGGCGTTTAACTGCCAGACCCTAAGACTTCCGGAGCGATGAAAGTTGTTGAGCTGCTGGGTGCGAAGGATGAAAGTGACCACATAGCAGCGTGCCCGCTGCACAAGGCCATGTAGGCCGGGATGGTATTTTAAAAATTGCTGGAGAATCAGATTCAACACGTGAGCCATACAAGGCCCGTGTGTCACATTGCCCTGACGAAGGGCCGCAGACAGGTTTGCATCATTGCCGCACACGGCTTTTAAGTCACCAACGTAGTCCACTCAATCAATTTGTACTCTGGTCCCAATGGGAAGACACCACACCCTTTTTTAGGCCCCTCCTGTCTGCAGACCACTGGCAGACAAAGCTATGAACCTCTTGTTACTGTTACCCCCAGTTCAGTTTTATGAGTTTGTGTGCTTGTTACCTGACTACGTTTCCTGCTTGCTGTTTATGTACCTCGTTGTCCGATCCGCATTTCACCTCTGCTTGTTTTCTGATTAAGTCCTGGCCATCCCATTCTGTTCCTCTTCCTCAATTAATGTTTTTGAACCTGCATGACTACTAGTCTCTGGAACTGCAGCCTTCCACAGGTATTGATCAACGTGGGCCCTGTGTAATTCCAAATCACTGTATAGGGGTTAAAGGGTTTCAGGGTTCTGGGTGTCCAGCTTGGTGAGTGGCTTGCCTGTAGCCTATCCTTTACAGCCCATCTGAGTGTGTCGATCCAGGCAGGCGTTACACCGTGCCCTCTGCAGAAGGCCATGTAGGCAGGGATAGTGTTTTAAAAATTGCTGGACAACCAGGTTCAACACGTGAGCCATACAAGGCACGTGTGTCACATTGCCCTGAAGAAGGGTCGCATACTGGTTTGCATCATTGTCGCACCCGACCTTCCCTGACTGCTGGTTGACTGTAGACAACCATTGATGAAACTCGGTCTCACTCCCCAGAGCTAACCGTCCACAATTCCTCAGCGGTGTCTCACATTTCCCCTACATTTCAAAGTAAACATTTTACCGCATGATGGCCTTGAGCTCTGCTGCCAGCATAGTAAGGAGGTGTGTGGGATTCCTTGGGCGCAGTTACAAGGAAGGGTGGCCTGACCACAAAGGGTTTGGGCTGAGGTGGAGGACCCACACGAGATTGAGGAGGCAGACGCAGTGGAGGAACTTGTACATACAGAGGAAGGATTGACACACAAGTCGTGGGGACGGCAAGACTTGTACAGCAAACCCTTCTCCATCTCTCACCATAGTTACCCAGTGCCCAGTCAGCAACATGTAACTCCCCTGTCCATGCTTACTGTTCCAAGTATCTGTGTTGAAATGCACCCTGTCACACACAGAGTTTCTCAAGGAATCGGTGAGGTTGCGTGGGACCTACTGTGGTAGCGTGGGCACGCCTGTCTTGGAGAAGGAGTGACGACTGGCCATCGGCTCTTGGGGCACTGCAATGGGCATAAGGTCTCGAAAATCCTCAGTCTCCAAAGGGTGTAAAGGCAGCCTTTCTTTTGCCAACAAGTTGCAGATGATGAAACTCAACCTCTTAGGCATGTCATGCCGTTCGAAAATCATGTAAAACATAGCGAGGGGACTCCAACCACAGTCTCCCTCGTTGCCACTAACTGGGCCACACACACCCCACTTGACTGGCATCGGTTGACCCCCCCTTTTGAAAAAGAAAAAGATGCTTTGCATGAAGCACTCTCAAAAATACGCGTGCCTTTCCCGTCCCCTGGCTGACCCAGGGGAAGAAAAGTCCTCTGAGAGCCATGACTTGTTCATCTTGGTTCTTTTAGAAACACAGCGAGGGGACTCCAACCACAGTCTCCCTCGTTGCCACTAACTGGGCCACACACACCCCACTTGACTGGCATCGGTTGAGCCCCCTTTTGAAAAAGAAAAAGATGCTTTGCATTAAGCACTCTCAAAAATACGCGTGCCTTTCCCGTCCCCTGGATGACCCAGGGGAAGAAAAGTCCTCTGAGAGCCATGACTTGTTCATCTTGGTTCTTTTAGAAACACAGCGAGGGGACTCCAACCACAGTCTCCCTCGTTGCCACTAACTGGGCCACACACACCCCACTTGACTGGCATCGGTTGAGCCCCCTTTTGAAAAAGAAAAAGATGCTTTGCATGAAGCACTCTCAAAAATACGCGTGCCTTTCCCGTCCCCTGGATGACCCAGGGGAAGAAAAGTCCTCTGAGAGCCATGACTTGCTCATCTTGGTTCTTTTAGAAACACAGCGAGGGGACTCCAACCACAGTCTCCCTCGTTGCCACTAACTGGGCCACACACACCCCACTTGACTGGCATCGGTTGAGCCCCCTTTTGAAAAAGAAAAAGATGCTTTGCATGAAGCACTCTCAAAAATACGCGTGCCTTTCCCGTCCCCTGGATGACCCAGGGGAAGAAAAGTCCTCTGAGAGCCATGACTTGTTCATCTTGGTTCTTTTAGAAACACAGCGAGGGGACTCCAACCACAGTCTCCCTCGTTGCCACTAACTGGGCCACACACACCCCACTTGACTGGCATCGGTTGAGCCCCCTTTTGAAAAAGAAAAAGATGCTTTGCATGAAGCACTCTCAAAAATACGCGTGCCTTTCCCGTGCCCTGGCTGACCCAGGGGAAGAAAAGTCCTCTGAGAGCCATGTCCACATTGTCAGTGGACAGACACGTGTGCTTATCTGCCAGCAGACCCCCAGCAGCACTGAAGACAGAGCTCAGGCAATTTATCTAGATTGGAAGCCTAAAATGAGCAGGGCTCAAGTTGCACAGTAATGGCATCGATGTTTCCTTGCATATACTCATATATCTGTGTGTCCTCCTCTTTTTCCTTGTCCAGCTCTTTTGTTTTCGCATGAGTATATGTCCTTGTCACTTTCCCATGTGTTTGAGTTGTTTGTCACCTTTTGGACCCCTTTGAGGGTGTTTTCTAGGTGTTTTTATGTGTTTGTGAATGCCTGCCATTGTTTCCTATGCAGTTCGAGTTCGGTTCGTCGAACGTTCGACGAACCGAACTCGAACGGGACCTCCGTTCGGCGAACCGCCTCGAGCCGAACCGGGACCGGTTCGCTCATCTCTAGTGGTAACCAAGGTAAATATCGGGTTGGTTACCCGATATTTACCTTAGTTACCAAGCGCAGTATCTTCCACGCAGCGCTGGGGGCTGGTCACTGGTTGCTGGTGAGCTCACCAGCAACTTGTGTAGCGACGCTCCAGCGATCCCTGCCAGGTCAGGTTGCTGGTGGGATCGCTGGAGCGTCGCAGTGTGACATCTCACCAGCAAACTCCTAGCAACTTACCAGCGATCCCTATCGTTGTTGGGATTGCTGGTAAGTTGCTTAGTGTGACTGGACCTTAAGTATTGACCCTTGGGGATCCCAAGCCTGAGAGTGAACGTATGGTAACTGTTCCAATTCAGGAGGGAATTCGTTGCAGTGGGCTTTCTGAACATGGCTGTCTGAAGTCCCCCTTGAGGATCTGTCGAAATCAAGAGGTCTAAAAAAGATAGTTGTTTTGGATGAATCACAGATGTAAATGTAATACCTATGGAATTACAATTTAAATCCTGTACAAAGTTTGAAAATTCATCCTTGGGGCCCTTCCACAATAGAAAGACGTTGTCTATGAAACAAGTCCAAATTTCGCTCATACTGGTGTATTTAGACATCGCCTCGGAAAACACACAGGTGTCCTCCCACCAGCCCAGGAACAAATTAGCATAACAGGGAGCACAAGGGCTCTCCATAGCTGTGCCCCTGAGCTGGTGGTATACAGAAACATCAGAAAATTGTTATGCAAAAAAAAGTGTAGCAAGGAAAGAATTAGCTGATTAGGAGTTTCAAACTGTTGACTCCTTGTTGCTAAGAAATACTCAATGGCCCTCATACCCTGGTCATGGTGTATTGAGGAATAAAGAGTTTCCACATCGATACTGGCCAAAAAAGTACCTGAGTCCAATGTGACCCCCTCGATCCTCTTGATAAAATCCATACTATCTCTAATGTAAGAAGGTAATGATGATACAAATGGATTTAGTATTTCATCAAGATATATACCACCATTCTGTCCAATACAGCCAACACCTGATACAATAGGCCTAACTCTCAGGGATGTGATCCCCTTATGGACCTTAAGTAAGATGTAAAATGTAGACATGACCGGGAAATCAGGAACCAAAAAGATAAATCATCATTGTTGACCAATCTATCAGCTTTTGCCTTGCTCAGCAATTTTCTCAAAAAATTCCTGGGAGATTCCAATGGGTTGCCAGAAATCATTTTATATGTGGCACTATCCCTTAGAATTTTGAAGCAAATTTTGCGATATTCCTGTGAATCCATTACAACAATATTGCCCCCCCTTATCAGAGGGCTTTATAGTAATTGTGGTATCTTTTTCCAAAACACAAAGAGCTTTCATCTCAGATTTAGTGAGATTATTGCTCTGTGTTATAAGTTTACGAACCCCAGGTTCATGTGAGGGTTCAGTCTGATCGGGGAAGGCTTTAAAGGATGAACAGACTTCTTGCATCACCAAATTCAAAAAAACATCAATGGCTGAGATATTGTAGCACTCGGAGGCATTTTAGTACTCGGATTTTTCAGACTAGTAAAAGGGCCCATCCCTGTATTACTAATAATTGGTGTTTCAAAATCCGACAAGAGTCTTACATCCCCCCAACATGTCACATGGTATATTCAGTTCATCACATAGTCTGTTATCCTTAAGTTTGAAATATTTCTTCCACCGAAGTTTTCTTACAAACAAGTTCAGATCCACAATAAAGTCAAATACAGATAAATCACTTGTTGAAACAAAAGATAGTCCCTTGCTTAATACCGCCATTTCACAATTAGTGAGAGACTGTTTTGATAAGTTAATAATTTGAGAATTTACTCCTTGCCTTTTGTTTTGTGGCCCCTGAGAAAATGTTGTCGATCTAAAAAAGACCCGTTATTTGGCACTATAGGACAATATCGGTTACGTCTAGAGTTCCCTTTGTAAAATCTCTTACCTTCTGTTGGTTATGAAAATGTTGATATTTTCCCTCAGAGTCAGAAATCTCTGTCATCCTCTCAGCTGAAGCAAACTGGTAGATTTTATTGTCATTAAAGTCCTGCAGATCACGTATAAATTGTATGTTTTCTCTCTTTAATACGATACTGATATTTTTCCACTGTATTCTGTAAAAGATTTTTTTTTTTGCTACAAAATCAGTCTCACCCTGAAAAGTTTTTATATGCTCTATTTGGTCTTTCAATTTAATATTTAGAGCTTCAAGGCAGACTTTTTCTTCTGTCAGAAGTAACTTCATAAATCTCAGGGAGCTAGCAGTGGCTTCCTTCTCCCAAGCACTTATCAGCTGAGGGGTATGACACATAGGTGCTGGTAACAAATACATACGCAAACCTCTAGGTACTATTTTGTTTTTCAAATAATTATCCAAACTCTGCACCTCCCACCAACTTGTTACTTGCTCTTTATATGTTTTTGTTATCTCCTTAAATGCTGCAGTATAAGACGGCAAATATTTCTTTTGTGTGAATTGTTTTTCAGAAAAAATATCCCTAGCCTCAGTGAGCCACGAAGTAGTATCCGGTCCAGATGCCAGAAAACCAGCCATGCCAAGTATAGTGATAATCAAACAAACAGCAAATCCGCTATGCAGGAAAAATGTGCAGCCCAAATCCTGTAAATTGTAGCTATATGGCAAGGATTAAAATATAACTTTTAATATTTGATATCTCAAACAGACAATACATAATAGAATAACAAAGTGCAGTGCATTAAAATGTAAAAAAAAGTATAGATCTCACCCAATTCTTCTCCACAAGTAGATCATACACCACTGGATATATAAAGGCGGAAGAGGGCCAGCTTGAAAAAAGGGGGAACACGTCAATAAATATTACCGCTGTCGTGCCCATGCAGTAACTTCCGCCCTTACAAGGGCAGCACCCAAGTCAGATAGGCTACCCCAAACAAAATGAACCCCTCCCAACACATTTCCCTCTCCAAATAATCAGAGAGTTCATCAGGGGAGAATAGGGACGTATACCCTGCAATGGCAGGTGTATACACACACAGCACGTTTGTAGTCCATGTGTTCACACACAGCTTGCTTTCTGCATGTGTGCTAGTGGCCAGTGGGACGCTGTACACTGCTGGACCCCAACCATATATACCTCTCAAAGGTCCCTCGCTATCAGTAATTAGTGGTGCCACATGTTCCAGCAGCCACCTCAATCGAAAACCGATGCATCACAGATGCCTCATACTGCGCACACCCAGAACAGCATTCATTAATGCAGAATGCCATAAGTACTCACATATCCCCACTGTTACGGGGGGCTGTCTGATAATAACCGAAAGGAGTATCAGACAGTCAGGGTCCACCGTGCAAAGACTTTGCTGCAGACTATGGCAGAGTGCAATACCATTGTTAACTGACAGAAGGATATAATAAGTAAGTAAAGCAATTCCTCCCTTACTTGGAGGGTGTGTGGAATGATCTCTGTTAATAATCACAGAGACAAAGGCAATGTGTGCGAAATGGCACCTACCTAGGTCCGCTCTTCTAGTGGTGCAAAAGAGACGAACAGCAGCGTAAGCCGCACAAAGCTCCTACCTGCGTTCGCTCCACTAGTGTGCGAGGACACGAACCACTAGATATGGCACCTGCCTAGGTCCGCTCTTCTAGTGGTGCAAAAGAGACGAACAGCAGCGTAAGCCGCACAAAGCTCCTACCTCTGTTCGCTCCCCTAGTGTGCGAGGATACGAACAACTGCCAGACGCAGTATAAGGAACGTTACCCTAGCGGCAACGTCCACCTACGAGTAGAATCACAAGGCCCAGCCAGACCATGTGCCTCAGGCACCTGCCTATGTCCGCTCCCCTAAGAGGTAAGGATACGGACAGCAGCCGAAGCTGTAAGGTATAAGAACGCTACCCTGCCGGTAGCGCTCACCTAGCATAGACAGAGGAATGCCTAGAGGAACGCGCACAGAGCGTCTACTCATATGCATGAACCAAGAGGACTGAGCACCATGCGGCGTGTGTCAGGGTCTTATATAGACTCTGTGCCTCATCCAAGATGGAGGACACCAGAGCCAATCCGCTGCCAGAACGACAGGAGTGACGGCATGCTGGCCTATCACCGAGCAAGACGTCACAAGCACATGACCAGCGACCAATCGGCATAGAAGGTGTCAGAGACATGTGACCTCGTGTCAGCGATGATGTCACCCGCACATGTGCAATGGCTCCAAGATTGGACTTAGTCTCCGGCGCTCGCACATGTGCAGTAGCAAGAAATCTGGACTTAGTCTCCAGCGCTCGCACATGTGCAGTAGCAAGAAATCTGGACTTAGTCTCCAGCGCTCGCACATGTGCAGTAGCAAGAAATCTGGACATAGTCTCCAGTGCTCGCAGCAACCGTAACAGTACCTCCCCCTCAAGGGCCCCCCTCCCGGCGACGCAGGTAATCGGCAACTAAGTCGGGAGCATGGACAGCCTCCTCAGGCTCCCAAGAGCGATGTTCCGGGCCATAGCCCTCCCAATCTATCAAGAAGAACCTGCGCCCTCTAACCATCTTAGAACCAACTATGGCTCGTACCTCATAGCTAGAGCGAGAGGAATCAGAGGCAGGAGAGTGCACTTCACGAGCGTGAGGTAAAATAGCCGGCTTTAGCAGTGAGACATGGAATTTGTCATGAATCCTAAGATGGACAGGTAACTTCAATTGATAGACTACAGGATTTACCTGTCGAAGAACCTCATAAGGACCCAGGAAGCGAGGAGCAAATTTGACAGAGCTCACTCTAAGTCTCACGTGTTTTGCAGAGAGCCACACAAAGTCCCCTGGAGAAAAGACAGGAGCCGGGCTACGAAACCGATCGGACACAGTCTTCATACGGTCCTTAGCTGCTTGGATCGACTCTTGAGTCCGATCCCAAACCTCTCTGGCATTAGTTGCCCAGTCGGCCACAAGAGGAGGAGGTGCAGCAGCGGGAAACGGTACCGGTACCCTAGGGTGTTGCCCATTATTGAGTACGAACGGTGTCTGCCCAGTGGCCTCAGCCAGCGAATTGTTAAGGGCAAATTCTGCCCAGGGTAGGAGGGAGGACCAGTTATCGTGGTTCTCAGCAACAAAGTGTCGAAGGTATATAATCATAGATTGATTGGTACGTTCAACCAAACCATTAGTCTCCGGATGGTATGCCGAAGAGAGATTCAACTCAATTTGCAGAAGGCTACAAAGATCTCGCCAGAAACGGGAAGTAAATTGCGGGCCTCTATCACAAATGATACGATCTGGCATCCCGTGAAGCCTAAAGACATGCTTGAGGAATAGTTTGGCTAGTACCCTGGAAGATGGGATTCTCGATAACGGTACGAGATGAACCATCCGGGAGAAATGGTCCGTAATGACCCACACAAATCTATGTCCCTGTGAACATGGAAGATCACCCACAAAGTCCATGCCTACCACCTCCCATGGTCTATCTGGCACTGGTAAAGGATGCAAGAGCCCAGCCGGTCTCTGCCGTAATGGACGGTTGCGAGCACACGAGTAGCAGTAACCGACATATCTCTTGACGTGGCTGGCTAAGTGTGGCCACCAATACCACCTCTCCAGTAACTCTCGTGTCCGTCTAATACCAAAATGCCCACCCACCTTTGAGGTGTGGGCCCATGACAGTATATCATTCTGTCGATCAGGCGGAACAAAGGTCTTGCCCGGTGGGATTTGGTCTAACGTCACAGGGGAGAGCGTATGAAAAACCCTGGAGGGAAGGATAAGACGAGGTTCGTCAATCTCTTCCTGGGTAGAAAGCATAGAGCGAGACAGGGCGTCTGCCTTGTTATTCTTACTCCCAGACAGATAGTTGATGGAGAAGTGAAAGCGGGAGAAAAACAAGGACCAGCGGGCTTGGCGAGGATTCAGACGCTGAGCGGTTTGTAAGTACGTCAGATTCTTATGGTCTGTATAGACCTGGAAAGGATGTTTCGCTCCTTCAAGCAAGTGACGCCACTCCTCCAAGGCTAATCTCAAGGCGAGCAGTTCCCTATCCCCAATGGTATAGTTTCTCTCTGCCGGTGAAAAGGTTTTAGCAAAGAAGAAACACGGCCTTTTTCTACCTGCACCATTCTTTTGATACAAGACCGCACCAGCACCCACTGAAGAGGCATCAACCTCTAAGAGGAAGGGCTTATTCTCATCGGGTCTTTGAAGAACGGGAGCAGTTGAAAAGTGTCTTTTTACTGCCTCAAAAGCCTGAGATGTCTCAGTAGACCAGGCTTTGGGATTAGCACCTTTCTTAGTCAAGGCCACCAAAGGGGCCACCAAAGTAGAAAAATGGGGTATGAACTGCCTGTAATAATTTATGAATCCTAAGAAGCGTTGCACCGCCTTCAAGGAATGAGGTTCGGACCATTGCAGGACAGCAGAGAGCTTCGCAGGATCCATAGCCAGACCCTCTTGTGAGATAATGTAACCCAAAAAAGGCAATGAGGACTGCTCGAATACACATTTCTCGAGTTTAGCAAACAATGAGTGCTCCCTTAAACGGGAAAGGACACGAACGACATCCTGACGATGAGTCTCCAGATCAGGAGAAAAAATCAGGATGTCGTCCAGATACACCACTACTGAGGATAACAGTAAATCCCTGAACACATCATTTACGAAGTCCTGAAATACTGCGGGTGCATTACATAACCCAAAAGGCATGACGAGGTATTCATAGTGACCGTCTCGGGTGTTAAAAGCGGTCTTCCATTCGTCACCCTTTCGAATTCGTACCAAGTTATACGCACCCCGCAGATCCAACTTCGTAAAAACTTGAGCTCCTCTCAGTCTGTCAAAGAGCTCCGAAATTAAAGGTAATGGGTATTTGTTCTTTATTGTGATTGCGTTGAGACCCCTGTAATCTATGCAGGGACGCAAATCACCCTCTTTCTTCCGAACAAAGAAAAACCCAGCTCCCGCGGGAGAGACAGACTTACGAATGAACCCCTTCTCTAAACTCTCTCTTATATAGGTCGACATGGCCTCCGACTCAGGTATCGACAGGGGGTAAACCCTGCCTTTAGGTGGAACCGAACCTGGGATAAGGTCTATGGCACAGTCATACGGCTACGGCCTATGGGGTGGAAGAACCTCAGCACCCTGTTTGGAGAACACGTCAGCGAAATCCAAATAGGGTGTAGGTATGGGAGAGAGATCAGTTGATGCAACCGCAACGACCTTAGGTGGTAAGGGAAGACATCGGGACTGACATTTCGAACCCCAACTAATAATGCTGTCAGACTCCCAGTCAATGTGCGGAGCATGAGTCCGAAGCCATGGAAGACCCAGAAGGACGTCGTCCATACCCTCAGGCAAAACAAGAAAAGAAATCTCCTCTATGTGACCCTGAGACAGGGAAAGGCGCAAGAGAACTGTCCTCAATGTAATGGAGTCAGACAACATAGTTCCATTAACAACACGGACAGGAATAGGCGCCTCTAACATGATAGAGGGAATATTGTGTCCCTTAACAAATCCTGAGGACACAAAAATCCCGTCAGCTCCGGAATCCACAAAAGCCATAATAGGCCATGTATTCTCAGATAACGAGAGCTGACCTGGGATACAACACTTAGAGGGTGCAGAAGACGTCTCTAGTAACCCCCCTCTAATGGTTACTAGGCCAGGGAGTTTCCCTGACGACTAGAACACTTGTTGGCATAGTGCCCAGCCTGACGACATACGTAACATATAGGAGGACCAGACTTGCGTAGTCTGGAGAACGTATGACCTAACTCCATAGGAGTGGGAGATGTTTCAGATGCTGAGGAAGATGGTAGTGGACCCTCAACAACTGGAATAGCCCGATGCTTAGGGCGTGAGGAAGAGACCTCGAGTCTACGTTCCTTATGGCGTACATCGATCCTCGTTGCTACTGTGATCAAGTCCTCCAGAGAAGCAGGGACCTCACGAGTAGCAAGGGCATCCTTGACATAGCCTGCCAACCCTCTCCAGAAGATAGGAATCAACACCTTCTCTGGCCAATCTAGTTCTGCCACCAGAGTTCTAAAAGCAATGGCATAAGAACTAGTGGATAACGAACCCTGAGATAGATCTAACAGTCTCAGGGCCGCATCATGGGTAACCTGCGGACCCATGAATACCGCCTTAAGAGCATCAAGAAAGTCTTGATGTCTCAGAGTAACCACATCAGAGCGCTCCCATAGGGGAGTCGCCCATTCTAAGGCTTTGTCCTGAAGTAAGGAGATGATAAAGCCTACTCTGGACCTCTCCGTAGAGAAGCGAGAAGAGTTGACCTCTAGATGTATCTGACACTGACTAATGAAACCACGACATGATCTGGCATCGCCAGAATATCTGTTTGGCAGAGCAAGTCGAGGATCATGTGCAGATGTCACCATGGTCTGAGGTTTATCCTCTATACTCTTGAGCCGTGACTCAAGTACTTGTATGTAACGGTGTAACTGCTGATATTCTGCCATAACTGCCAGACCCTTGGCTCAGTCCTAATGTTACGGGGGGCTGTCTGATAATAACCGAAAGGAGTATCAGACAGTCAGGGTCCACCGTGCAAAGACTTTGCTGAAGACTATGGCAGAGTGCAATACCTCTGTTAACTCACAGAAGGATATAATAAGTAAGTAAAGCAATTCCTCCCTTACTTGGAGGGTGTGTGGAATGATCTCTGTTAATAATCACAGAGACAAAGGAAATGTGTGGGAAATGGCACCTACCTAGGTCCGCTCTTCTAGTGGTGCTAAAGAGAGACGAACAGAAGCGTAAGCCGCACAAAGCTCCTACCTGCGTTCGCTCCACTAGTGTGCGAGGACACGAACCACTAGATATGGCACCTGCCTAGGTCCGCTCTTCTAGTGGTGCAAAAGAGACGAACAGCAGCGTAAGCCGCACAAAGCTCCTACCTCTGTTCGCTCCCCTAGTGTGCGAGGATACGAACAACTGCCAGACGCAGTATAAGGAACGTTACCCTAGCGGCAACGTCCACCTACGAGTAGAATCACAAGGCCCAGCCAGACCATGTGCCTCAGGCACCTGCCTATGTCCGCTCCCCTAAGAGGTAAGGATACGGACAGCAGCCGAAGCTGTAAGGTATAAGAACGCTACCCTGCCGGTAGCGCTCACCTAGCATAGACAGAGGAATGCCTAGAGGAACGCGCACAGAGCGTCTACTCATATGCATGAACCAAGAGGACTGAGCACCATGCGGCGTGTGTCAGGGTCTTATATAGACTCTGTGCCTCATCCAAGATGGAGGACACCAGAGCCAATCCGCTGCCAGAACGACAGGAGTGACGGCATGCTGGCCTATCACCGAGCAAGACGTCACAAGCACATGACCAGCGACCAATCGGCATAGAAGGTGTCAGAGACATGTGACCTCGTGTCAGCGATGATGTCACCCGCACATGTGCAATGGCTCCAAGATTGG
Source organism: Anomaloglossus baeobatrachus (assembly GCF_048569485.1). Lineage (NCBI taxonomy): Eukaryota > Metazoa > Chordata > Amphibia > Anura > Aromobatidae > Anomaloglossus > Anomaloglossus baeobatrachus. The sequence continues at coordinate 86,649,040 of NC_134363.1, read as the reverse complement.
ACTTAGTCTCCGGCGCTCGCACATGTGCAGTAGCAAGAAATCTGGACTTAGTCTCCAGCGCTCGCACATGTGCAGTAGCAAGAAATCTGGACTTAGTCTCCAGCGCTCGCACATGTGCAGTAGCAAGAAATCTGGACATAGTCTCCAGTGCTCGCAGCAACCGTAACACCCACTGTGCACGTGTGAGCAGCGATCGATCAATTTAATCTGATCTGATAAATAAATTTACTTTGTGCAGACATAATTAGCCGGTCGCGAGTGGTGCATGAGCACTGGGTGCGTCCCATGATGGAACGTGGAAGTAAAATGATGCTGGTCAGACTAGATCTATGGATCGCTGCTCGCATTGTGCAGGCATTATTAGCCTATTGCGAGCACTGTGTGCTCTCCACGGTAGAATGCGGCAGTGCAATGGGGCTGATCAGACTAGATGGATCGATCGCTGCTCACACTTGCACAGTGGGGATATGTGAGCCTGTTCAAACCTTTTCTGAAATTTAACAACCTCTTTAATGTTTATACGATTGGAACATGAACGTAAGCAAATACCAGTTTAGAGGAAACAACAAAATTGTAACATTTTATTAATTACAGTCTTCAGTACATGTTTTTTATACATATCTATATAGCATTAAAAAAATGTATAAATGCCGGGGAGGAAAGGAGTCTACATTTAACCATTTTTGTTCTAGAAGCATATAAGAGAATACATTTTAAGTTCAATAGAAATAACATGGTTTAGTTGTATTGTGGCAAAGAGCATTCATATGAAAGATATAAATTAATGTAAGAGCATTCAGTAATTGAGTATTTTGCCTGACCTTACCTAAGGGATATCTTGTTAAATATTATCACAAGAAGAGATCCAGAACAACAAGTTTGCACTTCCATTCCACGTTGCTCATTATAAAACGTAAATAACAGAAAACATATAATTCACAGGTCTGCGACTAAAAAGCTGTTTGATTATTTTCGTCTAATTTCCATGTATTTTGGTGTGCTGAAAATGAAAAAAATATTGAAAAAAATTCTGGACATCAGCATTTGCCATAAAATGCAAAATTATCTTCAAATTTTGTAAATTTTTCATAATTTCTTTTCTTTTTTTTTTTTTTAGGGTTTTGAAAGTCAAAATTACTGTTAATTAATTCAAATCAATTAATTGAAGATATATAATGCCAAAAAAAAAGAACTTTCAGAGTGAGCTAATGAAACCAGCATCAACATTTTGCAAGCTGAATGAGCAGGCTCTGACATGCCCGGGCTTGCTTCAATTGTTTTATCTTTGTTCTCGCCTGTTCACACTTTTTAATCTCCGTTCCTGTTAGCTCTTCATGTTCAACCATGTTTCCCAAAATAAGCATTATAGCTCAGCGGAAGTATATTAATTCGCCTGACAGTTTCTGTTACATTTGTGGTGAATATACAGTGTTGAAGCAACAGCTGAATATTACAGACTTTGTGAAAAAAGTATACTTTGCATATTTCGGACTAAAACTTGAAGATCAAGAAAAAGCTTGGGTGCCTCATAAAGTGTGCAACCGGTGTGTTGAGGACCTCTAAAATTGGTTCAAGGGTAAGAAAAAAGCTTTCCGTTATGGGATTCCTATGGTATGGCAAGAGCAAAAGAACCATAGTGACGATTGTTACTTTTGTTCATGCGATGTGAAAGGGTATGATTCAAAATGGAAGAATTCCATTTCATACCCCAATATTCACTCAGCAATTCGTCCCATTCCCCATGGCACAGATATACCAGTACCCAAGGCTCCTGATACCTTGGAAGAGATAACTATGTCCGATTAAGGTGGAGTCATACCTGAACCAGATGAATCAAGTTCTGACTTTGAAGATGATACAAGACCAAAATTGTTTTCCCAGGAGAAGATGAATGATTTGGTAAGAGACTTAAATCTTCCCAAAGATGCCGCTGAGTTACTCGGCTCAAGGCTCAAAAGCAAGAATTTATTGTTGCCAGGAGTGTCTTTTTCATGGTCTAGACATCGTGAAGACGAGTTTGTTCCTTACTTTGCCCAGGAAGATAAGTTGGTTTATTGCATCGATGTTGAAGGTTTGATGGGTCAATTCAAAATCCAATATGATTCAGCGCAATGGCATCTTTTTATAGATTCTTCAAAAAGAAGTCTCAAAGCAGTTTTACTCCACAATGGCGGTTTTTATGCTTCAATCCCTGTAGGTCATTCCGTACACCTCAAGGAAACCTACGAGAACTTGGAATTGGTTCTTCGTAAACTTAAATATGAAGACCAGGGTTGGCAAGTGTGCGGGGATTTGAAAGTCTTGTGCATGCTGCTCGGGCAACAAGCTGGGTATACCAAATACCCTTGTTTTCTATGTCAATGGGACAGTCGAGACCGACAAAATCACTGGACCAAGAAGAATTGGCAGCCGAGGGTGCTCACAGTTGGTGAAAAAAATGTCCTCCGAGAAACTTTGGTTCCTCCCCATAAGTTCTTCTACCACCTCTCCACATCAAATAGGGATTGATAAAGCAATTCGTAAAATCACTTCCAAAAGATGGAGAATGCTTCCAATACTTGGTCGCCAAGTTTCCAGGCCTCTCGGAGGCAAAATTGAAGGAAGGTGTGTTCGTCGGACCAGACATTAGAAGACTTATAGCTGATCAAGAGTTTATCAATACCATGACACATCCTCAAAAAGAAGGGTGGATTGCATTTAAAGAAGTCGTACAGAACTTTTTAGGCAATAACAAAGACCCTGACTACAAGCAAATTGTCGGACGAATGCTTAAAGCATTTCAAGCTTTAGGTTGCCTGATGAGTTTGAAAGTGCATTTCTTCCATTCCCACCTTGAAACTTTCCTGAAAATTTGGGAGCTGTGAGTGAAGAGCAAGGTGAATGATTCCACCAGGACATTAAAGAGATGGAAAGAAGATACCAGGGAAGATGGAGCATTACAATGATGGCAGACTACTGTTGGACGCTTCAGAGAGACATTACAGATGCTACTCACAAGCGTAAATGTACCAAGAGAAGCCTCACAGGGAAGAATAATCGATTTTAGTGTGTGTTAGTGAGCTCATTGCAGTTAAAAAATAATTTTCATGAAACATTTGTAATAAAAAATTAATTTTATGAGTCTATTTTTATTTATTTTGAAGTATTGTCTTATTTAACATAGTTACTTAAATTGTCAGAAAACGTGATGTCCTATGACAAAACGGAGGTCATTTTCGGATTCAACTCACTCAAAAACATAAAGATTATGTGGAATAACCAAAACAGCTATCGAAAAAAATTTTTTGCAGACCTGTGTTACCAATAATTATGATTACTTGAAAAGATTACATGATACATTTGAATAAAGACTAATAATTCATAAGGTAGTCCTATATTTATAATTATATTGTTTTGCTTGGACTCTTGGAGGCAGTGTATTAGTTGCTCTTTCTTACTGGCTGTTCTCCACTCGGAATAAAGACCTCTGATTTGCAGGCAGTGATTTTTGCTCAAGGTCCCAAACAAATCGTCTCAGCTGACACAACTGCTTGTGAAAGGCATCGCTATCCATGGGCTGGGAAAGTTGCATTCGGAAGTTGTCACATGGCAGAATCAATGGAGGATGATCAGTGAAGCTCTCAAAAATATCTGCTGTGAACAAAAAATTTAGGTTACTCACTGTAAAACAGGTTATATTAATTTTTATGTTTCATGATTATTTTTAAGACTGTCTGGTGTAAAAATAATTATCAAATACCCTATCAGAAAACTCAGGCAATGTTCCTACATAGGGTAAATTCTGAGTTTTTTCTTTTGCGCTTTTTGTGCAGAAAATCTGCTGCCTTCGCAGTTAAGGCAAAGACTACAGGTGTAAAGTGACAGTGCATTTTCTTCTATGGAGAGGGGATGGGAGAGGACTGTAAGGAGAAGGAAAGAGAATAGATGGAAAGAGCTTATTTCACATAAAAGGGTGCATTACTAGTGTGAGACATGTAGATCAGGAAAGCAGTGTCAGTCATTTCATGTCTCACACTGGTAATGCCCTCTTTTATCTAATATATAAAGCTGAATGTGTGTATGTGTGTGTGTATGTATGTATGTCCAGGATTGGCATCTGCACCGTCGCAGCTATAGCCACAAAATTTTCATATCACACAGAGGAAGAGTAGGCGATCATGTGGTTCAAAAATATTTTTTATTAATTAATGCAGAGAGGTGAAAAGGGTTAAGGCAGAAAACAGATTACATCACCACAGTCGTGGGGTAAGAGGCATACTTAGATGTACATACAGTAGCTGGCAAAATAGTGTATTATAGATGTAAAAATTACACATGCATTACTATATAAAGTATTCAAAGCTGTGTAACAGAATAACCACAGACACGGATATTTTAGTGGCACATACAATAGCACCATAAGCCTACCTATAGACTGCACACCATAGATGATCCGTTACCCCTTGGGCAAGAGGATCATACTTATAGAGTACTAAGACATGTGCCGATGTCGGTAACACAGATCAGCACAATCACAAAGGAGCACATAACAAGGCATATACAAAACAGTGGAGATTGAACCGTCACAGAATTCCCACTGAGAGGATAATTAGAATACAAAAAGTGCTCCAGCTGATTAATGCGATCAGAAAAGCCGACAGAGGCACCCGTCTCTGCATATCCGCTCAAAGGGATAAGACAGTCAGAGTGCAGCACATAGGATACCGATGTACCATGGAAAAACCGCTTCCACAGGGAATTATTTTAAAATAGTACAAAATACAAAAAACACTGTAGATCAATAGGCCAGCAACAATAGACATTACCTAGACTGATATCGCTGTGGTGGTAATGCGCCCGATGCGCATTTCAGAGTGTAGCTTCGTCAGGGGCGTGACCGGAAGGGAAAGGGGGTGCCGTTAAAAGGCCTCAATCCCCAGCCGATTGGGCAGACATAGCAACGCATCCGAAGCCGGCCGGGTGGAAGTCCCGCCTCACAGACGCGTCATGGCCACAGAGGACGCCGGGTAAGCAAACCAGCGTCCCCGTAACCATGTGCCACTAAAATATCCGTGTCTGTGGTTATTCTGTTACACAGCTTTGAATACTCTATATAGTAATGCATGTGTAATTTTTACATCTATAATGCACTATTTTGCCAGCTACTGTTTGTACATCTAAGTATGCCTCTTACCCCACAATTGTGGTGATGTAATCCGTTTTCTGCCTTAACCCTTTTCACCTCTCTGCATTAATTAATAAAAAATATTTTTGAACCACATGATCGCCTACTCTTCCTCTGTGTGATATGTTAATTTTTAGCGATTTGGTTCATATATTGTAGTCCCCTCTGCATATTATATGATATATATATATATGGATATATTTATATACATTTTTTCTATTTAATATGCTGAAGTTTATGCCGTTATTCATTTAGCCACAAAATTTTGCACACTCACACTTCTGGACCCCGAGAGCGTCATAGGCTATGTTTTGAGGGGAAATTTTAACTCCGCGCTTTACAGTTATTCACCAAAAAACCTGCCTCCATTAAAGCGAATGGAGCTGGGAGCCACAGTGCAGCCAGAACTACAGAAGAATGCGCAGCCACGCCCTTATTTGGAATGTTGGCGTGTCACAATGCAGCCAGGGAAAGAGACAGACACAGACAGGGAAAGAGGCAGACACAGACAGGGTAAGAAACAGACATAGACAGGGTAAGAGACAGACACAAAGAGACAGACTGACAGGGAAAGAGACAGACAGGGAAAAAGAGGGAAAGAGAGAGACAGGTTAAGAGACAGACACATACAGGTAAAGAGACAGACACAGACAAAGAGACAGACACAGGGAAACAGACAGACAGGGAAAGAGAGGGAAAGAGACAGACCGGGTAAGAGACAAAGACAGGTAAAGAGACAGACATAGGGAAAGAGACAGAGGGAAAGAGGGAAAGAGACAGAGGGAAAGAGAGGGAAAGAAACAGACAGGGAAAGAGAGGGAAAGAGACAGACAGGGAAAGAGACAGACAGGGAAAGTGACAGAGATAGATAGACAGACAGGGAAAGAGATAGATAAACAGATAGGGAAAGAGATTGAGACAGACGGCGAAAGAGACAGAGACAGACAGGGAAAGAGACAGACAGTCAAAGAGATAGAGAGACAGAGAGATATATACAGAGGGGGAGACAGACAGAGAATGGGAGAGAAACAGAGAGACAGTTACTATCCTGGGCAGCGCCGGGTGCTATGTTGTGAGGCGAAATTTTAACCCAGCATGTTCCAATTTACCAATCAATTTTGCCCCTATCTACATAATGGGGAAAAAGTGAAACGAAAATTGTTGAGGGCAAATCGTCAGCTCCCAGATGTGAACGAGGGGGACTTAAAGAATGAGAGCGATGGCGCCAAAGAGTATATACCGTACAGTTGCTAAGTTAGGGCCCCACACTCGGGGATATGAACACACACACAAAATGCGCCACACACTACCACGTACTTGAACACATATACCACCCTCAGCACACATTTCACCACACATACACCAACCTCGCCACATAATCGCCCTAAAACACACACAAGTCTGGTATTATCCTTCAAAAATAAAAATCTGATTACTAAGCAGCCAAACTACAAAAGCAACAAATGTACCATATAGGAAATATGGCAGCTGTCAGTCACATGACCTGTCTATTTTGTGTATGTGTGAGCTAATATATACTGTCAGTGGGGAGGGCTTTCTGTTGCCTGGAGATTTATCAGGCTGGCAATAGCAACCAATCACAGCTTAGCTTCTATTTTGCTACAGTTAATTAATCTGAGCTCTGATTGGTTAATATAGGCAACAATTTAATAATTACATTTCTATCTATTTGTTTTGTGGTTTTTGTTAATACATTCTATTTTGTTAACAGCAGTTATTAACCCGGGCGAAGCCGGGTAGTACAGCTAGTATAATATAAACACTAAAGGAAGATTCTTGGGGAAACCCATGTCCTGCCCATAGATCTTAACGGCTAATTTACATAGGAAGACAAATGTAGTTTTCCATGGAATAAAACATCGGATAACAAATAGCAAGGTAATGTTTCATTCAATTTACTATGACCTGCATGCCCATGTACAGGGGTGTAAGTATAGTTCGATGGGCCCCGGTACAAAATTTGGACCTGGCACCTCTACCCGCATGTTGCTCATATGTATGGGCTCTTGTAGCATTCTAAATCCTATAAGGACATATGAGTTGCCCTTCTCCTATTATGTAGTAATGTCCCCCATCTTGTTCTAATGTACCCCGTCCTGGTAAATATGTCCCCCATCCTGGTAAATATGTCCCCATGCTAGTATACACTACAGCTCAAAAGTTTAGAGTCACTTAGATATTTCCTTATTTTTGAAAGTAAAGCATATTTTTTTTCAATGAAGCGAACATTAAATTAAACAGAAACACACTCTTTACATTGTTAATGTGGTAATTGACTATTCTAGCTTCAAACGTCTGGTTTTTAATGCAATATCTACATAGATGTATAGAGGCCCATTTCCAACAACCACCACTCCAGTGTTCATTGTGTTTGCTAACTGTGTTAGAAGGCTAATAGATGTTTAGAAATCCCTTCAAAACCCTTGTGCAAGTATGTTAGCATAGCTGAACACAGTTTTGCTGATTAGAGAAGCTATAAAACTGACCTTCCTTTGAGCTAGTTGAGAATATGGAGCATTACATTTGTTGGTTCCATTAAACTCTCAAAATGGCCAGAAAAAGAGAACTTTCATTTGAAATTCGACAGTCTATTCTTGTTCTTAGAAATGAAGGATGTTCCATGTGAGAAATTGACAAGAAACTGAAGATTTTCTACAACGGTATGTACTACTCCCTTCAGAGAGAGCACAAACAGGCTTTAACAAGAGTAGAAAGAGAAGTGAGAGGCCCCGCTGCACAACTGAGCAATAAGACAAGTACATTAGAGTCTCTAGTTTAAGAAATCGACGCCTCACAGGTTCTCAACTGGCAGCTTCATTAAATAGTACCCGCAAAACGCCAGTGTCAACATCTACAGGGAAGAGGCGACTCTGGGATGCAGGCCTTCAGGGCAGAGTGGCAAAAAAAAAGCCATCTCTGAGACTGGCTAATAAAAGGAAAAGATTAATATGGGCAAAAGAACAGACATTGGACAGAGGAAGATTGGAAAAAAGTGTTATGGATAGACTAATCAAAGTTTGGGGTGTTTGGATCCCACAGAAGAACATTTGTGAGACGCAGAACAACTGAAAATTTCCACCTCTTAAATTTTATCCTAATATAGAACTTTTTGTTCAACTAGTAACCAAATAATTAGAGAACATTTCTACATCAATCAGAGGTGATAATCTCACGTTGGATCAGAGACAAGCCCTTAAAGAATTGAAACAGCTTAAAAATGTTGTGATCAAGCCATCTGATAAAGGTGGGAATGTTGTTCTATGGCCCACCCACCTCTATGAGAAAGAGGCTTTTAGACAACTTAAGGATGGTAATTGTTATAAGAGGCTTACCTTTAATCCCACTTCTGCTTTTCAGATGGAGCTACATGATATTTTGGACACTGCCCTTCAAAATGGAGTCATTGATAAAGAGACCAAGGAAGGACTTCTACCTAATTGCCCATGGACAGCATGTCTGTATTTACTACCCAAAATTCATAAGAATTTAAAAACACCTCCTGGTCGGCCCATCGTTTCTGGCAATGGCAGCTTATGTGAAGCCATGGGTAAGTTTTTGGATTTTTATTTAAAGCCTTTGGTGAAGACCTTACCTTCCTTTTTGAAGGACACAAATGAATTCTTGAACAAAGTGTCCAATATTCATATGGATGATAGCATGTGGCTGGTAGTATTAGATGTGGAATCATTGTACACATCAATCCAACATGATGATGGAAGTGGAGCAGTCAAGTTCTTTTTGAATACCAAAAATTTGGATTTTTCTTTTAAATCATTTTTGATCTCTTTGCTTGACTTCTCCCCTAGGCATAATTTCTTTCTGTTCAAAGATGTCCCCTACCTACAGCTCCAGGGCACAGCTATGGGGGTGACGTTTGCGCCCTCATGTACTAATTTGTTCCTGGGGCTGTGGGAAAGGGACGTCTTTCAGTCCCATCTATTACAATTAGCTGAGTATGGCCTAATGTGGACAAGATAAATCGACGATATATTTATGATTTGGCAAGGCAGTGAAGATGATTTGTTGACATTTATAGGTCAACTTAACTGCAATCAAATTAATGTGAAGTTTACCTTTCACTACAGTCAATCTACTATTGAATTTTTGGACATACGTGGGATGACTATGGGGTGTTGCAAACGAAAGTATTCAAAAAAGGTACAGCAGTGAATTCTCTACTGCATGCGTCATCATCTCATCCACAAGCACTTATACGAAGTATCCCAACAGGTCAATTCTTGAGAACACATAGCTTCTACTCTTCAGGATCTACTTTTCACAAACAAGCTGTGGAGTTGGTCTCTCGTTTTTCGGAAAGGGGATATTCTGGAAGATGTATTAAGAAAGGATACCAACAGGTGGTCAAGAGCAAAAGAGAAGCACTTTATGCCCTAGACAACGAGAGAAATCTACACAAGAGGAGAGATTTATTTCCACTTATAGCTATAGATGGAAGGACGTGTCGGATGCTATTAACAAATGTTGGCCTATTATTCAAGCTGATAACGTTTTGTCAAAATACAGTACATTAAAGATAGGCCTACCATCACGTATAGGAGGTCAAGCAACCTCAGAGATCTATTGACCCATAGCAATTATGCAGGACCTAAATCTTCTTTGACATTTGGGTCCAAAAGGCCCAAATGGGGTTTTTACCCATGTGGTATGTGCATTGCGTGTCCAAATATGGCAAGAAATACCATGTTTACATCGACAAATGGATTGCGAGAATTTAAGATCACATTACAAGCAATACCACATATGTGGTCTATTATGCATATTGTCCATGCAAAAAGGTGTATATGGGTTTGACTTCTCGACCTCTCAAAGTCCGTATACGGAAGCATGTCAGAGATATTAACCATGCGGTTGATATATCAGATATTTACATCCTTAAACCTTTGGCAAGACACTTTAAATTAGCACATCCATGCAATGGGGATCTTTTAAGAGCTTTTGTGATTGACTGTATCCCAATAGAACAACGTGGTGGTGACATGAAGAAAAAGTTATTCCAATTGGAATCATGATGGATTATGACTATTGATAGTGTCCAACCTAAAGGCCTTAATGAAATACTCAGCTTTGCTCCGTTTTTGTAAAACACTTGTAGGGTTGTTTTTACCTTTTAGTAATTTTATATATTTAAAGGAAAAATCTCTTTTTTTGGTTTTATATTTCACCTTTTTCCCATTTTTAGAAAGAGTTTTATGGAGGAATATCTGGTGGTTGGAAGACCAAGCATTATTCAAGAATAAAAAAGGAAGACTTTTTTGGAAAAATAGTGTAAAAAATATATATATATATATATATAAATTTTTTATTTTTTCTACTCTTGATTATTTCTTTAATTTTACACTTATACATGGATGGACACACACACAAACACTACACATTACTATACATTGGATAGAAATGACATATTTTGATATATTGTTGAGTTCATTCACATTTCATTCACATTTTATTATTATTATCATTATTTTTTTCTCTTTCATTTTTTTCATATTATTAATTACATATATATATATATATATATATATATATATATATATATACAGTGCCTACGAGTAGTCTCAACCCCCTGCAGATTTAGCAGGTTTGATAAGATGCAAATAAGTTAGAGCCTGCAAACTTCAAACAAGAGCTGGATTTATTAACAGATACATAAATCTTACAAACCAACAAGTTATGTTGCTCAGTTAAATTTTAATAAATTTTCAACATAAAAGTGTGGGTCAATTATTATTCAACCCCTAGGTTTAATATTTTGTGGAATAACCCTTGTTTGCAATTACAGCTAATAATCGTCTTTTATAAGACCTGATCAGGCCGGCACAGGTCTCTGGAGTTATCTTGGCCCACTCCTCCATGCAGAGCTTCTCCAAGTTATCTAGGTTCTTTGGGTGTCTCATGTGGACTTTAATCTTGAGCTCCTTCCACAAGTTTTCAATTGGGTTAAGGTCAGGAGACTCACTAGGCCACTGCAACACCTTGATTTTTTCCCTCTTGAACCAGGCCTTGGTTTTCTTGGCTGTGTGCTTTGGGTCATTGTCTTGTTGGAAGATGAAATGACGACCCATCTTAAGATCCTTGATGGAGGAGCGGAGGTTCTTGGCCAAAATCTCCAGGTAGGCCGTGCTATCCATCTTCCCATGGATGCGGACCAGATGGCCAGGCCTCTTGGCTGAGAAACAGCCCCACAGCATGATGCTGCCACCACCATGCTTGACTGTAGGGATGGTATTCTTGGGGTCGTATGCAGTGCCATCCAGTCTCCAAACGTCACGTGTGTGGTTGGCACCAAAGATCTCGAACTTGGTCTCATCAGACCAGAGAACCTTGAACCAGTCTGTCTCAGAGTCCTCCAAGTGATCATGAGCAAACTGTAGACGAGCATTGACATGACGCTTTGAAAGTAAAGGTAACTTACGGGATCGTCTGGAACGGAGACCATTGCGGTGGAGTACGTTACTTATGGTATTGACTGAAACCAATGTCCCCACTGCCATGAGATCTTCCCGGAGCTCCTTCCTTGTTGTCCTTGGGTTAGCCTTGACTCTTCGGATAAGCCTGGCCTCGGCACGGGAGGAAACTTTCAAAGGGTGTCCAGGCCGTGGAAGGCTAACAGTAGTTCCATAAGCCTTCCACTTCCGGATGATGCTCCCAACAGTGGAGACAGGTAGGCCCAACTCCTTGGAAAGGGTTTTGTACCCCTTGCCAGCCTTGTGACCCTCCACGATCTTGTCTCTGATGGCCTTGGGATGCTCCTTTGTCTTTCCCATGTTGACCATGTATGAGTGCTGTTCACAAGTTTGGGGAGGGTCTTAATTAGTCAGAAAAGGCTGAAAAAAGAGATAATTAATCCAAACATGTGAAGCTCATTGTTCTTTGTGCCTGAAATACTTCTTAATACTTTAGGGAAACCAAACAGAATTCTGGTGGTTTGAGGGGTTGAATAATAAATGACCCTCTGAATAAACTTTTCACAATTTAAAAAAAAAAAAAAAAAAAAAAGAAATAACATTCTTTTTTGCTGCAGTGCATTTCACACTTCCAGGCTGATCTACAGTCCAAATGTCACAATGCCAAGTTAATTCCGAATGTGTAAACCTGCTAAATCTGCAGGGGGTTGAAGACTACTTGTAGGCACTGTATATATATATTTATGCATTTCGGTGCTATATACACTTAATACCAATGCAATTAATTCACTTTTTTCATGATCACATTGTTATGTATGTGTTTTCTTATAACCTGTTTTCTCTACTAATTTGTTTTTTTTTCTTTTTTCATTTATATACTGTATTTATTTTTATTCATTCTATTTATTTAAAAAAAATATTTATTTTTATTTTTTTATATTTTTTTATTTTCAATTATTTTTGTTTATATAATTATTCGTATAATTTTACATAATATTTGTCTTTTTTTTTTTTTCCTCCGATATATGAGGGAAGGAGTCTTGCGAGGATAATTTGCATAGTCCCAGTGCCTTCTGGGATAAGTGAAGAGTCACCGCGAGCTCAAGGAGAACCGGGTTTTGGCCGTTACAGCCGGAAGGAAGACTTCTGAATTTTAGCCTGTCTTCTTCATTGTGAGCGTGAGTGAGCAAAGTGTGAGCAAAAGTAAGTAGAATTGTTTGTATTTAGTTGTTTAATTACTTAACATTTGTTTAGTGCTATCCCCATTAGAAAATGTGCTCCACTATTGCTAATGCGATCCAGTGTACATCTTGTCTCATGTATGCAGTCCTTGAAAAGCCGTTCGAGGGTGCATACTGTTGTTCGAGATGTGCGCAAGTTGCACGTTTGGAAGCCCAGATACTGGATCTAAATGAGCAGCTGGCAACTCTGAGATGCATTAGCAATATGGAAAGGAGTGTGCTGCTCACTGAGCAGCAGCTTGCTGGGTCAGATGTGGGGGAGGATCGTAGTAGGGAGCGGCAGGACGGTGAGGTAGTTAGCTGGGTGACAGTTAGAAAGGGGGGTAAAGGGAAAAGTGGTAGGAAGGCTAGTCCTGAACTGACACACCCCAATAGGTTTGCAAACTTGGCAGATGAGGGGGATGTCATTACAGGGGTAGCATTACTGCAGCAAGGCATGACCTCTGAATGCCAGAGGAGTGTCTGCTCCAGTAAGGGGGGGAATAGGAGTGCAGGGCAGGCAAGACAGGTACTGGTAGTGGGGGACTCAATTATTAGGGGGACAGATAGGGCAATCTGTCACAAAGACAGGGATCGCCGAACAGTGTGTTGTCTTCCTGGCGCTCGAGTTCGGCACATCGCTGATCGGGTTGACAGATTATTGGGAGGGGCTGGGGAGGACCCAGCGGTCATTGTACACATTGGCACAAATGACAAAGTTAGAGGTAGGTGGAAGGTCCTTAAAGATGATTTCAGGGAATTAGGTTGTAAGCTTAAAGCATGGACCTCAAAGGTGGTATTTTCGGAAATACTACCTGTGCCACGAGCCACACCAGAGAGGCAAAGAGAGATCAGGGAGGTTAACAGGTGGCTCAGGAATTGGTGTAGGAAAGAGGGTTTTGGGTTCCTGGAGAATTGGGCCGACTTTTCAGTTGGCTACAGATTCTATGCTAGGGATGGGCTGCATCTTAATGGGGAAGGTGCAGCTCTGCTGGGGCAGAAAATGGCTAGAAGGTTGGAGGAGTGTTTAAACTAGGAATGGGGGGCGAGGGTATTCACTTTATAGAAGGGGAATGTAGTGCAGATAGTGACCAGGGCACAAGTAATGAAATTGGGGGTGGTACGGGGGGAAGGGTTAGGACAGTTAATACAGTAAGCAGGAATACAGGTACAGAGTCATACGTAACGTGCATGTACACTAATGCCCGAAGCCTCACAAATAAGGTGGAGGAATTAGAATTAATATTGTTGGAAGAAAATTATGATATAGTGGGGATATCAGAGACATGGCTGGATGAGAGCTATGACTGGGCTGTTAATTTACAGGGTTATAGCCTATTCAGGAATGACCGTACAAATAAGCGAGGGGGAGGTGTGTGTCTATATGTAAAATCATCCTTAAAACCCATCCTGCGTGACAACATATGTGAGGGTACTGAGAATGTAGAGTCCCTATGGGTGGAAATAAGGGGGGGGAGAATGAATAATAAAATACTGATAGGGGTGTGTTATAAGACGCCGAATATTATGGAAGAGGTAGAGAATCTCCTCATAAAGCAAATTGATAAAGCAGCGAGTCTCGGAGAGGTAATTATTATGGGGGACTTTAACTATTCTGATATAAATTGGGGAACAGAAACTTGCAGTTCCAGCAAAGGAAATAGATTTTTGATAACAATGAAAGATAATTACCTTTCACAAATGGTACAGGACCCCACAAGAGGGGGAGCACTACTAGACCTTGTACTAACCAATAGGCCAGACCGCATATCAAATATACAAGTTGGGGGTTACTTGGGGAATAGTGATCACAAAATAATAAGTTTTCATGTATTCTTTAGTAAGATGTCTAGTAGAGGGGCTACAAGGACACTAAACTTCAGGAAAGCAAATTTTAAACGGTTGAGAGATGATCTTAGTGCAATAAACTGGGATGATGTACTAAGTAATAAAAGTACACAAAGCAAATGGGAGACTTTTATGAGCATCCTGAATAGGGCTTGTGCAGAAAATATACCCTATGGGAACAAACATGCTAGAAATAGGAGGAAACCCCTATGGCTAAATAGAGCTGTAAGGGAAGCAATAAAAGAAAAACAGAAAGCCTTAAAAGAACTAAAGAGGGTAGGTAGTGATGAGGCATTATATAATTATAGAAAATTAAATAAAATATGTAAAAAGCAAATTAAGTTAGCTAAGTTTGAGACAGAGAGACTCATTGCGAGAGAAAGTAAAAATAATCCTAAAATATTCTTTAACTACATAAACAGTAAAAAACTGAAAAGCGATAGTGTTGGCCCCCTTAAAAATAGTCTTGGTGAAATGGTGGAAGGGGATGAGGGTAAAGCCAACCTGCTGAATGACTTTTTTTCTACGGTTTTTATACAAGAAAATGCCATGGCAGATGACATGACCAGTGATACCATAAATTCACCCTTGAATATTACCTGCTTAACCCAGCAGGAAGTACGCCGCCGCCTCGAAATCACTAAGGTTGACAAATCTCCGGGCCCGGATGGCATACACCCCAGAGTACTACAGGAATTGAGTTCTGTGATAGATAGACCATTATTTTTAATCTTCTCAGATTCCTTAATAACAGGGTCGATACCGCAGGACTGGCGCATAGCAAATGTGGTGCCAATATTCAAAAAGGGGGCAAAAACTGAGCCGGGAAATTATAGGCCGGTAAGTTTAACCTCTACGGTTGGTAAAATCCTTGAGGGTTTCTTGAGAGATGCTATACTGGAGTATCTCAAGAAAAATAACCTTATGACAGAGTATCAACATGGGTTTATAAGGGATCGATCCTGTCAAACTAATTTGATCGGCTTCTATGAAGAGGTAAGTTCAAGTCTGGACCAGGGAAATGCAGTGGATGTTGTGTATATGGACTTTTCAAAAGCTTTTGATACGGTGCCACACAAAAGGTTGGTACATAAAATGAGAATAATGGGGATAGGGGAAAATATGTGTAACTGGGTTAAAAACTGGCTCAGTGATAGGAAACAAAGGGTGGTTATTAATGGTACGTACTCGGACTGGGTCTCAGTTCATAGTGGGGTACCACAGGGGTCAGTATTGGGCCCGCTTCTTTTCAACATATTTATAAATGACCTTGTTGGGGGCATGCGGAGTAGAATTTCAATATTTGCAGATGATACTAAACTCTGCAGGGTAATCAATACAGAGGAGGATAATTTTATATTACAGGGAGATTTATGTAAATTGGAGGATTGGGCTGAGAAGTGGCAATTGAAGTTTAATGTAGATAAATGTAAGGTCATGCACTTGGGTAGAGGAAATAACATTTATGATTATGTACTTAATTGTAGAACACTGGGTAAAACAGACACAGAAAAAGACTTGGGTGTATGGGTGGATGGTAAACTTCACTTTAGTGGACAGTGTCAGGCAGCTGCTGCCAGGGCTAATAAAATAATGGGATGTATTAAAAGAGGTATAAGTGTTCATGAAAAAAATATAGTTCTACCTCTGTACAAGTCACTAGTGCGACCGCACTTAGAATACTGTGTACAATTCTGGTCACCGATATATAAGAAGGACATAGCTGAACTGGAGAGGGTGCAGAGAAGAGCCACCAAGATTATTAGAGGAATGGGTGGGCTGCAATACCAAGACAGGTTATTAAACTTGGGGTTATTTAGTTTGGAAAAACGAAGGCTTAGGGGGGATCTAATCACAATGTATAAATATATGAGGGGACAGTACAGAGACCTTTCCAAAGATCTTTTTACACCTAGGCCTGCGACTGGAACACGGGGGCATCCGCTACGTCTTGAGGAAAGAAGGTTTAATCATAATCACAGACGAGGATTCTTTACTGTACGAGCAGTGAGACTATGGAACTCTCTGCCGCATGATGTTGTAATGAGTGATTCACTACTAACATTTAAGCAGAGCCTGGATGCCTTTCTTGAAAAATGTAATATTACCAGTTATGTATATTAGATTTTATGACAGGGTATTGATCCAGGGAACTAGTCTGATTGCCGGATGTGGAGTCAGGAAGGACATTTTTTCCCCATTGGAACTTGTTTGCCACATTGGGGTTTTTTATGCCTTCCTCTGGATAAACATGTTAGGCTACGGGTTGAACTAGATGGACTTAGAGTCTCCCTTCAACCTTAAAAACTATGATACTATGATACTATGATATTATGATATGAGATATTTAATCTTTTCCTTTTTATCTCTCTGTTTATATCTATGATCTGTTGGTAATAATAACTTCCCAGATATACTTAAGTGCTTGGATCCTCCTCTATTCTATATTTCCTCTCCATGATCTGTAATACGTTTATATGGTTGTCCTGGTGACACCTGCTTCCTTGTCTCCCTCCCCTTGGAAGGAGACAATGAGTCATGTTTTCACTTTGTACTTCCAACGGTGTGCGCTCGGTCCTGCTGCTCATGTGTCGGTCGTCATGACAACATGTCCTGACACTCAGCTCCCTCCGCTCTCCTTTGAGAGTGGGGGGAAGTGACATTGGACGCTGCGCCATGAACGTCCAGTTCGGGGCCACGGACGCCGGCGTTGACATTACCGATCTGGTGAGTACTATAAACATCTGGCACAGTCAGTGTTGGCCAAAAGTATTGGCACCCCTGCAATTCTGTCAGATAATACTCAGGTTATTCTTGAAAATGATTGCAATCACAAATTCTTTGGTATTATTATCTTCATTTATTTTGCTTGCAATGAAAAAACACAAAAGGGAGTGAAACAAAAATCAAATCATTGATCATTTCACACAAAACTCCAAAAATGGGCCAGACAAAAGCATTGGCACCCTTAGCCTAATACTTGGTTCCACAACCTTTAGCCAAAATAACTGCGAACAACCGCTTCCGGTAACCATCAATGAGTTTCTTACAATGCTCTGAAGGAATTTTAGACCATTCTTCTTTGGAAAACTGCTCCAGGTCCCTGAGATTTGAAGAGTGCCTTCTCTAAACTGCCATTTTGAGATCTCTCCACAGGTGTTCTATGGGATTCAGGTCTGGACTCATTGCTGGCCACTTTAGTAGTCTCCAGTGCGTTCTCTCAAACCATTTTCTAGTGCTTTTTGAAGTGTGTTTTGGGTCATTGTCCTGCTGGAAGACCCATGACCTCTGAGGGAGACCCAGCTTTCTCACACTGGGCCCTACATTATGCTGCAAAATTTGTTGGTAGTCTTCAGACTTCATAATGCCATGCACACGGTCAAGCAGTCCAGTGCCAGAGGCAGCAAAGCAACCCCAAAACATCAGGTAACCTCCGTCATGTTTGACTGTAGGGACCGTGTTTTTTTCATTGAATGCCTCTTTTTTTTTCCTGTAAACTCTATGTTGATGGCTTTTCCCAAAAAGCTCTACTTTTGTCTCATCTGACCAGGGAACATTCTTCCAAAACGTTTTAGGCTTTCTCAGGTAAGTTTTGACAAACTCTAGCCTGGCTATTTATGTCTCGGGGTAAGAAGTGGGGTCTTCCTGGGTATCCTACCATACAGTCCCTTTTCATTCAGACACCGATGGATAGTACGGGTTGACACTGTGGTACCCTCGGACTGCAGGGCAGCTTGAACTTGTTTGGATGTTAGTCGAGGTTTTTTATCCACCATCCGCACAATCTTGCGTTGAAATCTCTCGTCAATTTTTCTTTTCCTTTCACATCTAGGGAGGTTAGCCACAGTGCCATGGGCTTTAAACTTCTTGATGACACTGTGCACCGTAGACACAGGAACTTTCAGGTCTTTGGAGATGGACTTGTAGCCTTGAGATTGCTCATGCTTCCTCACAATTTGGATTCTCAAGTCCTCAGACAGTTCTTTGGTCTTCTTTCTTTTCTCCATGCTCATTGTGGTACACACAAGGACACAGGACAGAGGTTGAGTCAACTTTAATCCATGTCAACTGGCTGCAAGTGTGATTTAGTTATTGCCAACACCTGTTAGGTGCCACAGGTAAGTTACAGGTGCTGTTAATTACACAAATTAGAGAAACATCACATGATTTTTCAGACAGTGCCAATACTTTTGTCCACCCCCTTATTTATGCTTGGTGTGGAATTATATCCAATTTGGCATTTTGACTTTCTATTTTTTTTTTTTTCATTGAAGACAAATTAAATGAAGATAATAATACCAAAGAATTTGTAATTGCAATCATTTTCAGGAAGAAACTGAGTATTCTCTGAAAGAATTGCAGGGGTGCCAATACTTTTAGCCAGCACTGTACACCCCGCATTAACCCTCACGAATAAGCCCCTGGCGAAACGCGCATTAGGGTATTCTTTATTTTCTTCCTTACTCATAGCACCTTTATTTTGCAGCCTGACACAGGTATGTATGGCTGCATTTGTATCCCCTTGCCTCTCCATATCTCTCTTGCTGCTATCCTGGGACTTTGGATCCATGTAGTAATTATTTGTCTTATTTGCTGCTATTGTTACTTCGGGTCAGTGCAATAATCATGTTTTTGCTGCTAATCAGGCATTTTGGGTTAGTGCAATAAATATTGGGCTATAGTATATATACCAATTTAGAAATCCTTTTGCTATTTCTGCCCATTCTGCTGCTGTTTATTTATTATATTGGGGTATGTGCAATAAATATTGGGCATTGCTATTTATACCAACTTTTGGTTCTTTATCTAGTGATTTAATTACAGCTCATATATTGCATTTTCCCTCTATTTTTGTATATTTTGCACAGGTGGGCTTGTTTATATGCCTGATCAAGCTGTTATATGCACTGCTTGAGGTTTTGTATATATATTTTTTCTGGTCATTTTTAACTATGACATTTTGAGAGTGCCAAAAATATATATTTTTTGTATGATTGTGCAATAAATTCTTTGGAGAGTGCAATATATACCAACTATTACTTTTTTCTAGTGGGTGTGCAATATTTACATAAAATTTGAATTATATTTTTTGCACTGAGGACCCCTAGAGGTCAATTAATATATTCAATATTCATTGGTGATACATGTGCTTTTAGGATGCATTTGGATGAAAATATTTTCTATGGCTTATTCCCTTTTGTATTTTTCTGTTTTTTGTTTGTATTTTGTCTTTTTGATTTTTGTTTCAAATAAAGATATAACTTGATCCCTATTTCGACTGTTTACTCTACTTGCATGTTCTTTGTAGGATTATTTTTTTATTTTTATTTTTTTAAAAGATGCTGGATGAGTACCTAACGCCATTTGTCAAACATGGTGGAGGTAATGTGATGGTCTGGGGTTGCTTTGGTGCTGGTAAAGTGGAAGATTTGTACAAGGTAAAAGGGATTTTGAATAAGGAAGGCTATCACTCCATTTTGCAACGCCATGCCATACCCTGTGGACAGCGCATGATTGGAGCCAATTTCATCCTACAACAGGACAATGACCCAAAGCACACCTCCAAATTATGCGAGAACAATTTAGGGAAGAAGCAGGCAGCTGGTATTCTATCTGTAATGGAGTGGCCAGCCCAATCACCAGATCTCAACCCTAATGACCTGTTGTGGGAGCAGCTTGACCTTATGGTATGCAAAAAGCGCCCATCAAGTCAATCCAACTTGTGGGAGGGTCTTCTGGAAGCATGGGGTGATATATTTCCAGATTTCCTCCGCAAATTAACAGCTAGAATGCCAAAGGTCTGCAAAGCTGGAATTGCTGCAAATAATTAATCTGTGACGAAAGCAAAGTCTGAAGGAAAAAATTATTAATTCAAGGAAAAATGATTATTTCTAACCTCGTCAATGTCTGGACTATATTTCTATTCATTATACAACTCATTTGATAAATATAAGTATGATTTTTCATGGAAAAGACAAAATTGTCTGCGTGAATCCAAACTTTTGAACTGTAGTGTATATACCCCCTATTCTCGTTTATATGCTCCCATCCTGGTAAATATGTCCTCCATCCTAGACCCCATCTTGGTATATATGTCCCCACCATGGCCTACATGTCCTTATCCCGGGCCCCATCCTGGTATATATGTCCCTGTCCTAGGCCCCTTCCTGGTATTCTGTCCCCCCATCTTATCTTTCACTCTGGCAAATATGTCCCCCATGCTGGTATATATGCACATACACTGCGGCACGGTAGCTCAGTGGTTAACACTGAAGTCTTGCAGCACTGAGGTCCTTGGTTCAAATCCCACCAAGGACAATATCTGCAAGGAGTTTGTATGTTCTCCCTGTGTTTGCGTGGGTTTCCTCCGGGTACTCCGGTTTCCTCCCACAATTCAAAAATATACTGATAGGGACCTTAGATTGTGAGCCCCAGTGAGGACAGTGTTGCCAATTTATGTAAAGCGCTGTGGAATTAAAAGCGCTATATAAATGAATAAATATTATTATTATTATTATCCTGGTATATATATTCCCATCATCAATATGTCCGAGGCCCCATTTTGTTTTATATATTTGCATTCTAGTACATATCGCCTTATCCTAGGCCATTTCTTAGTATATATGCCTCTATCCTAGAATACATGTCCTTATCTTAGGCTCCTTTCTGGTATATATATCTCCATCTTGATAAATATGTCCCCCATTTAGGCCCCATCCTAGTATATATATTCCAATCCTGTATATATGTTCTTATGCCTTGCCCCATCCTGGTATATATGTCTCCATTCTGGTATATATTTCCTTATCCTGGGCCCCATTCTGGTAAATGTGTCCCCTTACTGGTATATTTGTACCCATCCTGGGCCCCTGCTGGTATATATGGCACCATCCGGGTAAATATGTCCCCTTCCTTGAATACGTGTCCCTATCCTTGGCCCCTCCTGGTATGCATGACCCCATTCTGGTAAATATATTCCATTCCTGGTATATATGTCTTCATTCTGTCTCCACTTACAGCAAAGAAGGGCTGCAGTTGTACATCGCCCAGGCCAAAAACATTTTTGGAAGTGTGTGTTTGATTTGCTCTTCCTGCACCTGTGATGCCTCCACTTAGTGGGGGCTTAGCTGCATCCTTCTAGAGTACTAATTTTTGGCCTGGGCATTGTACAACTGCAGCCCTTCTTTGCTGTAAGTAATGCTTAATTTTTGGAGGATATTTATTCCTTTTTTTGTTGCTAGTTTTACATTCTGTCTCTAACGCAAGAGAAAAACCTATACTACTCACTTTTCCCAGCTCCCACCCAACATGGTATCCTCCTCTGTAGGCAGCGTGCAGTTGCTGGCAGCTGATATCGGTGTCCGTGCTACAGTGACACATGACATCACTGTCATGCACCCCCAGTGATAGTACCACTGATGTCAGCTGCCAGGCACTGTTTGGTTAGTAGATTGTTTTGCAGCTCAGGGGCCCAATGGGTCCGCAATGAAGAAAGAACGAAAATAACAGGAGAGATAAAACATAGAAGAAATGACATACAGAGACACCAGACAAGAGAGAAACAGGATATAAGAAAGAAACAGCAGACCAGAGAGTGGTTGTATACAAGAAAGATACAGCAGACTATAGAGAGACAGGATGCAAGAAAGAGAGAGCAGATAAGAGAGAAACAGGATACAAGAGACAGCAGATAGACACAGGATACAAGAAGGAAACAGCAGATGAAAAAGAGACATAGGATACAAGAAAGAGACAGCAGACTAGAGAGAGAGATCGGATATAAAAAAAAGTCACCAGACAAGAGAGAGAACAAAAGAAAGTCACAGCAGACTAGAGAGAGACAGGATAAAAGAAAGAGATGGCAGAAAAGAGAGAGACAAGATAAAAGAAAGAAACAGCAGACATGAGAGTCAGGATACAAGAAAGACACAGCAGACATCTTGCACAGCAGTATGCACCTTCAAACGGCTGTTCAAGAATTGTATATATGTGACAAGATGTACACTGTATGCAGTGTACATCTTGTCACATATATACAATTCTTGAACAGCCGTTTGAAGGTGCATACGGCTGTGCAAGATGTGTGCACATTGTGTATTTGGAAGCCCAGGTACTGGATCTAAAAAAGCAGCTGGCAACAATGAGATCCATTGACAATATGGAAAGGAGTTTGCTGCTCACTGAGTATATGCTCACTGGGGTAAATGGGGGGAGGATCCTAGTATAAAGCTGCAGGACAGGCAAGCATCTAGTTGGGTGAGAGTTATAAAGCATTGTAGAGGGAAGATTGTCGGGGAGGCTAATCTTGATCTGGCACACCCTAAAAGGTTTGCTAAGTTGGCAGATGTGGGGGATGTCAGTACAGAAGTAGCACTGCTGCGCAAGACATGTCCTCTGAAAGCCAGAGGAGTGTCTGCTTCATTAAGGGGGAAACAAGAAAGCAGTGCGGGCCAGACAGGTGCTGGTAGTGGGGGAGTTTATTATTAGGGGAACTGTTCTGCCATGTATGGCAGCTTGATAATAGTCATTCATTGCAATTTCTGTTACAACCCCTAGAGGTCATTGTTATTCTTTGAACTGATGAGTTTCTCTTTACACTAAGGCGGGCTTTGCACGTTGCGACATCGCAAGCCGATGCTGCGATGTCGCACGCGATAGTCCCCGCCCCCGTCGCAGGTACAATATCTTGTGAAAGCTGGCGTAGCGAAAATTATCGCTACGCCGGCTTCACATGCACTCACCTGCCCTGCGACCGTCGCTCTGGCCGGCGACCCGCCTCCTTATTAAGGGGGCGGGTCGTGTGGCGTCACTGCGATGTCACACGGCAGGCGGCCAATAGGAGCGGAGGGGCACAGATGAGCAGGATGTAAACATCCCGCCCACCTCCTTCCTTCTGCATAACCTACGGAAGCTGCGGTGACGCCGGTAGGAGATGTTCCTCGCTCCTGCGACTTCACACACAGTGATGTGTGCTGCCGCAGGAGCGAGGAACAACATCGGACCGTCGCGTCAGCGTAATTATGGATTACACCGACGCTGCACCGATGATACGATTACGACGCTTTTGCGCTCGTTAATCGTATTATCTAGGCTTTACACACTGCGATGTCGCAGGCGATGCCGGATGTGCGTCACTTTCCATTTGACCCCACCGACATCGCACCTGCGATGTCGTAGTGTGCAAAGCCCGCCTAAGTGTGTTCTGGGTAAAGGAACACAACTCTGAGCACTCTGAAGAAGCCTGCAGCCATTTTCTCCTTGGATTTGTGAGAAAAGGACCTGCTGATTCACCTCTCTGTACAGTCACACACTGCCTAGTGTAATCCGGTGAGCAAAGCAAATTACATGTGTTAGTGATAGAATCTTAGATGGAAGACTGTGTAGTAAATGCATTGTACATTGTAATCCTACACCTTAGTGTCCTCCCTGCCTTGTTTGTATAGATAAAATTTTCTATGTGTTGCAGCTGCAGTGACCTTTCCCCTATATTCTTATTAGAACTGCATCTCATATACTGTTATGCTATGTTAACTCTGTATTAACACTGTACTGACTGTAATAATTTTCTTGTTATAGTTTTTACCCGTATTCCGTATTCCATACCATATTCGACTATCTTAGATATACCGTATTCATCTGTATCTCGGATATACCGTATTCATCTGTACCTTGGATATTCCTATATTCACTGTATATTCCACGTATACTGCAATCAAGTTCACGTTACCAGCCAATAAATCAAGGCTATTGAACTCATACAGTCTGTTTATTTGAAATGTGAACGAGGGTTTAGCTGTATGCCAGAGATTCACAGTGTTACGTGAAAGAAGGCAGAATAGGCGCAGATAGGACAATCTGTCACAAAGACAGGGATCATCAAACAGTGTGTCGTCTTCCTGGTGATAAAGCTCAGCACATCAGTGATCAAGTTGACTAGTGGGATGGGCTGGTGCACATTGACACAAATGTTAAAGTTAGATATAGGTGGAAGGTTTTTAAAGATGATTTCAAGGAAATAGGCTGTAAGCTGAAGAAGGTATTTTCAGAAATACAGCCTGTACCATATCCAGAGAGGCAGCGAGAGATTAGGGAGGTAAATAAGTGGCTCAGGAATTGGTGTAGGAAAGAGGGTTTGGGTTTATGGAAAACTAGGCTGACTTCTCTGTTGGCTACAAGCTAAAGGTGGGCTACACCTCAATGGGGAGAGTGTAGCTGTGCTGGGGAAACATGGCTGGAAGAGTGAAGTCGTTTTTAAACTAGGGACTGGGGGAGGGCATTTACTGTACAGGAGGGGAAGAAAGTGCAGATAGTGATCTGGGCATAAGAAATTGGGAGTGGCATAGTCTGTTCTGAAATGACCGTATTTAGTAAGTGGAAGGTGTGTGTTTATGTGACGCCCTGGCGTCACCAGGTGGTCACAGAGAAATAGTACACCACACACAACACCATCCCACATCAGGTACCATCTGCCACAAAACCCTAGCCACCCCCCTCAGGGTAGGAAGGACACACTAGTGGGCGGGACCAGGTGGATTGGGAGCGCCCACCTAGGGGTCTTGAGGATCCGGGGGCGGGAAAACAACAGTAGAGGGAGAGGTGAAAAGAAGAGAGGAGGAGAGAGGAGTTGGAGGTGAAAGCCTGAGCCTAGTGAAGGGTAGCCAGGGTAGTGGCCCTGGTCCACTGGCTAGGTGGCAAGCAGTGGACCATGTCCAAAGGCGTCGGGAGTCCGGTCGCGGGAAATCCAGAGTGGACCGGGACAGGGTTGGAGCCCGCCAGTACCAATAGCAGAGATACGGTCCGGAAACTGTGCACAGGCGGGGTACCTGGACCCTACTTAGAAGACGGTTGCAAGCCCCTTCTCTAATTAACTAGGCCGAGAGCAAGGTTCCAGACATTATCCCAGTGTGTTAGCCTAGATAGAGCGAAATGGCAGCCCACCGCAGGGGATAGGGTATTTGCAACAACCCACTGAGATCCCAAGGGTCAGTTTTCGTGGGCACATCTCCCAACCAAAAACAGAACCGGGAGAGGACTTCCCCGTTACACACGAGGTTGTCCAAAACAGAAGAAAAGTACATAGTGCCGGAGGAAGGGACACTGGTACACCAGCCGGGTGTGGGAACCGAATACACCCAGAAGCAGCAGCCAGCCACTGACCCCTTGTTTCACCGACATATGTGTGTACAATCATTCAATCGTGAGTACACCAACACCCACCGGTCCGGTCCGGCGCGCCACCTCCAGCGGTCATCGCCTCCCGTGTTTTGGACACTGAGCCTCGTGGGCATCCACCGCTACCCACAGAGGGGTTAACACCCAGCTGCATCTCCATCGCCCCCGGGTGCTCCCCAACAGCAGCGGAGGTAATCCACCTTACCACAACCCGTGGGTGGCATCACAAACTGTTACAACAATTCCGTGAACACATCACATCCCCTTTTGAGTGTCCACATGACCCCCGGGTCCGGAGACCCCTCGAGCCACTGCAGGTCCGGATCCGAGCAGCTCGGCTGTTGACGTGGGGGCGGCACACCTCAAAACCGTTGAACGGTGCTCCGCCTCAAAATTTTTCGACAGCCGCCATTTTGCCACCATTTTTAGGCTCGAAAAACAACAAGCCCGGCGTCTTCTTTCCCGAAAAAGACTGTGAAGTTGAAGCCCCGCCCCCTGGGAATGCAGGCAGAAGCTGTTGACTCCAAAGACAGGAAGCGCAAAGGACAGTGGGTCCCGCGAGACTAATGTCAAAAAACCAAGGGGGAGGGAAGAAACAGCGGCATGTGACACAAGAAGATAAAAAAGGCAGGGACACCAGGACTTTGCCGAATCCCGTTCCTGGACAAGTAAGTGGTAGGATGTCTCAGGGGTCCGACAACCAGCAAGTGGAGAGGCCCGTTCCCAGGACTAGAGATGAGCGAACAGGTCGCGGTTCGGCTCAAGTTGGTTCTCCGAACGGAGGCCGCGTTCGAGTTCGGTTCAGCGAACCGTTCAACGAACCACTCAAACCCCATAGGAAACAATGGGAGGCAATAATAAACACATAAAAACCTAGAAAACACCCTCAAAGGTGTCCAAAAGGGGACAATCAACTCACAAGACAACACAAACACATGGGAAAGTGACAAGAACAAATTCTTATGCGAAAACAAAACAGCTGGACAAGGAAAAAGAGGAGGAGACACAAATATATGAGTATATGCAAGGGAACATCGATGCCATTACTGTGCAATTTGAGCCTTGCTCATTTTAGTCTTCCAATCTGGATAAATTACCTGAGCTCACCACGTACGCTTTGGGGATCTTGTCGTGTCCCGCAGCCAGCGTTCTCTCGGAATGTGTCTTCAATGCTGCTGGGGGTGTGCTGAGAGATAAGCACACGCGTCGGTCCACTGACAAGGTGGACATACTAACGTTCACCAAGATGAGGAAGTCATGGATCACAGAGGACTTTTCTTCCCCTGGGTCATCCAGAGGAGGCGAAAGGCACGTGTATTTTTGAGAGTGATTCATGCAAAGCATCTTTGTAAGCTTGAAAATGGTGGTCAACTGATGCCAGTCAAGTGGGATGTGTGTGGCCCAATTAGTGGAAACGAGGGAGACTGTGGTTGGAGTCCCCTCGCTGTGTTTAAAAGAACCAAGATGAACAAGTCATGCCTCACAGAGGACTTTTCTTCCCCTAGGTCATCCAGGGGAGGCGAAAGGCACGTGTATTTTTGAGAGTGCTTCATGCAAAGTATCTTTGTAAGCTTGAAAATGGGGGTCAACTGATGCCAGTCAAGTGGGATGTGTGTGGCCCAATTAGTGGAATCGAGGGAGACTGTGGTTGGAGTCCCCTCGCTGTGTTTAAAAGAACCAAGATGAACAAGTTATGCCTCACAGAGGACTTTTCTTCCCCTGGGTCATCCAGGGGCGGCAAAAGGCATGTGTATTTTTGAGAGTGCTTCATGCAAAGCATCTTTGTAAGCTTGAAAATGGGGGTCAACTGTTGCCAGTCAAGTGGGATGTGTGTGGCCCAATTAGTGGAAATGAGGGAGACTGTGGTTTGAGTCCCCTCGCTGTGTTTAAAAGAACCAAGATGAACAAGTCATGCCTCACAGAGGACTTTTCTTCCCCTGGGTCATCCAGGGGAGGCGAAAGGCATGTGTATTTTTGAGAGCGCTTCATGCAAAGCATCTTTGTAAGCTTGAAAATGGTGGTCAACTGATGCCAGTCAAGTGGGATGTGTGTGGCCCAATTAGTGGAATCGAGGGAGACTGTGGTTGGAGTCCCCTCGCTGTGTTTAAAAGAACCAAGATGAACAAGTTATGCCTCACAGAGGACTTTTCTTCCCCTGGGTCATCCAGGGGCGGCAAAAGGCATGTGTATTTTTGAGAGTGCTTCATGCAAAGCATCTTTGTAAGCTTGAAAATGGGGGTCAACTGTTGCCAGTCAAGTGGGATGTGTGTGGCCCAATTAGTGGAAATGAGGGAGACTGTGGTTTGAGTCCCCTCGCTGTGTTTAAAAGAACCAAGATGAACAAGTCATGCCTCACAGAGGACTTTTCTTCCCCTGGGTCATCCAGGGGAGGCGAAAGGCATGTGTATTTTTGAGAGCGCTTCATGCAAAGCATCTTTGTAAGCTTGAAAATGGTGGTCAACTGATGCCAGTCAAGTGGGATGTGTGTGGCCCAATTAGTGGAAACGAGGGAGACTGTGGTTGGAGTCCCCTCGCTATGTTTTACATAATTTTTCAAAGGGCATGACATGCCTAAGAGGTTGAATTTCAGCATCTGCAACTTGTTGGCTACAGAAAGGCTGCCTTTACACCCTTTTGAGACCGAGGATTTTCGAGACCTTATGCCCATCGCAGTGCCCCAAGACCCGATGCCCAGTCGCCACTCCTTCTCCAAGAAAGGCGTGCCCGCGCTACCACAGCAGGTCGCACACAACACCACTTCCTTGAGAAACTCTGTGTGTGACAGGGTGCATTTCACCACAAATATTTGGACCAGTAAGCATGGACAGGGGAGTTACATGTCGCTGACTGGGCACTGGGTAACTATGGTGAGAGATGGAGAAAGGTCTGCTGTACAAGTCTTGCCGTCCCCACGAGTTGTGTGTCAATCCTTCCTCTGTATGTAGAAGTTCCTCCAGTGCTTTTGCCTCCTCAACCTCATCTGGGTCCTCCACCTCGGCCCAAACCCTGTGTGGTCAGGCCACCCGCATTGTAACTGCGCACAAGGAATCCCACACACCTCCTTACTATGCTGGCAGCAGAGCTCAACAGCATGATGCGGTCGACTCTTTACTTTGAAATATTTGGGAAATGTGAGTCACACCGCTGAGGAGTTGTGGACGGTAAGCTCTGGAGAGTGAGACCGAGTTTCATCAATGGTTGTCTCCACTCATACAGCAGCCAGGGAAGGCTGGGTGCAACAATGATGCAAACCAGGCTGCGGCCCTTCTTCAGGGCAGTGTGACACACGTGCCTTGTATGGCTCACGTGTTGAACCTGGTTGTCCAGCAATTTTTAAACCACTATCCCGGCCTACATGGCCTTCTGCAGAGGGCACGGTGTAACGCCTGCCTGGATCGACACACTCAGACGGGCTGTAAAGGATAGGCTAGAGGGAAGCCACTCACCAAGCAGGACCCCCAGAAACCTTAAACCCTTTAACCCCAATACAGGGATTTGGAATTACCCAGGGCCCAAGGTGATCAATACCTGTGGAATGCTGCAGTCCGAGAGAGTAGTAGTTAGGCAGGGTCAAAACATTAATTGAGGAAAAGGAACAGAATGGGATGGCCAGGACTTAATCAGAAAACATCATAATACTAAATAGGGTAACTGAAGTGAGCACTAATATATATATTATGAGTGCAAGCCAAAAAAATACATAGTACATAAGGATAAGGCTGCACATCAAAGTTAGATAAGTGTGTATGTGGCTGATGTAATTACCTGTAACCCCTGGGGTCCAGGGCGTCACACTTGTTTCCTGACTACTTTTCCTGCCTGTTGTTTATGTACCTCGTTGGCCAATCCGCATTTCACCTCTGTTTGTTTTCTGATTAATACATAAGGATAAGGCTGCACATCAAAGTTAGATAATAGTTATTGATGAGCGAGTACTAAAAAGCTCGGGTGCTCGAGGCTCGGGCCGAGCATCCCAAGATACTCGTGTACTTGGCCCGAGCACCGAGCCCAATGTTATCCTATGGGAGACCCGAGTATTTTTGTGAAATGACCCCCGGCAGCATGTAGAAACCCTAAAAATGGCACAAAAGTCTCAGAAGAGTGCTCAAATGACATGGCAACAGCATGGGGAAGATCCCTTGAAGCATTTATCACTCAAAAGTCACAGCTGTGAACAATTTTGTCCGCGTTTTACGCCATTTTTACGGACTCACCAGAAAACCTTCCAAAATGACACCAAAATGAATTTTCATGGCGGAAATGTTAAGGGCACATACCCAATAGTGAGATAGAGCTAATGTATGTTACTTTTTGAGATTAATACATGAAAGATTTTATGTAAAACATTGTGTGGCACTCCGATGTCCCTGAGAAGAGACGTACATAAAGGCCTCTGAGTCTAATGTGCCCATTTTGAGGAAGTGAGTCTTTGTAGTATTTTCCTTTGCCAGGGCAGTCCACAATTGTGAGGTTCACCAATGCCCCTGCATACAGACGTACATGATGGCCTGTAAACCTGAAGTGCCCATTGTAAGGAAGTGGGTCTATTGTAGTATAGCCCTTAGGCAGGGCAGCCAAAAATTGGGAGGCTCCACGTTGTCCCTGGATAGAGACGTGCATGAGGGCCTGTAAACCTGAAGTGCCCATTGTAAGGAAGTGGGTCTATTGTAGTATAGCCCTTAGGCAGGGCAGCCAAAAATTGGGAGGCTCCACGTTGTCCCTGGATAGAGACGTGCATGAGGGCCTCAAAACATTATGTGTGCATTGTCAGGAAGTGGGTGTATTATAGTATAGCCCTTAGGCAGGGCAGCCAAAAATTGGGAGGCTCCACGTTGTCCCTGGATAGAGACGTGCATGAGGGCCTCAAAACATTAAGTGTGCATTGTCAGGAAGTGGGTGTATTATAGTATAGCCCTTAGGCAGGGCAGCCAAAAATTGGGAGGCTCCACGTTGTCCCTGGATAGAGACGTGCATGAGAGCCTCAAAACATTAAGTGTGCATTGTCAGGAAGTGGGTGTATTATAGTATAGCCCTTAGGCAGGGCAGCCAAAAATTGGGAGGCTCCACGTTGTCCCTGGATAGAGACGTGCATGAGGGCCTCAAAACATTAAGTGTGCATTGTCAGGAAGTGGGTGTATTATAGTATAGCCCTTAGGCAGGGCAGCCAAAAATTGGGAGGCTCCACGTTGTCCCTGGATAGAGACGTGCATGAGGGCCTCAAAACATTAAGTGTGCATTGTCAGGAAGTGGGTGTATTATAGTATAGCCCTTAGGCAGGGCAGCCAAATATTGGGAGGCTCCACGTTGTCCCTGGATAGAGACGTGCATGAGGGCCTCAAAACATTAAGTGTGCATTGTCAGGAAGTGAGTGTATTATAGTATAGCCCTTAGGCAGGGCAGCCAAAAATTGGGAGGCTCCACGTTGTCCCTGGATAGAGACGTGCATGAGGGCCTCAAAACATTAAGTGTGCATTGTCAGGAAGTGGGTGTATTATAGTATAGCCCTTAGGCAGGGCAGCCAAAAATTGGGAGGCTCCACGTTGTCCCTGGATAGAGACGTGCATGAGGGCCTCAAAGCATTAAGTGTGCATTGTCAGGAAGTGGGTGTATTATAGTATAGCCCTTAGGCAGGGCAGCCAAAAATTGGGAGGCTCCACGTTGTCCCTGGATAGAGACGTGCATGAGGGCCTCAAAACATTGTTCCCATTGCAAAGGAGCGGGTCTCCTGTCGTTGTAATGTCCATTCTGCAAAGAATGGGCGAAAAAATTTACCACTGGGGGTATACCTGAAACAAAGGCCTAACTATTGTAACGGTCATCATGGTGGCGCATGAGGAGAAGGAGGAGCAGTCCAGCGATTATCCAAAGTCCAGAAGTGTGTACCCATGGGTGACTGGAGGTACATGGCAAATTCCCGTTACAAACTTTAAATTCCGCTCTCATTTGCTGGTGGTGTGGTGAAGTCTGGCCCAATCCAACCCTTGTTCATCTTGATCAGAGTCAGCCTGTCAGCATTTTCAGTTGACAGGCGGGTGCGTTTATCTGTAATGATTCCACCTGTGGCACTAAAAACACGCTCTGACAAAACGCTAGCGGCAGGGCAGGCCAGGACTTCCAAGGCGTAGAGAGCCAATTCATGCCACGTGTCCACCTTGGATACCCAATAATTGTAAGGCACAGAGGAATGTCGGAGTACAGTTGTTCGATCTGCAAGGTACTCCTTGAGCATCTGGGCAAACTTAGGATTTCTTGTGGCACTACCCCGCACCTCAGGGGCTGTGGTACGTGAGGGGCTGAGAAAACTGTCCCACATCTTAAAGACTGTTCCCCTACCTCTGGCGGATTGGACTTGTGCCTCTCTCGGCTGTACGCCTTGGTTGTCCACTGATTCCTGACCTATGCCGCTAGCGTTTTGTGAGGGGAATGCTTTGCCTACTTCCGTGACTATGGCCTTCCGGAACTGCTGCATTTTGGTTGACCTCTCCGCCTCGGGAATAAGAGACATAAAGTTCTCCTTGTAGCGTGGGTCTAACAGTGTTACCAACCAGTAATGATTGTCGGCCAAGATGTTCTTAACGCGAGGGTCACGAGACAGGCAGCTTACCATAAAGTCAGCCATGTGCGCCAGACTCTTAACAGCCAGGACTTCAGTAGCCTGACCAACACGATGACTGAACATGCTGTCCTCCTCCTCCTCCTCCTCCTCATCTACCCTGTCCTCTGGCCAGCCACGCTGAACCGAGGATATGACTGGTGTGCATGTCATATCCTCAATTTGGCCGGAGAGTTGCTCCATGTCTTCATCCTCCTCCTCGTCATAGTCCTCCACTGCACGTTGTGATGAGACGAGGCTGGGCTGTGTGTTATCACCCACACCCACTACTGTTTCTTGCTGCAACTCATCGCGCTCCGCCTGCAATGCATCATGTTTGTTTTTGAGCAGAGACCGTTTTAGAAGGCAGAGTAGCGGTATGGTGACGCTAATAATGGCGTCATCACCACTCACCATCTTGGTGGAGTCCTCAAAGTTTTGGCGGATGGTACATAGGTCGGACATCCATCTCCACTCCTCAGGTGTTATGTGTGGAGTTTGACCCATTTCCCGACGGCTTAGGTGATGCAGGTACTCAACAACTGCCCTCTTCTGCTCACATATCCTGACCAACATGTGCAGAGTTGAATTCCAACGCGTGGGGACATCACACACCAGTCTGTGAGCCGGAAGATGCAAACGGCGCTGAAAGCCGGCAAGGCCGGCTGAAGTAGTAGGTGACTTTCGAAAATGTGAAGACAGGCGGCGAACTTTTACCAGCAGATCAGACAGCTCTGGGTATGACTTTAGAAACCGCTGAACCACGAGGTTGAGCACATGGGCCACGCATGGAACATGTGTCAGCTGGCCTCGCCTCAAAGCCGCCACCAGGTTCCGGCCATTGTCACACACGACCTTTCCTGGCTTTAGGTTCAGAGGTGTGAGCCAGTGATCTGCCTGCTGTTTCAGAGCTGTCCACACCTCTTCTGCATTGTGGGGTTTGTCACCTATGCAGATTAGCTTCAGCACAGCCTGTTGCCGCTTCGCCGAGGCAGTGCTGCAGTGCTTCCAGCTTGGGACTGGTGTGGAGGGTAAAGTGGATGAGGATGCGCAGGAGGAGGAGGAGGCTGAAGAGCATGACATTCCGGAGCTGTAGAGTGTGGGTGAAACCCTGACTGAGGTAGGGCCTGCAAACCTTGGTGTGGGAAGGACGTGTTCCGTCCCTCGCTCAGACTGGGTCCCAGCTTCCACAATATTAACCCAGTGTGCCGTCAACGAGATGTAGCGGCCTTGCCCACAAGCACTTGTCCACGTGTCTGTGGTTAGGTGGACTTTGGGTGAAACAGCGTTGTTCAGGGCATGTGTGATGTTTTGTGACACGTGGTTATGCAACGCGGGGACGGCACACCGGGAGAAATAGTGGCGGCTGGGGACCGAGTAACGTGGGACAGCTGCCGCCATCAGGTCGCGGAATGCTTCTGTCTCCACCAGCCTAAAAGGCAACATTTCCAGCGCAAGCAGTCGCGAAATGTTAGCATTTAGAACTGTGGCATGTGGGGCGTTGGCAGTGTATTTGCGCCTGCGTTCAAAGGTTTGCTGAATGGATAACTGAACGCTGCGCTGGGACAAGGACGTGCTTGATGATGGTGTTATTTCTGCGTAGGCAACTGCAGGTGCAGGACCGGAGGAGGCTTGTTCGCAGGCAGCATGGACAGGGGATTGGCTCGCATGCACAACAAGCGAATACGTAGCAGTGACATCAGCAAGCACTGCTCCTCGACTCTGTTGTACTTCCCACAAAGTCGGGTGCTTGGCTGACATGTGCCTGATCATGCTGGTGGTGGTCAGGCTGCTAGTTTTGGTACCCCTGCTGATGCTGGCACGGCAGGTGTTGCAAATGGCCTTTTTAGAATCATCTGGAGCCAACTTAAAAAACTGCCAGACTCGGGAAGACCTAACATTTGTACAGGCACCTTGTGTCGTGTTGTTGTTCCGGGGAACGGTTGCCTGACTTCTGCCTGGAGCCACCACCCTGCTTCTTACTGCCTGTTGGGATGCAACGCCTCCCTCTCCCTGTGCACTGCTGTCCTCGCTCTGCATATCCTCCTGCCAGGTTGGGTCAGTTACTGGATCTTCCACCACGTCGTCTTCCTCTTCCGCACCCTGCTCCTCCTCCTGACTTCCTGACAATTGTGTCTCATCATCGTCCACCCCTTGTTGAGACACGTTGCCAACTTCGTGAGGACGTGGCTGCTCAAATATTTGGACATCTGTACATACGATCTCCTCATGACCCACTTCAACATGAGCTGGCGAGAGGCCAGAATGTGCGAATGGAAACGTGAACAGCTCTTCCGAGTGTCCAAGTGTGGGATCATTAATGTCCGAGGACGTGTACTCAGCCTTGTGGTAGGAAGGAGGATCAGGTTCTGAAATGTGCGGTGCAGTATCACGGCTACTGACACTTGACCGTGTAGAAGACAGAGTGTTTGTGGTGGTGCCAATCTGACTGGAAGCATTATCCGCTATCCAACTAACAACCTGTTGACACTGGTCTTGGTTCAAGAGCGGTGTACTGCTGCGGTCCCCAAGAATTTGGGACAGGACGTGCGAGCGACTAGATGTGGCCCTTTGTTGTGGCGAAATTAGAGCTTGCCCACGACCTCGGCCTCTGCCTGCACCACCATCACGTCCACTTCCTTGTTCCTTGCCAATGCCCTTGCGCATTTTGCAATGCTGTGCTGACAAGTATTCACTACACTTGTGCGTTATATAATAGTTTGTGAAAAACGCACACAAGTGCACCTGTACGCTGCCACCGACAGGCACACACGTGCGGTTTTTAAATGCAAGCACGGACGCACTAAGAACCTAACAGGTTTTTAGGAGAAAAAATTACTGAGAAGTCTGACACTATCAGCCACTGCTGACTGACGTGTATTATACACTAGACTTGTGCGTTATATAATAATAGTTTGTGAAAAACGCACACAAGTGCACCTGTACGTTGCCACCGACAGGCACACACGTGCGGTTTTTAAATGCAAGCACGGACGCACTAAGAACCTAACAGGTTTTTAGGAGAAAAAATTACTGAGAAGTCTGACACTATCAGCCACTGCTGACTGACGTGTATTATACACTAGACTTGTGCGTTATATAATAATAGGTTGTGAAAAACGCACACAAGTGCACCTGTACGCTGCCACCGACAGGCACACACGTGCGGTTTCTAAATGCAAGCACGGACGCACTAAGAACCTAACAGGTTTTTAGGAGAAAAAATTACTGAGAAGTCTGACACTATCAGCCACTGCTGACTGACGTGTATTATACACTAGACTTGTGCGTTATATAATAATAGTTTGTGAAAAACGCACACAAGTGCACCTGTACGCTGCCACCGACAGGCACACACGTGCGGTTTTTAAATGCAAGCACGGACGCACTAAGAACCTAACAGGTTTTTAGGAGAAAAAATTACTGAGAAGTCTGACACTATCAGCCACTGCTGACTGACGTGTATTATACACTAGACTTGTGCGTTATATAATAATAGTTTGTGAAAAACGCACACAAGTGCACCTGTACGTTGCCACCGACAGGCACACACGTGCGGTTTTTAAATGCAAGCACGGACGCACAAAGAACCTAACAGGTTTTTAGGAGAAAAAATTACTGAAAAGTCTGACACTATCAGCCACTGCTGACTGACGTGTATTATACACTAGACTTGTGCGTTATATAATAATAGTTTGTGAAAAACGCACACAAGTGCACCTGTACGCTGCCACCGACAGGCACACATGTGCGGTTTTTAAATGCAAGCACGGACGCACTAAGAACCTAACAGGTTTTTAGGAGAAAAAATTACTGAGAAGTCTGACACTATCAGCCACTGCTGACTCACGTGTATTATACACTAGACTTGTGCGTTATATAATAATAGTTTGTGAAAAATGCACACAAGTGCACCTGTACGCTGCCACCGACAGGCACACACGTGCGGTTTTTAAATGCAAGCACGGACGCACTAAGAACCTAACAGGTTTTTAGGAGAAAAAATTACTGAGAAGTCTGACACTATCAGCCACTGCTGACTGACGTGTATTATACACTAGACTTGTGCGTTATATAATAATAGTTTGTGAAAAACGCACACAAGTGCACCTGTACGCTGCCACCGACAGGCACACACGTGCGGTTTTTAAATGCAAGCACGGACGCACTAAGAACCTAACAGGTTTTTAGGAGAAAAAATTACTGAGAAGTCTGACACTATCAGCCACTGCTGACTGACGTGTATTATACACTAGACTTGTGCGTTATATAATAATAGTTTGTGAAAAACGCACACAAGTGCACCTGTACGCTGCCACCGACAGGCACACACGTGCGGTTTTTAAATGCAAGCACGGACGCACTAAGAACCTAACAGGTTTTTAGGAGAAAAAATTACTGAGAAGTCTGACACTATCAGCCACTGCTGACTGACGTGTATTATACACTAGACTTGTGCGTTATATAATAATAGTTTGTGAAAAACGCACACAAGTGCACCTGTACGCTGCCACCGACAGGCACACACGTGTGGTTTTTAAATGCAAGCACGGACGCACTAAGAACCTAACAGGTTTTTAGGAGAAAAAATTACTGAAAAGTCTGACACTATCAGCCACTGCTGACTGACGTGTATTATACACTAGACTTGTGCGTTATATAATAATAGTTTGTGAAAAACGCACACAAGTGCACCTGTACGCTGCCACCGACAGGCACACACGTGCGGTTTTTAAATGTAAGCACGGACGCACTAAGAACCTAACAGGTTTTAGGAGAAAAAATTACTGAGAAGTCTGACACTATCTGGACTGTTTTAGACTGTGTACACCAGCCCCAGATATGATGAAGGCTGGTATACGGTCACCACTAGGAATGGCTATATACCCTGCCTGCCTGCCTGCCTGTATACTGCTACAATAGTCCTGACAAGGACTCTTCTGGTCACTAGCCTGTATTCCGACCTGGCTATACCCTGCCTGTATATAGCAACAATAGTCCTGAGAAGGACTCTGCTACTGTACTCCGACCTGGCTATACCCTGCCTGCCTGTATACAACTAGAATAGTCCTGAGAAGGACTTCTGGTCACACTGTTTGCAGCCCTGCTACGGAAATAGCTATAAAGGGCCGCAAACCTTTCCCTGAAGCAGCGACCCTCTCCCTGCACTGACTGTCTGGATGGCTGTGAGCAGAGCACAGCGCGCCCGCCGGTATAAAGGCTCAGTCACGCTGTGCGGGCCGGCCAATCACTGCAATTCCACAACTAACAGGGCTGTGGCATTGCAGTGGTCTGCCAGCCAATCCCTGCATGAGGGCTGGCTCTCAAAAGAGCGCCAACATGCAGGGATGAAGACCACGAGTACAGCATGAGTATCGCGAGATTACTCGGTCCCCGCCGAGTAGCCCGAGTACAGTGATACTCGTGCAAGTACCGAGTAGTAACAAGCATACTCGCTCATCACTAATAATAGTATAATGCTATAAGCACACCGAAAACATTGAAGCATACAATGAAAAATGCCACTTGCTAACTTGAAAGTGTGAATAATGAAATGCATACCTGCCATGAATATTAGGAAAAAGGAGATATTTAGCAATCGCATTGATCAATGTAACTGAGCCCCAAAACCTCGTCAAGGTATATCTCTATATTGGGGTCCCTAGCTCTATGACCCTAACTGTGTGTCATCTCATTGCAATAAAAAACTGCTGTGTGTGGAGAGGGGTAACCAAGGACTTTCTTATATAGGAGATGGAAAAAACATGGCCGAAAGGGGCGGAGCTGTGTTCACATTCAGAAAAAAAAAACAAAAAAAACTTCATAATACTAAATAGGATAACTGAAGTGAGCACTAATATATATTATGAGTGCAAGCCAAAAAAATACATAGTACATAAGGATAAGGCTGCACATCAAAGTTAGGTAATAGTTACATTGATCAATGCGATTGCTAAATATCTCCTTTTTCCTAATATTCATGGCAGGTATGCATTTCATTATTCACACTTTCAAGTTAGGAAGTGGCATTTTTCATTGTATGCTTCAATGTTTTTCGGTATGCTTATAGCATTATGCTATTATCTAACTTTGATGTGCAGCCTTATCCTAATGTACTATGTATTTTTTTGGCTTGCACTCATAATATATATTAGTGCTCACTTCAGTTATCCTATTTAGTATTATGAAGTTTTTTTTTTGTTTTTTTTCTGAATGTGAACACAGCTCCGCCCCTTTCGGCCATGTTTTTTTCATCTAATATATAAAGCTGAGTGTATGTGTGTGTGTGTGTATGTATGTCCGCTAAAGGAATCCGCACCGTTGCATTTACAATCACGAAATTTTGCAATAACGCCTCATGTGACACAGGGAGTGTCGTAGACTATGTTTTGACAGAAAAATTTAACCCCGTGCTTTTTTAATCGTATGGATGTATACGTTACCATCATATAAAAATAAACACCAGACAATAGACAGTGATTGAAAAATATCAAAAGGATAAAAATCAAATTTGAATATCAAGATTTTCTATATATGCAATAGCGTTATCATTTACAATATAGAAATCATTCTTGTCACCATGGTAGGATCGCAGGGGGCACTCCTCAACAATGTGCTGGATAGTTTGACGATCTGCTCCACAGTCACAGGTCGGACAGTCATATTTTCCCCACTTATACATAAAATCTGCACAGACGCCAAAGTTTGTTCTGATACGATTTAGAGTAACCCATGTTTTCCTTGGTAGATTGAAGCCTGGTGGAGGGTTTTGTAAATTAGGGAACATTTTGGATCACCGTCTACTACATTGACCCAAAGTTCTCGCCATTTCTCCTCTAAATTGAAGTCTTGTTCATGCAAGGTGATTGCAGTTCGGATGGTGCTTTACAGTTAGGCGGGGTTTGCACGTTGCGACATCGCAAGCCGATGCTGCGATGTCACACGCGATAGTTCCAGCCCCGTCGCAGGTATGATATCGTGTGATAGCTGGCGTAGCGAAAATGATCGCTACGCCAGCTTCACATGCACTCACCTGCCCTGCGACCATCGCTCTGGCCGGCGACCCGCCTCCTTCCTAAGGGGGCGGGTCATGCGGCGTCATAGCGACGTCACACGGCAGGCGGCCAATAGCGGCGGAGGGGTGGAAATGAGCAAGATGTAAACATCCCGCCCACCTCCGTCCTTCCGCATAGCCGCCGGCGGCAGGTAAGGAGATGTTCCTCGCTCCTGCGGCTTCATACACAGCGATGTGTGCTGCCGCAGGAACGAGGAACAACATCGCACCTGTCGCGGCACCGGCATTATGGAAATGTCGGTGAATGCAACGATGATACGATAACGACGTTTTGTGCGCTCGTTCATCGTATCATCTAGCATTTACACAGAACGATGTCGAAAGTGACGCCGGATGTGCGTCACTTTCGATTTGACCCCACCGATATCACACGTGCGATGTCGCAACGTGCAAAGCCGCCCTTAGTCTTTAAAATCCTGCTGCCATTAAACTGAATGGAGGTGGGAGCTATAGGTTATTAATAGCAACTGTCAGTGGTTGCTATAGGATCAAAATAAACTGTTATTTGAAGCTTATGCATGAGGTTATATGATGTCGGTGGAGAGATGGATAAACAGACAGAAAAAGACAGACAGAGACAGATGGGGAAAGAGACAGACGGGGAAAGAGACAGCCCTGGAGAGAGACAGCCCGGCAAAGAGACAGACCTGGAAAGAGACAGACCTGGAAAGAGACAGACCTGGAAAGAGACAGACCTGGAAAGAGACAGATGGGGAAAGAGACAGATGGGGAAAGAGACAGAAAAGAGACAGATGGGGAAAGAAACGGAAAAGAGACAGATGTGGAAAGAGACAGACACACACACATAGAGACAGAGAGAGAGATAGAGACAGACAGACACAAAGATGGAGATCGATAGACTGATACAAATACAGACAGAGATAGAAATAGTCAGACAGAGACATAGACACATACAGAGAGACAGACAGACAGCGACACACAGACTGGGAGAGAGACAGAGAGACAATTACTATCCCGGGCAACGCCCGGGTACTACAGCTAGTCTCCTGTATAAGAAAGTCCTCGGTTACCCCTCTCCACACACAGCAGTTTTTAATTGCAATGAGATGACACACAGTTAGGGTTATAGGGCTAGGGAGCCCAATATAGAGATATACCTTGACGAGGTTTTAGGGCTCAGTTACATTGATCAATGCGATTGCTAAATATCTCCTTTTTCCTAATATTCATGGCAGGTATGCATTTCATTATTCACACTTTGAAGTTAGCAAGTGGCATTTTTCATTGTATGCTTCAATGTTTTTCGGTATGCTTATAGCATTATGCTATTATCTAACTTTGATGTGCAGCCTTATCCTTATGTATTAATCAGAAAACAAGCAGAGGTGAAATGCGGATTGGCCAACGAGGTACATAAACAGCAGGCAGGAAAAGTAGTCAGGAAACAAGTGTTTCATAGTATCATAGTTTCATAGTTTTTAAGGTTGAAGGGAGACTCTAAGTCCATCTAGTTCAACCTGTAGCCTAACATGTTGATCCAGAGGAAGGCAAAAAAAACCCAATGTGGCAAACAAGTTCCAATGGGGAAAAAATTTCCTTCCTGACTCCACATCCGGCAATCAGACTAGTTCCCTGGATCAATACCCTGTCATAAAATCTAATATACATAACTGGTAATATTAAATTTTTCAAGAAAGGCATCCAGGCTCTGCTTAAATGTTAGTAGTGAATCACTCATTACAACATCATGCGGCAGAGAGTTCCACAGTCTCACTGCTCGTACAGTAAAGAATCCTCGTCTGTGATTATGATTAAACCTTCTTTCCTCAAGACGTAGCGGATGCCCCCGTGTTCCAGTCGCAGGCCTAGGTGTAAAAAGATCTTTGGAAAGGTATCTGTACTGTCCTCTCATATATTTATACATTGTGATTAGATCCCCCCTAAGCCTTCGTTTTTCCAAACTAAATAACCCCAAGTTTAAAAACCTGTCTTGGTATTGCAGCCCACCCATTCCTCTAATAATCTTGGTCGCT
The DNA here is from genome assembly GCF_048569485.1 of Anomaloglossus baeobatrachus. NCBI lineage: Eukaryota > Metazoa > Chordata > Amphibia > Anura > Aromobatidae > Anomaloglossus > Anomaloglossus baeobatrachus. The sequence goes on along the minus strand of NC_134363.1, from coordinate 86,607,529 downwards.
CTTCTCTGCACCCTCTCCAGTTCAGCTATGTCCTTCTTATATATCGGTGACCAGAATTGTACACAGTATTCTAAGTGCGGTCGCACTAGTGACTTGTACAGAGGTAGAACTATATTTTTATACCTCTTTTAATACATCCCATTATTTTATTAGCCCTGGCAGCAGTTGCCTGAGACTGTCCACTAAAGTGAAGTTTACCATCCACCCATACACCCAAGTCTTTTTCTGTGTCTGTTTTACCCAGTGTTCTACAATTAAGTACATAATCATAAATGTTATTTCCTCTACCCAAGTGCATGACCTTACATTTATCTACATTAAACTTCAAATGCCACTTCTCAGCCCAATCCTCCAATTTACATAAATCTCCCTGTAATATAAAATTATCCTCCTCTGTATTGATTACCCTGCAGAGTTTAGTATCATCTGCAAATATTGAAATTCTACTCCGCATGCCCCCAACAAGGTCATTTATAAATATGTTGAAAAGAAGCGGGCCCAATACTGACCCCTGTGGTACCCCACTATGAACTGAGACCCAGTCCGAGTACGTACCATTAATAACCACCCTTTGTTTCCTATCACTGAGCCAGTTTTTAACCCAGTTACACATATTTTCCCCTATCCCCATTATTCTCATTTTATGTACCAACCTTTTGTGTGGCACCGTATCAAAAGCTTTTGAAAAGTCCATATACACAACATCCACTGCATTTCCCTGGTCCAGGCTTGAACTTACCTCTTCATAGAAGCTGATCAAATTAGTTTGACAGGATCGATCCCTCATAAACCCATGTTGATACTCTGTCATAAGGTTATTTTTCTTGAGATACTCCAGTATAGCATCTCTCAAGAAACCCTCAAGGATTTTACCAACCGTAGAGGTTAAACTTACCGGCCTATAATTTCCCGGCTCAGTTTTTGTCCCCTTTTTGAATATTGGCACCACATTTGCTATGCGCCAGTCCTGTGGTACCGACCCTGTTATTAAGGAATCTGAGAAGATTAAAAATAATGGTCTATCTATCACAGAACTCAATTCCTGTAGTACTCTGGGGTGTATGCCATCCGGGCCCGGAGATTTGTCAACCTTAGTGATTTCGAGGCGGCGGCGTACTTCCTGCTGGGTTAAGCAGGTAATATTCAAGGGTGAATTTATGGTATCACTGGTCATGTCATCTGCCATGGCATTTTCTTGTATAAAAATCGTAGAAAAAAAGTCATTCAGCAGGTTGGCTTTACCCTCATCAAGGCTTTGCAAAAAAGGGCAGGAGGGTAGAATGCAGAGGTGGTGGGACTTGATTGGCACAAGTGGGACACTAATGGAGTACAGCAGCCACTTTTTGGATGGCACTAACTGGCAGCACTGTTTGCTATTAAAATGGCATTGCAAAAAAGGGCAGGAGGTTAGAATGCAGAGGTGGTGGGACTTGCTTGGCACAAGTGAGACACTAATGGAGTACAGCAGCCACATTTTGGATGGCAATAACTGGCAGCACAGTTTGCTATTAAAATTGCTTTGCAAAAAAGGGCAGGAGGGTAGAATGCAGAGGTGGTGGGACTTGCTTGGCACAAGTGGGACACTAATGGAGTACAGCAGCCACTTTTTGGATGGCACAAACTGGTAGCACTCTTTGCTATTAAAATGGCTTTGCAAGAAAGGGCAGGAGGGTAGAATGCAGAGGTGGTGGGAGTTGCTTGGCACAAGTGGGACACTAATGGAGTACAGCAGCCACATTTTAGATGGCACTAACTGTCAGCACTGTTTGCTATTAAAATAGCTTTGCAAAAAAGGGCAGGAGGGTAAAATGCAGAGGTGGTAGGACTTGCTTGGCACAAGTGGGCCAGTAATGGAGTATAGCAGCCACTTTTTGGATGGTACTAACTGGCAGCACTGTTTGCTATTAAAATGGCTTTGCAAAAAAGGACATGAGGGTAGAATGCAGAGGTGGTGGGACTTGCTTGGCACAAGTGGGACACTAATGGAGTACAGCAGCCACTTTTTGGATGGCACTAACTGGCAGCACTGTTTGCTACTAAAATAGCTTTGCAAAAAAGGGCAGGAGGGTAGAATGCAGAGGTGGTGGGACTTGCTTGGCACAAGTGAGACACTAATGGAGTACAGCAGCCACTTTTTGGATGGCACTAACTGGCAGCCTTCTTTTCTATTAAAATGGCTTTGCAAAAAAGGGCAGGAGGGTAGAATGCAGAGGTGGTGGGACTTGCTTGGCACAAGTGAGACACTAATGGAGTACAGCAGCCACTTTTTGGATGGCACTAACTGGCAGCACTGTTTGCTATTAAAATGGCTTTGCAAAAAAGGGCATGAGGGTAGAATGCAGAGGTGGTGGGACTTGCTTGGCACAAGTGGGACACTAATGGAGTACACCAGCCACTTTTTGGATGGCATTAACTGGCAGCCCTCTATGCTATTAAAATGGCTTTGCAAAAAAGGGCAGGAGGGTAGAATGCAGAGGTGGTGGGACTTGCTTGGCACAAGTGATACAGTAATGGAGTACAGCAGCCACTTTTTGGATGGCACTAACTGGCAGAACTGTTTGCTATTAAAATGGCTTTGGAAAAAAGGGCAGGAGGGTAGAATGCAGAGGTGGTGGGACTTGCTTGGCACAAGTGGGACACTAAGGGAGTACAGCAGCCACTTTTTGGATGGCACTAACTGGCAGCACTGTTTACTAGTAAAATGGCTTTGCAAAAAAAGGGCAGGAGGGTACAATGCAGACGTGGTGGGACTTGCATGGCACAAGTGGGACACTAATGGAGTACAGCAACCACTTTTTGGATGGCACTAACAGGCAGCACTGTTTGCTATTAAAATGGCTTTGCAAAAAATGGCAGGAGGGTAGAATGCAGAGGTGGTGGGACTTGCTTGGCACACGTGGAACACTAATGGAGTACTGCAGCCACATTTTGGATGGCACTAAATGGCAGCAATGTTTGCTATTAAAATGGCTTTGCAAAAAAGAGCAGAAGGGTAGAATGCAGAGATTTGGGGACTTGCTTGGCACACGTCGGACACAAATGGAGTACAGCAGCCACTTTTTGGATGGCACTAACTGTCAGCACTGTTTGCTATTAAAATAGCTTTGCAAAAAAGGGCAGGAGGGTAAAATGCAGAGGTGGTAGGACTTGCTTGGCACAAGTGGGCCAGTAATGGAGTATAGCAGCCACTTTTTGGATGTTACTAACTGGCAGCACTGTTTGTTATTAAAATGGCTTTGCAAAAAAGGGCAGGAGGGTAGAATGCAGAGGTGGTGGGACTTGCTTGGCACAAGTAGGACACTAATGGAGTACAGCAGCCACTTTTTGGATGGTACTAACTGGCAGCACTGTTTGCTATTAAAATGGCTTTGCAAAAAAGGGCAGGAGGGTAGAATGCAGAGGTGGTGGGACTTGCTTGGCACAAGTGAGACACTAATGGAGTACAGCAGCCACTTTTTGGATAGCACTAACTGGCAGCTTTCTTTGCTATTAAAATGGCTTTGCAAAAAAGGGCAGGAGGGTAGAATGCAGAGATGGTGGGACTTGCTTGTCACAAGTGAGACACTAATGGAGTACAGCAGCCACTTTTTGGATGGCACTAACTGGCAGAACTGTTTGCTATTAAAATGGCTTTGGAAAAAAGGGCAGGAGGGTAGAATGCAGAGGTGGTGGGACTTGCTTGGCACAAGTGGGACACTAAGGGAGTACAGCAGCCACTTTTTGGATGGCACTAACTGGCAGCACTGTTTACTAGTAAAATGGCTTTGCAAAAAAAGGGCAGGAGGGTACAATGCAGACGTGGTGGGACTTGCATGGCACAAGTGGGACACTAATGGAGTACAGCAACCACTTTTTGGATGGCACTAACAGGCAGCACTGTTTGCTATTAAAATGGCTTTGCAAAAAATGGCAGGAGGGTAGAATGCAGAGGTGGTGGGACTTGCTTGGCACACGTGGAACACTAATGGAGTACTGCAGCCACATTTTGGATGGCACTAAATGGCAGCAATGTTTGCTATTAAAATGGCTTTGCAAAAAAGAGCAGAAGGGTAGAATGCAGAGATTTGGGGACTTGCTTGGCACACGTCGGACACAAATGGAGTACAGCAGCCACTTTTTGGATGGCACTAACTGTCAGCACTGTTTGCTATTAAAATAGCTTTGCAAAAAAGGGCAGGAGGGTAAAATGCAGAGGTGGTAGGACTTGCTTGGCACAAGTGGGCCAGTAATGGAGTATAGCAGCCACTTTTTGGATGTTACTAACTGGCAGCACTGTTTGTTATTAAAATGGCTTTGCAAAAAAGGGCAGGAGGGTAGAATGCAGAGGTGGTGGGACTTGCTTGGCACAAGTAGGACACTAATGGAGTACAGCAGCCACTTTTTGGATGGTACTAACTGGCAGCACTGTTTGCTATTAAAATGGCTTTGCAAAAAAGGGCAGGAGGGTAGAATGCAGAGGTGGTGGGACTTGCTTGGCACAAGTGAGACACTAATGGAGTACAGCAGCCACTTTTTGGATAGCACTAACTGGCAGCTTTCTTTGCTATTAAAATGGCTTTGCAAAAAAGGGCAGGAGGGTAGAATGCAGAGATGGTGGGACTTGCTTGTCACAAGTGAGACACTAATGGAGTACAGCAGCCACTTTTTGGATGGCACTAACTGGCAGCACTGTTTGCTATTAAAATGGCTTTGCAAAAAAGGGCAGGAGGGTAGAATGCAGAGGTGGTGGGACTTGCTTGGCACAAGTGGGACACTAATGGAGTACAGCAGCCACTTTTTGGATGGCACTAACTGGCAGCACTGTTTGCTACTAAAATGGCTTTGCAAAAAAGGGCAGGAGGGTAGAATGCAGAGGTGGTGGGACCTTCTTGGCATAAGTGGGATACTAATGGAGTACAGCAGCCACTTTTTGGATGGCATTAACTGGCAGCCCTCTATGCTATTAAAATGGCTTTGCAAAAAAGGGCAGGAGGGTAGAATGCAGAGGTGGTGGGACTTGCTTGGCACAAGTGGGACAGTAATGGAGTACAGCAGCCACTTTTTGGATGGCACTAACTGGCAGAACTGTTTGCTATTAAAATGGTTTTGGAAAAAAGTGCAGGAGGGTAGAATGCAGAGGTGGTGGGACTTGCTTGGCACAAGTGGGACACTAAGGGAGTACAGCAGCCACTTTTTGGATGGCACTAACTGGCAGCACTGTTTACTAGTAAAATGGCTTTGCAAAAAAAGGGCAGGAGGGTACAATGCAGACGTGGTGGAACTTGCTTGGCACAAGTGGGACACTAATGGAGTACAGCAACCACTTTTTGGATGGCACTAACAGGCAGCACTCTTTGCTATTAAAATGGATTTGCAAAAAAGGGCAGGAGGGTAGAATGAAGAGGTGGTGGGACTTGCTTGGCACAAGTGGGACACTAATGGAGTACAGCAGCCACTTTTTGGATGGTACTAACTGGCAGCACTGTTTGCTATTAAAATGGCTTTGCAAAAAATGGCAGGAGGGTAGAATGCAGAGGTGGTGGGACTTGCTTGGCACAAGTGGAACACTAATGGAGTACTGCAGCCACATTTTGGATTTCACTAAATGGCAGCAATGTTTGCTATTAAAATGGCTTTGCAAAAAAGGGCAGAAGGGTAGAATGCAGAGTTTTTGGGACTTGCTTGGCACACGTCGGACACTAATGGAGTACAGCAGCCACTTTTTGGATGGCATTAACTGTCAGCACTGTTTGCTATTAAAATAGCTTTGCAAAAAAGGGCAGGAGGGTAGAATGCAGAGGTGGTAGGACTTGCTTGGCAAAAGTGGGCCAGTAATGGAGTATAGCAGCCACTTTTTGGATGGTACTAACTGGCAGCACTGTTTGCTATTAAAATGGCTTTGCAAAAAAGGGCAGGAGGATAGAATGCAGAGGTGGTGGGACTTGCTTGGCACAAGTGGGACACTAATGGAGTACAGCAGCCACTTTTTGGATGGTACTAACTGGAAGCACTGTTTGCTATTAAAATGGCTTTGCAAAAAAGGGCAGGAGGGTAGAATGCAGAGGTGGTGGGACTTGCTTGGCACAAGTGAGACACTAATGGAGTACAGCAGCCACTTTTTGTATGGCACTAACTGGCAACCTTCTTTGCTATTAAATGGCTTTGCAAAAAGGGCAGGAGGGTAGAATGCAGAGGTGGTGGGACTTGCTTGGCACAAGTGGGACACTAATGGAGTACAGCAGCCACTTTTTGGATGGCACTAACTGGCAGCACTGTTTGCTATTAAAATGGCTTTGCAAAAAAGGGCATGAGGGTAGAATGCAGAGGTGGTGGGACTTGCTTGGCACAAGTGGGACACTAATGGAGTACAGCAGCCACTTTTTGGATGGTACTAACTGGCAGCACTGTTTGCTATTAAAATGGCTTTGCAAAAAATGGCAGGAGGGTAGAATGCAGAGGTGGTGGGACTTGCTTGGCACAAGTGGAACACTAATGGAGTACTGCAGCCACATTTTGGATGGCACTAAATGGCAGCAATGTTTGCTATTAAAATGGCTTTGCAAAAAAGAGCAGAAGGGTAGAATGCAGAGATTTTGGGACTTGCTTGGCACACGTCGGACACTAATGGAGTAGAGCAGAAACTTTTTGGATGGCACTAACTGTCAGCACTGTTTGCTATTAAAATAGCTTTGCAAAAAAGGGCAGGAGGGTAAAATGCAGAGGTGGTAGGACTTGCTTGGCACAAGTGGGCCAGTAATGGAGTATAGCAGCCACTTTTTGGATGTTACTAACTGGCAGCACTGTTTGCTATTAAAATGGCTTTGCAAAAAAGGGCAGGAGGGTAGAATGCAGAGGTGGTGGGACTTGCTTGGCACAAGTGGGACACTAATGGAGTACAGCAGCCACTTTTTGGATGGTACTAACTGGAAGCACTGTTTGCTATTAAAATGGCTTTGCAAAAAAGGGCAGGAGGGTAGAATGCAGAGGTGGTGGGACTTGCTTGGCACAAGTGAGACACTAATGGAGTACAGCAGCCACTTTTTGGATGGCACTAACTGGCAGCCTTCTTTGCTATTAAATGGCTTTGCAAAAAGGGCAGGAGGGTAGAATGCAGAGGTGGTGGGACTTGCTTGGCACAAGTGGGACACTAATGGAGTACAGCAGCCACTTTTTGGATGGCACTAACTGGCAGCACTGTTTGCTATTAAAATGGCTTTGCAAAAAAGGGCATGAGGGTAGAATGCAGAGGTGGTGGGACCTTCTTGGCATAAGTGGGATACTAATGGAGTACAGCAGCCACTTTTTGGATGGCATTAACTGGAAGCCCTCCATGCTATTAAAATGGCTTTGCAAAAAAGGGCAGGAGGGTAGAATGCAGAGGTGGTGGGACTTGCTTGGCACAAGTGGGACAGTAATGGAGTACAGAAGCCACTTTTTGGATGTCACTAACTGGCAAAACTGTTTGCTATTAAAATGGCTTTGGAAAAAAGGGCAGGAGGGTAGAATGCAGAGGTGGTGGGACTTGCTTGGCACAAGTGGGACACTAAGGGAGTACAGCAGCCACTTTTTGGATGGCACTAACTGGCAGCACTGTTTACTAGTAAAATGGCTTTGCAAAAAAAGGGCAGGAGGGTACAATGCAGACGTGGTGGGACTTGCATGGCACAAGTGGGACACTAATGGAGTACTGCAGCCACATTTTGAATTGCACTAAATGGCAGCAATGTTTGCTATTAAAATAACTTTGCAAAAAAGGTCAGAAGGGAAGAATGCAGAGGTGGTGGGACTTGCTTGGCACAAGTGGGACACTAATGGAGTACAGCAGCCACTTTTTGGATGGCACTAACTGGCAGCACTCTTTGCTATTAAAATGGCTTTTCAAAAAAGGGCAGGAGGGTAGAATGCAGAGGTGGGGGGACTTGCTTGGCTTGGCACAAGTTGGACAGTAATGGAGTATAGCAGCCACTTTTTGGATGGCACTAACTGGCAGCACTCTTTGCTATTGAAATGGCATTGCCAAAAAGGGCAGGAGGGTAGAATTCAGAGGTGGGGGGACTTGCTTGGCACAAGTGGGACAGTAATGGAATACAGCAGCCACTTTTTGGATGGTACTAACTGGCAGCACTGTTTGTTATTAAAAAGGCTATGCAAAAAATAGCAGGAGGGTAGAATGCAGAGGTGGTGGGACTTTCTTGGCACAAGTGGGACACTTATGGAGTACAGCAGCCCCTTTTTGGATGGCACTAACTGGCAGCACTGTTTGCTATTAAAATGGCTTTGAAAAAAAGGGCAGGAGGGTAGAATGCAGAGGTGGTGGGACTTGCTTGGCACAAGTGGGACACTAATGGAGTACAGCAGCCACTTTTTGGATGGCACTAACTGGCAGCACTGTTTGCTATTATAATGGCTTTGCAAAAAATGGCAGGAGGGTAGAATGCAGAGGTGGGGGGACTTGCTTGGCACAAGTGGGACAGTAATGGAGAACAGCAGCCACATTTTGGATGGCACTAACTGGCAGCACTGTTTGCTATTAAAATGGCTTTGCAAAAAAGGGCAGGAGGGTAGAATGCAGAGGTGGTGGGACTTGCTTGGCACAAGTGAGACACTAATGGAGTACAGCAGCCACTTTTTGGATGGCACTAACTGGCAGCTTTCTTTGCTATTAAAATGGCTTTGCAAAAAAGGGCAGGAGGGTAGAATGCAGAGATGGTGGGACTTGCTTGTCACAAGTGAGACACTAATGGAGTACAGCAGCCACTTTTTGGATGGCACTAACTGGCAGCACTGTTTGCTATTAAAATGGCTTTGCAAAAAAGGGCAGGAGGGTAGAATGCAGAGGTGGTGGGACTTGCTTGGCACAAGTGGGACACTAATGGAGTACAGCAGCCACTTTTTGGATGGCACTAACTGGCAGCACTGTTTGCTACTAAAATGGCTTTGCAAAAAAGGGCAGGAGGGTAGAATGCAGAGGTGGTGGGACCTTCTTGGCATAAGTGGGATACTAATGGAGTACAGCAGCCACTTTTTGGATGGCATTAACTGGCAGCCCTCTATGCTATTAAAATGGCTTTGCAAAAAAGGGCAGGAGGGTAGAATGCAGAGGTGGTGGGACTTGCTTGGCACAAGTGGGACAGTAATGGAGTACAGCAGCCACTTTTTGGATGGCACTAACTGGCAGAACTGTTTGCTATTAAAATGGTTTTGGAAAAAAGTGCAGGAGGGTAGAATGCAGAGGTGGTGGGACTTGCTTGGCACAAGTGGGACACTAAGGGAGTACAGCAGCCACTTTTTGGATGGCACTAACTGGCAGCACTGTTTACTAGTAAAATGGCTTTGCAAAAAAAGGGCAGGAGGGTACAATGCAGACGTGGTGGAACTTGCTTGGCACAAGTGGGACACTAATGGAGTACAGCAACCACTTTTTGGATGGCACTAACAGGCAGCACTCTTTGCTATTAAAATGGATTTGCAAAAAAGGGCAGGAGGGTAGAATGAAGAGGTGGTGGGACTTGCTTGGCACAAGTGGGACACTAATGGAGTACAGCAGCCACTTTTTGGATGGTACTAACTGGCAGCACTGTTTGCTATTAAAATGGCTTTGCAAAAAATGGCAGGAGGGTAGAATGCAGAGGTGGTGGGACTTGCTTGGCACAAGTGGAACACTAATGGAGTACTGCAGCCACATTTTGGATTTCACTAAATGGCAGCAATGTTTGCTATTAAAATGGCTTTGCAAAAAAGGGCAGAAGGGTAGAATGCAGAGTTTTTGGGACTTGCTTGGCACACGTCGGACACTAATGGAGTACAGCAGCCACTTTTTGGATGGCATTAACTGTCAGCACTGTTTGCTATTAAAATAGCTTTGCAAAAAAGGGCAGGAGGGTAGAATGCAGAGGTGGTAGGACTTGCTTGGCAAAAGTGGGCCAGTAATGGAGTATAGCAGCCACTTTTTGGATGGTACTAACTGGCAGCACTGTTTGCTATTAAAATGGCTTTGCAAAAAAGGGCAGGAGGATAGAATGCAGAGGTGGTGGGACTTGCTTGGCACAAGTGGGACACTAATGGAGTACAGCAGCCACTTTTTGGATGGTACTAACTGGAAGCACTGTCTGCTATTAAAATGGCTTTGCAAAAAAGGGCAGGAGGGTAGAATGCAGAGGTGGTGGGACTTGCTTGGCACAAGTGAGACACTAATGGAGTACAGCAGCCACTTTTTGTATGGCACTAACTGGCAACCTTCTTTGCTATTAAATGGCTTTGCAAAAAGGGCAGGAGGGTAGAATGCAGAGGTGGTGGGACTTGCTTGGCACAAGTGGGACACTAATGGAGTACAGCAGCCACTTTTTGGATGGCACTAACTGGCAGCACTGTTTGCTATTAAAATGGCTTTGCAAAAAAGGGCATGAGGGTAGAATGCAGAGGTGGTGGGACTTGCTTGGCACAAGTGGGACACTAATGGAGTACAGCAGCCACTTTTTGGATGGTAGTAACTGGCAGCACTGTTTGCTATTAAAATGGCTTTGCAAAAAATGGCAGGAGGGTAGAATGCAGAGGTGGTGGGACTTGCTTGGCACAAGTGGAACACTAATGGAGTACTGCAGCCACATTTTGGATGGCACTAAATGGCAGCAATGTTTGCTATTAAAATGGCTTTGCAAAAAAGAGCAGAAGGGTAGAATGCAGAGATTTTGGGACTTGCTTGGCACACGTCGGACACTAATGGAGTAGAGCAGAAACTTTTTGGATGGCACTAACTGTCAGCACTGTTTGCTATTAAAATAGCTTTGCAAAAAAGGGCAGGAGGGTAAAATGCAGAGGTGGTAGGACTTGCTTGGCACAAGTGGGCCAGTAATGGAGTATAGCAGCCACTTTTTGGATGTTACTAACTGGCAGCACTGTTTGCTATTAAAATGGCTTTGCAAAAAAGGGCAGGAGGGTAGAATGCAGAGGTGGTGGGACTTGCTTGGCACAAGTGGGACACTAATGGAGTACAGCAGCCACTTTTTGGATGGTACTAACTGGAAGCACTGTTTGCTATTAAAATGGCTTTGCAAAAAAGGGCAGGAGGGTAGAATGCAGAGGTGGTGGGACTTGCTTGGCACAAGTGAGACACTAATGGAGTACAGCAGCCACTTTTTGGATGGCACTAACTGGCAGCCTTCTTTGCTATTAAATGGCTTTGCAAAAAGGGCAGGAGGGTAGAATGCAGAGGTGGTGGGACTTGCTTGGCACAAGTGGGACACTAATGGAGTACAGCAGCCACTTTTTGGATGGCACTAACTGGCAGCACTGTTTGCTATTAAAATGGCTTTGCAAAAAAGGGCATGAGGGTAGAATGCAGAGGTGGTGGGACCTTCTTGGCATAAGTGGGATACTAATGGAGTACAGCAGCCACTTTTTGGATGGCATTAACTGGAAGCCCTCCATGCTATTAAAATGGCTTTGCAAAAAAGGGCAGGAGGGTAGAATGCAGAGGTGGTGGGACTTGCTTGGCACAAGTGGGACAGTAATGGAGTACAGAAGCCACTTTTTGGATGTCACTAACTGGCAGAACTGTTTGCTATTAAAATGGCTTTGGAAAAAAGGGCAGGAGGGTAGAATGCAGAGGTGGTGGGACTTGCTTGGCACAAGTGGGACACTAAGGGAGTACAGCAGCCACTTTTTGGATGGCACTAACTGGCAGCACTGTTTACTAGTAAAATGGCTTTGCAAAAAAAGGGCAGGAGGGTACAATGCAGACGTGGTGGGACTTGCATGGCACAAGTGGGACACTAATGGAGTACTGCAGCCACATTTTGAATTGCACTAAATGGCAGCAATGTTTGCTATTAAAATAACTTTGCAAAAAAGGTCAGAAGGGAAGAATGCAGAGGTGGTGGGACTTGCTTGGCACAAGTGGGACACTAATGGAGTACAGCAGCCACTTTTTGGATGGCACTAACTGGCAGCACTCTTTGCTATTAAAATGGCTTTTCAAAAAAGGGCAGGAGGGTAGAATGCAGAGGTGGGGGGACTTGCTTGGCACAAGTTGGACAGTAATGGAGTATAGCAGCCACTTTTTGGATGGCACTAACTGGCAGCACTCTTTGCTATTGAAATGGCATTGCCAAAAAGGGCAGGAGGGTAGAATTCAGAGGTGGGGGGACTTGCTTGGCACAAGTGGGACAGTAATGGAATACAGCAGCCACTTTTTGGATGGTACTAACTGGCAGCACTGTTTGTTATTAAAATGGCTATGCAAAAAATAGCAGGAGGGTAGAATGTAGAGGTGGTGGGACTTTCTTGGCACAAGTGGGACACTTATGGAGTACAGCAGCCCCTTTTTGGATGGCACTAACTGGCAGCACTGTTTGCTATTAAAATGGCTTTGAAAAAAAGGGCAGGAGGGTAGAATGCAGAGGTGGTGGGACTTGCTTGGCACAAGTGGGACACTAATGGAGTACAGCAGCCACTTTTTGGATGGCACTAACTGGCAGCACTGTTTGCTATTATAATGGCTTTGCAAAAAATGGCAGGAGGGTAGAATGCAGAGGTGGGGGGACTTGCTTGGCACAAGTGGGACAGTAATGGAGAACAGCAGCCACATTTTGGATGGCACTAACTGGCAGCACTGTTTGCTATTAAAATGGCTTTGAAAAAAAGGGCAGGAGGGTAGAATGCTGAGGTGGTGGGACTTGCTTGGCACAAGTGGGACACTAATGGAGTACAGCAGCCACTTTTTGGATGGCACTAACTGGCAGCACTCTTTGCTATTAAAATATCTTTGCAAAAAAGGGAAGGAGGGTAAAATGCAGAGGTGGTAGGACTTGCTTGGCACTAGTGGGCCAGTAATGGAGTATAGCAGCCACTTTTTGGATGGTACTAATTGGCAGCACTGTTTGCTATTAAATTGCTTTGCAAAAAAGGGCAGGCGGGTAGAATGCAGAGGTGGTGGGACTTGCTTGGCATAAGTGGGACACTAATGAAGTACAGCAGCCACTTTTTGGATGGCACTAACTGGCAGCCCTCTTTGCTATTAAAATGGCTTTGCAAAAAAGGGCAGGAGGGTAGAATGCAGAGGTGGTGGGACTTGCTTGGCACAAGTGAGACACTAATGGAGTACAGCAGCCACTTTTTGGATGGCACTAACTGTCAGCACTGTTTGCTATTAAAATAGCTTTGCAAAAAAGGGCAGGTGGGTAAAATGCAGAGGTGGTAGGACTTGCTTGGCACAAGTGGGCCAGTAATGGAGTATAGCAGCCACTTTTTGGATGTTACTAACTGGCAGCACTGTTTGCTATTAAAATGGCTTTGCAAAAAAGGGCAGGAGGGTAGAATGCAGAGGTGGTGGGACTTGCTTGGCACAAGTGGGACACTAATGGAGTACAGCAGCCACTTTTTGGATGGTACTAACTGGAAGCACTGTTTGCTATTAAAATGGCTTTGCAAAAAAGGGCAGGAGGGTAGAATGCAGAGGTGGTGGGACTTGCTTGGCACAAGTGAGACACTAATGGAGTACAGCAGCCACTTTTTGGATGGCACTAACTGGCAGCCTTCTTTGCTATTAAATGGCTTTGCAAAAAGGGCAGGAGGGTAGAATGCAGAGGTGGTGGGACTTGCTTGGCACAAGTGGGACACTAATGGAGTACAGCAGCCACTTTTTGGATGGCACTAACTGGCAGCACTGTTTGCTATTAAAATGGCTTTGCAAAAAAGGGCATGAGGGTAGAATGCAGAGGTGGTGGGACCTTCTTGGCATAAGTGGGATACTAATGGAGTACAGCAGCCACTTTTTGGATGGCATTAACTGGAAGCCCTCCATGCTATTAAAATGGCTTTGCAAAAAAGGGCAGGAGGGTAGAATGCAGAGGTGGTGGGACTTGCTTGGCACAAGTGGGACAGTAATGGAGTACAGAAGCCACTTTTTGGATGTCACTAACTGGCAGAACTGTTTGCTATTAAAATGGCTTTGGAAAAAAGGGCAGGAGGGTAGAATGCAGAGGTGGTGGGACTTGCTTGGCACAAGTGGGACACTAAGGGAGTACAGCAGCCACTTTTTGGATGGCACTAACTGGCAGCACTGTTTACTAGTAAAATGGCTTTGCAAAAAAAGGGCAGGAGGGTACAATGCAGACGTGGTGGGACTTGCATGGCACAAGTGGGACACTAATGGAGTACAGCAACCACTTTTTGGATGGCACTAACAGGCAGCACTCTTTGCTATTAAAATGGATTTGCAAAAAAGGGCAGGAGGGTAGAATGCAGAGGTGGTGGGACTTGCTTGGCACAAGTGGACCACTAATGGAGTACTGCAGCCACATTTTGAATTGCACTAAATGGCAGCAATGTTTGCTATTAAAATAGCTTTGCAAAAAAGGTCAGAAGGGTAGAATGCAGAGGTGGTGGGACTTGCTTGGCACAAGTGGGACACTAATGGAGTACAGCAGCCACTTTTTGGATGGCACTAACTGGCAGCACTCTTTGCTATTAAAATGGCTTTTCAAAAAAGGGCAGGAGGGTAGAATGCAGAGGTGGGGGGACTTGCTTGGCACAAGTGGGACAGTAATGGAGTATAGCAGCCACTTTTTGGATGGCACTAACTGGCAGCACTCTTTGCTATTGAAATGGCATTGCCAAAAAGGGCAGGAGGGTAGAATTCAGAGGTGGGGGGACTTGCTTGGCACAAGTGGGACAGTAATGGAGTACAGCAGCCACTTTTTGGATGGTACTAACTGGCAGCACTGTTTGTTATTAAAATGGCTATGCAAAAAATAGCAGGAGGGTAGAATGCAGAGGTGGTGGGACTTTCTTGGCACAAGTGGGACACTTATGGAGTACAGCAGCCCCTTTTTGGATGGCACTAACTGGCAGCACTGTTTGCTATTAAAATGGCTTTGAAAAAAAGGGCAGGAGGGTAGAATGCAGAGGTGGTGGGACTTGCTTGGCACAAGTGGGACACTAATGGAGTACAGCAGCCACTTTTTGGATGGCACTAACTGGCAGCACTGTTTGCTATTATAATGGCTTTGCAAAAAATGGCAGGAGGGTAGAATGCAGAGGTGGGGGGACTTGCTTGGCACAAGTGGGACAGTAATGGAGTACAGCAGCCACATTTTGGATGGCACTAACTGGCAGCACTGTTTGCTATTAAAATGGTTTTGAAAAAAAGGGCAGGAGGGTAGAATGCTGAGGTGGTGGGACTTGCTTGGCACAAGTGGGACACTAATGGAGTACAGCAGCCTCTTTTTGGATGGCACTAACTGGCAGCACTCTTTGCTATTAAAATATCTTTGCAAAAAAGGGAAGGAGGGTAAAATGCAGAGGTGGTAGGACTTGCTTGGCACTAGTGGGCCAGTAATGGAGTATAGCAGCCACTTTTTGGATGGTACTAATTGGCAGCACTGTTTGCTATTAAATTGCTTTGCAAAAAAGGGCAGGCGGGTAGAATGCAGAGGTGGTGGGACTTGCTTGGCATAAGTGGGACACTAATGAAGTACAGCAGCCACTTTTTGGATGGCACTAACTGGCAGCCCTCTTTGCTATTAAAATGGCTTTGCAAAAAAGGGCAGGAGGGTAGAATGCAGAGGTGGTGGGACTTGCTTGGCACAAGTGAGACACTAATGGAGTACAGCAGCCACTTTTTGGATGGCACTAACTGGCAGCACTGTTTGCTATTAAAATGGCTTTGCAAAAAAGGGCAGGAGGGTAGAATGCAGAGGTGGTGGGACTTGCTTGGCACAAATGGGACACTAATGGATTACAGCAGCCACTTTTTGGATGGCACTAACTGGCAGCACTCTTTGCTATTAAAATGGCTTTGCAAAAAAGGGCAGGAGGGTAGAATGCAGAGGTGGGGGGACTTGCTTGGCACAAGTGGGACAGTAATGGAGTATAGCAGCCACTTTTTGGATGGCACTAACTGGCAGCACTCTTTGCTATTAAAATGGCATTGCCAAA
The DNA here is from genome assembly GCF_048569485.1 of Anomaloglossus baeobatrachus. Lineage (NCBI taxonomy): Eukaryota > Metazoa > Chordata > Amphibia > Anura > Aromobatidae > Anomaloglossus > Anomaloglossus baeobatrachus. The sequence continues at coordinate 86,591,614 of NC_134363.1, read as the reverse complement.
AAGAGCAGGAGGGCAGAATTCAGAGGTGGTGGGACTTGCTTGGCACAAGTGGGACACTAATGGAGCACTAATGGAGTACAGCAGCCACTTTTTGGATGGCACTAACTGGCAGTACTCTTTTCTATTAACATGGCTTTGCAAAAAAGGACAGGAGGGTAGAATGCAGAGGTGGTGGGACTTGCTTGGCACAAGTGGGACACTAATGGAGTACAGCAGCTACTTTTTGGATGGCACTAACTGGCAGCACTGTTTGCTATTAAATTGCTTTGCAAAAAAGGGCAGGCGGGTAGAATGCAGAGGTGGTGGGACTTGCTTGGCATAAGTGGGACACTAATGAAGTACAGCAGCCACTTTTTGGATGGCACTAACTGGCAGCCCTCTTTGCTATTAAAATGGCTTTGCAAAAAAGGGCAGGAGGGTAGAATGCAGAGGTGGTGGGACTTGCTTGGCACAAGTGAGACACTAATGGAGTACAGCAGCCACTTTTTGGATGGCACTAACTGTCAGCACTGTTTGCTATTAAAATAGCTTTGCAAAAAAGGGCAGGAGGGTAAAATGCAGAGGTGGTAGGACTTGCTTGGCACAAGTGGGCCAGTAATGGAGTATAGCAGCCACTTTTTGGATGTTACTAACTGGCAGCACTGTTTGCTATTAAAATGGCTTTGCAAAAAAGGGCAGGAGGGTAGAATGCAGAGGTGGTGGGACTTGCTTGGCACAAGTGGGGCACTAATGGAGTACAGCAGCCACTTTTTGGATGGTACTAACTGGAAGCACTGTTTGCTATTAAAATGGCTTTGCAAAAAAGGGCAGGAGGGTAGAATACAGAGGTGGTGGGACTTGCTTGGCACAAGTGAGACACTAATGGAGTACAGCAGCCACTTTTTGGATGGCACTAACTGGCAGCCTTCTTTGCTATTAAATGGCTTTGCAAAAAGGGCAGGAGGGTAGAATGCAGAGGTGGTGGGACTTGCTTGGCACAAGTGGGACACTAATGGAGTACAGCAGCCACTTTTTTGATGGCACTAACTGGCAGCACTGTTTGCTATTAAAATGGCTTTGCAAAAAAGGGCATGAGGGTAGAATGCAGAGGTGGTGGGACCTTCTTGGCATAAGTGGGATACTAATGGAGTACAGCAGCCACTTTTTGGATGGCATTAACTGGCAGCCCTCCATGCTATTAAAATGGCTTTGCAAAAAAGGGCAGGAGGGTAGAATGCAGAGGTGGTGGGACTTGCTTGGCACAAGTGGGACAGTAATGGAGTACAGAAGCCACTTTTTGGATGTCACTAACTGGCAGAACTGTTTGCTATTAAAATGGCTTTGGAAAAAAGGGCAGGAGGGTAGAATGCAGAGGTGGTGGGACTTGCTTGGCACAAGTGGGACACTAAGGGAGTACAGCAGCCACTTTTTGGATGGCACTAACTGGCAGCACTGTTTACTAGTAAAATGGCTTTGCAAAAAAAGGGCAGGAGGGTACAATGCAGACGTGGTGGGACTTGCATGGCACAAGTGGGACACTAATGGAGTACAGCAACCACTTTTTGGATGGCACTAACAGGCAGCACTCTTTGCTATTAAAATGGATTTGCAAAAAAGGGCAGGAGGGTAGAATGAAGAGGTGGTGGGACTTGCTTGGCACAAGTGGGACACTAATGGAGTACAGCAGCCACTTTTTGGATGGCACTAACTGGCAGCACTGTTTGCTATTAAAATGGCTTTGCAAAAAATGGCAGGAGGGTAGAATGCAGAGGTGGTGGGACTTGCTTGGCACAAGTGGACCACTAATGGAGTACTGCAGCCACATTTTGAATTGCACTAAATGGCAGCAATGTTTGCTATTAAAATGGCTTTGCAAAAAAGGTCAGAAGGGTAGAATGCAGAGGTGGTGGGACTTGCTTGGCACAAGTGGGACACTAATGGAGTACAGCAGCCACTTTTTGGATGGCACTAACTGGCAGCACTCTTTGCTATTAAAATGGCTTTTCAAAAAAGGGCAGGAGGGTAGAATGCAGAGGTGGGGGGACTTGCTTGGCACAAGTGGGACAGTAATGGAGTATAGCAGCCACTTTTTGGATGGCACTAACTGGCAGCACTCTTTGCTATTGAAATGGCATTGCCAAAAAGGGCAGGAGGGTAGAATTCAGAGGTGGGGGGACTTGCTTGGCACAAGTGGGACAGTAATGGAGTACAGCAGCCACTTTTTGGATGGTACTAACTGGCAGCACTGGTTGTTATTAAAATGGCTATGCAAAAAATAGCAGGAGGGTAGAATGCAGAGGTGGTGGGACTTTCTTGGCACAAGTGGGACACTTATGGAGTACAGCAGCCCCTTTTTGGATGGCACTAACTGGCAGCACTGTTTGCTATTAAAATGGCTTTGAAAAAAAGGGCAGGAGGGTAGAATGCAGAGGTGGTGGGACTTGCTTGGCACAAGTGGGACACTAATGGAGTACAGCAGCCACTTTTTGGATGGCACTAACTGGCAGCACTGTTTGCTATTATAATGGCTTTGCAAAAAATGGCAGGATGGTAGAATGCAGAGGTGGGGGGACTTGCTTGGCACAAGTGGGACAGTAATGGAGTACAGCAGCCACATTTTGGATGGCACTAACTGGCAGCACTGTTTGCTATTAAAATGGCTTTGAAAAAAAGGGCAGGAGGGTAGAATGCTGAGGTGGTGGGACTTGCTTGGCACAAGTGGGACACTAATGGAGTACAGCAGCCACTTTTTGGATGGCACTAACTTGCAGCACTCTTTGCTATTAAAATATCTTTGCAAAAAAGGGAAGGAGGGTAAAATGCAGAGGTGGTAGGACTTGCTTGGCACTAGTGGGCCAGTAATGGAGTATAGCAGCCACTTTTTGGATGGTACTAATTGGCAGCACTGTTTGCTATTAAAATGGCTTTGCAAAAAAGGGCAGGAGGGTAGAATGCAGAGGTGGTGGGACTTGCTTGGCACAAGTGAGACACTAATGGAGTACAGCAGCCACTTTTTGGATGGCACTAACTGGCAGCACTGTTTGCTATTAAAATGGCTTTGCAAAAAAGGGCAGGAGGGTAGAATGCAGAGGTGGTGGGACTTGCTTGGCACAAATGGGACACTAATGGATTACAGCAGCCACTTTTTGGATGGCACTAACTGGCAGCACTCTTTGCTATTAAAATGGCTTTGCAAAAAAGGGCAGGAGGGTAGAATGCAGAGGTGGGGGGACTTGCTTGGCACAAGTGGGACAGTAATGGAGTATAGCAGCCACTTTTTGGATGGCACTAACTGGCAGCACTCTTTGCTATTAAAATGGCATTGCCACAAAGAGCAGGAGGGTAGAATTCAGAGGTGGTGGGACTTGCTTGGCACAAGTGGGACACTAATGGAGCACTAATGGAGTACAGCAGCCACTTTTTGGATGGCACTAACTGGCAGTACTCTTTTCTATTAACATGGCTTTGCAAAAAAGGACAGGAGGGTAGAATGCAGAGGTGGGGGGACTTGCTTGGCACAAGTGGGACACTAATGGAGTACAGCAGCTACTTTTTGGATGGCACTAACTGGCAGCACTGTTTGCTATTAAAATGGCGTTGCAAAAAAGGGCAGGAGGGTAGAATGCAGAGGTGGTGGGACTTGCTTGGCACAAGTGGGACACTAATGGAGTACAGCAGCCACTTTTTGGATAGCACTAACTGGCTGCACTGTTTGCTATTAAAATGGCTTTGCAAAAAAGGGCAGGAGGGTAGAATGCAGAGTTGGTGGGACTTGCTTGGCACAAGTGGGACACTAATGGACTACAGCAGCCACTTTTTGGATGGCACTAACTGGCAGCACTGTTTGCTATTAAAATGGCTTTGCAAAAATGTGCAGGATAATAGAATGCAGAGGTGGTGGGACTTGCTTGGCACAAGTGGGACACTAATGGAGTACAGCAGCAACTTTTTGGATGGCACCATCTGGCAGCACTGTTTGCTATTAAAATGGCTTTGCAAAAAAGGGCAGGAGGGTAGAATGCAGAGGTGGGGGGACTTGCTTGGCACAAGTGGGACACTAATGGAGTACAGCAGCCACTTTTTGGATGGCACTAACTGGCAGCACTGTTTGCTATTAAAATGGATTTGCAAAAAATGGCAGGACGGTAGAATACAGAGGTGGTGGGACTCTCTTGGAACAAGTCGGACACTAATAAAGTACAGCAGCCACTTTTTGGATGGCACTAACTGGCAGCACTCTTTGCCATTAAAATGAATTGCTTTGCAAAAAAGGGCAGGAGGGTAGAATGCAGAGGTGGTGGGACTTGCTTGGCACAGGTGGGACACTAATGGAGTACAACATAACTGGCAGCACTCTTTTCTATTAAAATGGCTTTGCAAAAAAGGGCAGGAGGGTAGAATGCAGAGGTGGGGGGACTTGCTTGGCACAAGTGGGACACTAATGGAGTACAGCAGCCACTTTATTGGATGGCACTAACTGGCAGCACTGTTTGCTATTAAAATGGATTTGCAAAAAAAGGGCAGGAGGGTAGAATTCAGAGGTGGTGGGACTCTCTTGGAACAAGTCGGACACTAATGGAGTACAGCAGCCACTTTTTGGATGGCACTAACTGGCAGTACTGTTTGCTATTAAAATGGCTTTGCAAAAAAGGGCAGGAGGGTAGAATTGCAGAGGTGGGTGGACTTGCTTGGAACAAGTGGGACACTAATGGAGTACAGCATCCACTTTTTGGATGGCACTAACTGGCAGCACTGTTTGCTATTAATATGGATTTGCAAAAAAGGGCAGCAGGGTAGAATACAGAGGTGAAGGGACTCTCTTAGAACAAGTCGGAAACTAATGGAGTACGGCAGCCACTTTTTGGAGGCAATAACTAGCAGCACTGTTTGCTATTAAATGGCTTTGCAAAAAAGGGCAGGAGGGTAGAATGCAGAGGTGGTGAGATTTGCTTGGCACAAGTGGGACAATAATGGAGTACAGCAGCCACTTTTTGGATGGCACTAACTGGCAGCTCTGTTTGCTATTAAAATGGCTTTGCAAAAAAGGGCAGGGAGTAGAATGCAGAGGTGGTGGGCTTGCTTGGCACAAGTGGGACACTAATGGAGTACAGCAGCCACTTTTTGGATGGCACTAACTGGCAGCACTGTTTGCTATTAAATGGCTTTGCAAAAAAGGGCAGGAGGGTAGATTGCAGAGGTGGTGGGACTTGCTAGGCACAAGTGGGACACTAATGGAGTACAGCAGCCACTTTTTGGATGGCAATAACTAGCAGCACAGTTTGCTATTAAAATGGCTTTGCAAAAAAGGGCAGGAGATTAGAATGCAGAGGTGGTGGGACTTGCTTGGCACAAGTGGGACACTAATGGAGTACAGCAGCCACTTTTTGGATGGCACTAACTGGCAGCACTCTTTGCTATTAAAATGGCTTTGCAAAAAAGGGCAGGAGGGTAGAATACAGAGGTGGTGAGACTTGCTTGGCACAAGTGGGACACTAATGGAGTATAGCAGCCACTTTTTGGATGGTTCTAACTGGCAGCACTGTTTGTTTTTTAAATGGCTTTGCAAAAAAGGGCAGGAGGGTAGAATGCAGAGGTGTTGGGACTTGCTTGGCACAAGTGGAACACTAATGGAGTACAGCAGCCACTTTTTGGATGGCACTAACTGGCAGCACTGTTTGCTATTAAAATGACTTTGCAAAAAAGGGCAGGAGGGTAGAATGCAGAGGTGGTGGGACTTGCTTGGCACAAGTGGGACACTAATGGAGTACAGCAGCCACTTTTTGGATGGCACTAACTGGCAGCACTGTTTGCTATTAAAATGGCTTTGCAAAAAAGGGCAGGAGGGTAGAATACAGAGGTGGTGAGACTTGCTTGGCACAAGTGGGACACTAATGGAGTACAGCAGCCACTTTTTGGATGGCACTAACTGGTAGCACTCTTTGCCATTAAAATGAATGGCTTTGCAAAAAAGGGCAGGAGGGTAGGATTCAAACGTGGTGGGACTTGCTTGGCACAAGTGGGACACTAATGGAGTACAGCAGCAACTTTTTGGATGGCACTATCTGGCAGCACTGTTTGCTATTAAAATGGCTTTGCAAAAAAGGGCAGGAGGGTAGAATGCAGAGGTGGGGGGACTTGCTTGGCACAAGTGGGACACTAATGGAGTACAGCAGCCACTTTTTGGATGGCAATAACTAGCAGCACAGTTTGCTATTAAAATGGCTTTGCAAAAAAGGGCAGGAGATTAGAATGCAGAGGTGGTGGGACTTGCTTGGCACAAGTGGGACACTAATGGAGTACAGCAGCCACTTTTTGGATGGCACTAACTGGCAGCACTCTTTGCTATTAAAATGGCTTTGCAAAAAAGGGCAGGAGGGTAGAATACAGAGGTGGTGAGACTTGCTTGGCACAAGTGGGACACTAATGGAGTATAGCAGCCACTTTTTGGATGGTTCTAACTGGCAGCACTGTTTGTTTTTTAAATGGCTTTGCAAAAAAGGGCAGGAGGGTAGAATGCAGAGGTGTTGGGACTTGCTTGGCACAAGTGGAACACTAATGGAGTACAGCAGCCACTTTTTGGATGGCACTAACTGGCAGCACTGTTTGCTATTAAAATGACTTTGCAAAAAAGGGCAGGAGGGTAGAATGCAGAGGTGGTGGGACTTGCTTGGCACAAGTGGGACACTAATGGAGTACAGCAGCCACTTTTTGGATGGCACTAACTGGCAGCACTGTTTGCTATTAAAATGGCTTTGCAAAAAAGGGCAGGAGGGTAGAATACAGAGGTGGTGAGACTTGCTTGGCACAAGTGGGACACTAATGGAGTACAGCAGCCACTTTTTGGATGGCACTAACTGGAAGCACTCTTTGCCATTAAAATGAATGGCTTTGCAAAAAAGGGCAGGAGGGTAGGATTCAAACGTGGTGGGACTTGCTTGGCACAAGTGGGACACGAATGGAGTACAGCAGCCACTTTTTGGATGGCACTAACTGGCAGCACTGTTTGCTATTAAATGGCTTTGCAAAAAAGGGCAGGAGGGTAGATTGCAGAGGTGGTGGGACTTGCTAGGCACAAGTGGGACACTAATGGAGTACAGCATCCACTTTTTGGATGGCAATAACTAGCAGCACAGTTTGCTATTAAAATGGCTTTGCAAAAAAGGGCAGGAGGGTAGAATGCAGAGGTGGTGGGACTTGCTTGGCACAAGTGGGACACTAATGGAGTACAGCAGCCACTTTTTGGATGGCACTAACTGGCAGCACTCTTTGCTATTAAAATGGCTTTGCAAAAAAGGGCAGGAGGGTAGAATACAGAGGTGGTGAGACTTGCTTGGCACAACTGGGACACTAATGGAGTATAGCAGCCACTTTTTGGATGGTTCTAACTGGCAGCACTGTTTGTTTTTTAAATGGCTTTGCAAAAAAGGGCAGGAGGGTAGAATGCAGAGGTGGTGGGACTTGCTTGGCACAAGTGGAACACTAATGGAGTACAGCAGCCACTTTTTGGATGGCACTAACTGGTAGCACTGTTTGCTATTAAAATGACTTTGCAAAAAAGGGCAGGAGGGTAGAATGCAGAGGTGGTGGGACTTGCTTGGCACAAGTGGGACACTAATGGAATACAGCAGCCACTTTTTGGATGGCACTAACTGGCAGCACTGTTTGCTATTAAAATGGCTTTGCAAAAAAGGGCAGGAGGGTAGAATACAGAGGTGGTGAGACTTGCTTGGCACAAGTAGGACACTAATGAAGTACAGCAGCCACTTTTTGGATGGCACTAACTGGCAGCACTCTTTGCCATTAAAATGAATGGCTTTGCAAAAAAGGGCAGGAGGGTAGGATGCAAAGGTAATAGGACTTGCTTGGCACAAGTGGGACACAAATGGAGTACAGCAGCCACTTTTTGGATGGTTCTAACTGGCAGCACCGTTTGCTATTAAAATGGCTTTGCAAAAAAGGCAGGAGGGTAGAATGCAGAGGTGGTGGGACTTGCTTGGCACAAGTGGGACACTAATGGAGTACAGCAGCCACTTTTTGGATGGCACTAACTGGCAGCACTCTTTGCCGTTAAAATGAATGGCTTTCCAAAAAAGGGCAGGAGGGTAGAATGCAGAGGTGGTGGGACTTGCTTGGCACAAGTGGGACACTAATGGAGTACAGCAGCCACTTTTTGGATCACTAACTGGCAGCACTGTTTGCTATTAAAATGGCTTTGCAAAAAAGGGCATGAGGGTAGAATACAAAGGTGGTGGGACTTGATTGGCACAAGTGGGACACAAATGGAGTACAGCAGCCACTTTTTGGATGGTTCTAACTGGCAGCACTGTTTGCTATTAAAATGGCTTTGCAAAAAAGAACAGGAGGGTAGAATGCAGAGGTGGTGGGACTTGCTTGTCACAAGTGGGACACTAATGGAGTACAGCAGCCACTTTTTGGATGGCACTAACTGGCAGCACTGTTTGCTATTAAAATGGCTGTGCAAAAAAGGGCAGGAGGGTAGAATGCAGAGGTGGGGGGAATTATGTGGGGCACAAGTGGGACACTAATGGAGTACAGCAGCCACTTCTTGGATAGCACTAACTGGCAGCTCTGTTTGCTATTAAAATGGCTTTGCAAAAAAGGGCAGGGAGTAGAATGCAGAGGTGGTGGGATTGCTTGGCACAAGTGGGACACTAATGGAGTACAGCAGCCACTTTTTGGATGGCACTATCTGGCAGAACTCTTTGCTATTAAAATTGCTTTGCAAAAATGTGCAGGAGGGTAGAATGCAGAGGTGGTGGGACTTGCTTGGCACAAGTGGGACACTAATGGAGTACAGCAGCCACTTTTTGGATGGCACTAACTGGCAGCACTGTTTGCTATTAAAATGGCTTTGCAAAAAACGGCAGGAGGGTAGAATGCAGAGGTGGTGGGACTTGCTTGGCACAAGTGGGACACTAATGGAGTACAGCAGCCACTTTTTGGATGGCACTAACTGGCAGCACTCTTTGCCATTAAAATGAATAGCTTTGCAAAAAAGGGCAGGAGGGTAAAATGCAAAGGTGGTGGGACTTGCTTGGCACAAGTGGGACACAAATGGAGTACAGCAGCCACTTTTTGGATGGTTCTAACTGGCAGCACTGTTGGCTATTAAAATGGCTTTGCAAAAAAGGGCAGGAGGGTAGAATGCAGAGGTGGTGGGACTTGCTTGGCACAAGTGGGACACTAATGGACTACAGCAGCCACTTTTTGGATGGCACTAACTGGCAGCACTGTTTGCTATTAAAATGGCTTTGCAAAAATGTGCAGGATAATAGAATACAGAGGTGGTGGGACTTGCTTGGCACAAGTGGGACACTAATGGAGTTCAGCAGCAACTTTTTGGATGGCACTATCTGGCAGCACTGTTTGCTATTAAAATGGCTTTGCAAAAAAAGGCAGGAGGGTAGAATGCAGAGGTGGGGGGACTTGCTTGGCACAAGTGGGACACTAATGGAGTACAGCAGCCACTTTTTGGATGGCACTAACTGGCAGCACTGTTTGCTATTAAAATGGATTTGCAAAAAAGGGCAGGACGGTAGAATACAGAGGTGGTGGGACTCTCTTGGAAAAAGTCGGACACTAATAAAGTACAGCAGCCACTTTTTGGATGGCACTAACTGGCAGCACTCTTTGCCATTAAAATGAATTGCTTTGCAAAAAAGGGCAGGAGGGTAGAATACAAAGGTGGTGGGACTTGCTTGGCACAAGTGGGACACAAATGGAGTACAGCAGCCACTTTTTGGATGGTTCTAACTGGCAGCACTGTTTGCTATTAAAATGGCTTTGCAAAAAAGGGCAGGAGGGTAGAATGCAGAGGTGGTGGGACTTGCTTGGCACAAGTGGGACACTAATGGAATACAGGAGCCACTTTTTGGATGGCACTAACTGGCAGCACTCTTTGCTATTAAAATGAATGGCTTTGCTAAAAAGGGCAGGAGGGTAGAATACAAAAGGTGGTGGGACTTGCTTGGCACAAGTGGGGCACAAATGGAGTACAGCAGCCACTTTTTGGATGGTTCTAACTGGCAGCACTGTTTGCTATTAAAATGGCTTTGCAAAAAAGGGCAGGAGGGTAGAATGCAGAGGTGGTGGGACTTGCTTGGCACAAGTGGGACACTAATGGAGTACAGCAGCCACTTTTTGGATGGCACTAACTGGCAGCACTGTTTGCTATTAAAATTGCTTTGCAAAAAAGGGCAGGAGGGTAGAATGCAGAAGTGGTGGGACTTGCTTGGCACAAGTGGGACAATAATGGAGTACAGCAGCCACTTCTTGGATAGCACTAACTGGCAGCTCTGTTTGCTATTAAAATGGCTTTGCAAAAAAGGGCAGGGAGTAGAATGCAGAGGTGGTGGGCTTGCTTGGCACAAGTGGGACACTAATGGAGTACAGCAGCCACTTTTTGGATGGCACTAACTAGCAGAACTCTGCTATTAAAATGGCTTTGCAAAAATGTGCAGGAGGGTAGAATGCAGAGGTGGTGGGACTTGCTTGGCACAAGTGGGACACTAATGGAGTACAGCAGCCACTTTTTGGATGGCACTAACTGGCAGCACTGTTTGCTATTAAAATGGCTTTGCAAAAAACGGCAGGAGGGTAGAATGCAGAGGTGGTGGGACTTGCTTGGCACAAGTGGGACACTAATGGAGTACAGCAGCCACTTTTTGGATGGCACTAACTGGCAGCACTCTTTGCCATTAAAATGAATGGCTTTGCAAAAAAGGGCAGGAGGGTAAAATGCAAAGGTGGTGGGACTTGCTTGGCACAAGTGGGACACAAATGGAGTACAGCAGCCACTTTTTGGATGGTTCTAAATGGCAGCACTGTTTGCTATTAAAATGGCTTTGCAAAAAAGGGCAGGAGGGAAGAATGCAGAGGTGGTGGGACTTGCTTGGCACAAGTGGGACACTAATGGAGTACAGCAGCCACTTTTTGGATGGCACTAACTGGCCGCACTGTTTGCTATTAAAATGGCTTTGCAAAAAAGGGCAGGAGGGTAGAATGCAAAGGTGGTGGGACTTACTTGGCACAAATGGGACACAAATGGAGTACAGCAGCCACTTTTTGGATGGCACTAACTGACAGCACTGTTTTCTAATAAATTCTTTGCAAAAAAAGGGCAGGAGGGTATAATGCAGAGGTGGTGGGACTTGCTTGGCACAAGTGGGACACTAATGGAGTACAGCAGCCAATTTTTGGATGGCACTAACTGGCAGCACTGTTTGCTATTAAATGGCTTTGCAAAAAAGGGCAAGAGGGTAGAATGCAGAGGTGGTGGGACTTGCTTGGCACAAGTGGGACACTAATGGAGTACAGCAGCCACTTTTTGGATGGCACTAACTGGCAGCACTCTGCCATTAAAATGAATGGCTTTCCAAAAAAGGGCAGGAGGGTAGAATGCAGAGGTGGTGGGACTTGCTTGGCACAAGTGGGACACTAATGGAGTACAGCAGCCACTTTTTGGATGGCACTAACTGGCAGCACTGTTTGCTATTAAAATGGCTTTGCAAAAAAGGGCTGGAGGGTAGAATACAGAGGCAGTGAGACTTGCTTGGCACAAGTGGGACACTAATGGAATACAGCAGCCACTTCTTGGATGGCACTAACTGGCAGCTCTGTTTGCTATTAAAATGGCTTTGCAAAAAAGGGCAGGGAGTAGAATGCAGAGGTGGTGGGCTTGCTTGGCACAAGTGGGACACTAATGGAGTACAGCAGCCACTTTTTGGATGGCACTAACTGGCAGAACTCTTTGCTATTAAAATGGCTTTGCAAAAATGTGCAGGAGGGTAGAATGCAGAGGTGGTGGGACTTGCTTGGCACAAGTGGGACACTAATGGAGTACAGCAGCCACTTTTTGGATGGCACTAACTGGCAGCACTGTTTGCTATTAAAATGGCTTTGCAAAAAACGGCAGGAGGGTAGAATGCAGAGGTGGTGGGACTTGCTTGGCACAAGTGGGACACTAATGGAGTACAGCAGCCACTTTTTGGATGGCACTTACTGGCAGCACTCTTTGCCATTAAAATGAATGGCTTTGCAAAAAAGGGCAGGAGGGTAAAATGCAAAAGTGGTGGGACTTGCTTGGCACAAGTGGGACACTAAAGGAGTACAGCAGCCACTTCTTGGATGGCACTAACTGGCAGCCCTGTTTGCTATTAAAATGGCTTTGCAAAAAAGGGCAGGAGGGAAGAATGCAGAGGTGGTGGGACTTGCTTGGCACAAGTGGGATACTAATGGAGTACAGCAGCCACTTTTTGGATGGCATTAACTGGCCGCACTGTTTGCTATTAAAATAGCTTTGAAAAAAAGGGCAGGAGGGTAGAATGCAAAGGTGGTGGGACTTGCTTGGCACAAATGGGACACAAATGGAGTACAGCAGACACTTTTTGGATGGCACTAACTGGCAGCACTGTTTTCTAATAAATTCTTTGCAAAAAAAGGGCAGGAGGGTAGAATGCAGAGGTGGTGGGACTTGCTTGGCACAAGTGGGACACTAATGGAGTACAGCAGCCAATTTTTGGATGGCACTAACTGGCAGCACTGTTTGCTATTAAATGGCTTTGCAAAAAAGGGCAAGAGGGTAGAATGCAGAGGTGGTGGGACTTGCTTGGCACAAGTGGGACACTAATGGAGTACAGCAGCCACTTTTTGGATGGCACTAACTGGCAGCACTCTTTGCCATTAAAATGAATGGCTTTCCAAAAAAGGGCAGGAGGGTAGAATGCAGAGGTGGTGGGACTTGCTTTGCACAAGTGGGACACTAATGGAGTACAGCAGCCACTTTTTGGATGGCACTAACTGGCAGCACTGTTTGGTATTAAAATGGCTGTGCAAAAAAGGGCAGGAGGGTAGAATGCAGAGGTGGGGGGACTTGTTTGGCACAAGTGGGACACTAATGGAGTACAGCAGCCACTTCTTGGATGGCACTAACTGGCAGCTCTGTTTGCTATTAAAATGGCTTTGCAAAAAAGGGCAGGGAGTAGAATGCAGAGGTGGTGGGATTGCTTGGCACAAGTGGGACACTAATGGAGTACAGCAGCCACTTTTTGGATGGCACTAACTGGCAGAACTCTTTGCTATTAAAATTGCTTTGCAAAAATGTGCAGGAGGGTAGAATGCAGAGGTGGTGGGACTTGCTTGGCACAAGTGGGACACTAATGGAGTACAGCAGCCACTTTTTGGATGGCACTAACTGGCAGCACTGTTTGCTATTAAAATTGCTTTGCAAAAAACGGCAGGAGGGTAGAATGCAGAGGTGGTGGGACTTGCTTGGCACAAGTGGGACACTAATGGAGTACAGCAGCCACTTTTTGGATGGCACTAACTGGCAGCACTCTTTGCCATTAAAATGAATAGCTTTGCAAAAAAGGGCAGGAGGGTAAAATGCAAAGGTGGTGGGACTTGCTTGGCACAAGTGGGACACAAATGGAGTACAGCAGCCACTTTTTGGATGGTTCTAACTGGCAGCACTGTTGGCTATTAAAATGGCTTTGCAAAAAAGGGCAGGAGGGTAGAATGCAGAGGTGGTGGGTCTTGCTTGGCACAAGTGGGACACTAATGGACTACAGCAGCCACTTTTTGGATAGCACTAACTGGCAGCACTGTTTGCTATTAAAATGGCTTTGCAAAAATGTGCAGGATAATAGAATACAGAGGTGGTGGGACTTGCTTGGCACAAGTGGGACACTAATGGAGTACAGCAGAAACTTTTTGGATGGCACTATCTGGCAGCACTGTTTGCTATTAAAATGGCTTGGCAAAAAAGGGCAGGAGGGTAGAATGCAGAGGTGGGGGGACTTGCTTGGCACAAGTGGGACACTAATGGAGTACAGCAGCCACTTTTTGGATGGCACTAACTGGCAGCACTGTTTGCTATTAAAATGGATTTGCAAAAAAGGGCAGGACGGTAGAATACAGAGGTGGTGGGACTCTCTTGGAAAAAGTCGGACACTAATAAAGTACAGCAGCCACTTTTTGGATGGCATTAACTGGCAGCACTCTTTGCCATTAAAATGAATTGCTTTGCAAAAAAGGGCAGGAGGGTAGAATACAAAGGTGGTGGGACTTGCTTGGCACAAGTGGGACACAAATGGAGTACAGCAGCCACTTTTTGGATGGTTCTAACTGGCAGCACTGTTTGCTATTAAAATGGCTTTGCAAAAAAGGGCAGGAGGGTAGAATGCAGAGGTGGTGGGACTTGCTTGGCACAAGTGGGACACTAATGGAATACAGGAGCCACTTTTTGGATGGCACTAACTGGCAGCACTCTTTGCTATTAAAATGAATGGCTTTGCAAAAAAGGGCAGGAGGGTAGAATACAAAAGGTGGTGGGACTTGCTTGGCACAAGTGGGACACAAATGGAGTACAGCAGCCACTTTTTGGATGGTTCTAACTGGCAGCACTGTTTGCTATTAAAATGGCTTTGCAAAAAAGGGCAGGAGGGTAGAATGCAGAGGTGGTGGGACTTGCTTGGCACAAGTGGGACACTAATGGAGTACAGCAGCCACTTTTTGGATGGCACTAACTGGCAGCACTGTTTGCTATTAAAATTGCTTTGCAAAAAATGGCAGGAGGGTAGAATGCAGAAGTGGTGGGACTTGCTTGGTACAAGTGGGACAATAATGGAGTACAGCAGCCACTTTTTGGATGGCACTAACTGGCAGCACTGTTTGCTATTAAAATGGCTTTGCAAAAAAGGGCAGGAGGGTAGAATGCAGAGGTGGTGGGACTTGCTTGGCACAAGTGGGACACTAATGGAGTACAGCAGCCACTTTTTGGATGGCACTAACTGGCAGAACTCTTTGCTATTAAAATGTCTTTGCAAAAATGTGCAGGAGGGTAGAATGCAGAGGTGGTGGGACTTGCTTGGCACAAGTGGGACACTAATGGAGTACAGCAACCACTTTTTGGATGGCACTAACTGGCAGCACTGTTTGCTATTAAAATAGCTTTGCAAAAAACGGCAGGAGGGTAGAATGCAGAGGTGGTGGGACTTGCTTGGCACAAGTGGGACACTAATGGAGTACAGCAGCCACTTTTTGGATGGCACTAACTGGCAGCACTCTTTGCCATTAAAATGAATGGCTTTGCAAAAAAGGGCAGGAGGGTAAAATGCAAAGGTGGTGGGACTTGCTTGGCACAAGTGGGACACAAATGGAGTACAGCAGCCACTTTTTGGATGGTTCTAAATGGCAGCACTGTTTGCTATTAAAATGGCTTTGCAAAAAAGGGCAGGAGGGAAGAATGCAGAGGTGGTGGGACTTGCTTGGCACAAGTGGGACACTAATGGAGTACAGCAGCCACCTTTTGGATGGCACTAACTGGCCGCACTGTTTGCTATTAAAATGGCTTTGCAAAAAAGGGCAGGAGGGTAGAATGCAAAGGTGGTGGGACTTACTTGGCACAAATGGGACACAAATGGAGTACAGCAGCCACTTTTTGGATGGCACTAACTGGCAGCACTATTTTCTAATAAATTCTTTGCAAAAAAAGGGCAGGAGGGTAGAATGCAGAGGTGGTGGGAATTGCTTGGCACAAGTGGGACAGTAATGGAGTACAGCAGCCACTTTTTGGATGGCACT
Source organism: Anomaloglossus baeobatrachus (assembly GCF_048569485.1). Taxonomy (NCBI): domain Eukaryota; kingdom Metazoa; phylum Chordata; class Amphibia; order Anura; family Aromobatidae; genus Anomaloglossus; species Anomaloglossus baeobatrachus. The sequence continues at coordinate 86,576,032 of NC_134363.1, read as the reverse complement.
AACTGGCAGCACTGTTTGCTATTAAAATGGATTTGCAAAAAAGGGCAGGACGGTAGAATACAGAGGTGGTGGGACTCTCTTGGAAAAAGTCGGACACTAATAAAGTACAGCAGCCACTTTTTGGATGGCATTAACTGGCAGCACTCTTTGCCATTAAAATGAATTGCTTTGCAAAAAAGGGCAGGAGGGTAGAATACAAAGGTGGTGGGACTTGCTTGGCACAAGTGGGACACAAATGGAGTACAGCAGCCACTTTTTGGGTGGTTCTAACTGGCAGCACTGTTTGCTATTAAAATGGCTTTGCAAAAAAGGGCAGGAGGGTAGAATGCAGAGGTGGTGGGACTTGCTTGGCACAAGTGGGACACTAATGGAATACAGGAGCCACTTTTTGGATGGCACTAACTGGCAGCACTCTTTGCTATTAAAATGAATGGCTTTGCAAAAAAGGGCAGGAGGGTAGAATACAAAAGGTGGTGGGACTTGCTTGGCACAAGTGGGACACAAATGGAGTACAGCAGCCACTTTTTGGATGGTTCTAACTGGCAGCACTGTTTGCTATTAAAATGGCTTTGCAAAAAAGGGCAGGAGGGTAGAATGCAGAGGTGGTGGGACTTGCTTGGCACAAGTGGGACACTAATGGAGTACAGCAGCCACTTTTTGGATGGCACTAACTGGCAGCACTGTTTGCTATTAAAATTGCTTTGCAAAAAACGGCAGGAGGGTAGAATGCAGAAGTGGTGGGACTTGCTTGGTACAAGTGGGACAATAATGGAGTACAGCAGCCACTTCTTGGATGGCACTAACTGGCAGCTCTGTTTGCTATTAAAATGGCTTTGCAAAAAAGGGCAGGGAGTAGAATGCAGAGGTGGTGGGCTTGCTTGGCACAAGTGGGACACTAATGGAGTACAGCAGCCACTTTTTGGATGGCACTAACTGGCAGAACTCTTTGCTATTAAAATGTCTTTGCAAAAATGTGCAGGAGGGTAGAATGCAGAGGTGGTGGGACTTGCTTGGCACAAGTGGGACACTAATGGAGTACAGCAACCACTTTTTGGATGGCACTAACTGGCAGCACTGTTTGCTATTAAAATGGCTTTGCAAAAAACGGCAGGAGGGTAGAATGCAGAGGTGGTGGGTCTTGCTTGGCACAAGTGGGACACCAATGGAGTACAGCAGCCACTATTTGGATGGCACTAACTGGCAGCACTCTTTGCCATTAAAATGAATGGCTTTGCAAAAAAGGGCAGGAGGGTAAAATGCAAAGGTGGTGGGACTTGCTTGGCACAAGTGGGACACAAATGGAGTACAGCAGCCACTTTTTGGATGGTTCTAAATGGCAGCACTGTTTGCTATTAAAATGGCTTTGCAAAAAAGGGCAGGAGGGAAGAATGCAGAGGTGGTGGGACTTGCTTGGCACAAGTGGGACACTAATGGAGTACAGCAGCCACCTTTTGGATGGCACTAACTGGCCGCACTGTTTGCTATTAAAATGGCTTTGCAAAAAAGGGCAGGAGGGTAGAATGCAAAGGTGGTGGGACTTACTTGGCACAAATGGGACACAAATGGAGTACAGCAGCCACTTTTTGGATGGCACTAACTGGCAGCACTGTTTTCTAATAAATTCTTTGCAAAAAAAGGGCAGGAGGGTAGAATGCAGAGGTGGTGGGACTTGCTTGGCACAAGTGGGACACTAATGGAGTACAGCAGCCAATTTTTGGATGGCACTAACTGGCAGCACTGTTTGCTATTAAATGGCTTTGCAAAAAAGGGCAAGAGGGTAGAATGCAGAGGTGGTGGGACTTGCTTGGCACAAGTGGGACACTAATGGAGTACAGCAGCCACTTTTTGGATGGCACTAACTGGCAGCACTCTTTGCTATTAAAATGAATGGCTTTGCAAAAAAGGGCAGGAGGGTAGAATACAAAAGGTGGTGGGACTTGCTTGGCACAAGTGGGACACAAATGGAGTACAGCAGCCACTTTTTGGATGGTTCTAACTGGCAGCACTGTTTGCTATTAAAATGGCTTTGCAAAAAAGGGCAGGAGGGTAGAATGCAGAGGTGGTGGGACTTGCATGGCACAAGTGGGACACTAATGGAGTACAGCAGCCACTTTTTGGATGGCACTAACTGGCAGCACTGTTTGCTATTAAAATTGCTTTGCAAAAAACGGCAGGAGGGTAGAATGCAGAAGTGGTGGGACTTGCTTGGCACAAGTGGGACAATAATGGAGTACAGCAGCCACTTCTTGGATGGCACTAACTGGCAGCTCTGTTTGCTATTAAAATGGCTTTGCAAAAAAGGGCAGGGAGTAGAATGCAGAGGTGGTGGGCTTGCTTGGCACAAGTGTGACACTAATGGAGTACAGCAGCCACTTTTTGGATGGCACTAACTGGCAGAACTCTTTGCTATTAAAATGGCTTTGCAAAAATGTGCAGGAGGGTAGAATGCAGAGGTGGTGGGACTTGCTTGGCACAAGTGGGACACTAATGGAGTACAGCAGCCACTTTTTGGATGGCACTAACTGGCAGCACTGTTTGCTATTAAAATGGCTTTGCAAAAAACGGCAGAAGGGTAGAATGCAGAGGTGGTGGGACTTGCTTGGCACAAGTGGGACACTAATGGAGTACAGCAGCCACTTTTTGGATGGCACTAACTGGCAGCACTCTTTGCCATTAAAATGAATGGCTTTGCAAAAAAGGGCAGGAGGGTAAAATGCAAAGGTGGTGGGACTTGCTTGGCGCAAGTGGGACACAAATGGAGTACAGCAGCCACTTTTTGGATGGTTCTAAATGGCAGCACTGTTTGCTATTAAAATGGCTTTGCAAAAAAGGGCAGGAGGGAAGAATGCAGAGGTGGTGGGACTTGCTTGGCACAAGTGGGACACTAATGGAGTACAGCAGCCACTTTTTGGATGGCACTAACTGGCCGCACTGTTTGCTATTAAAATGGCTTTGCAAAAAAGGGCAGGAGGGTAGAATGCAAAGGTGGTGGGACTTACTTGGCACAAATGGGACACAAATGGAGTACAGCAGCCACTTTTTGGATGGCACTAACTGGCAGCACTGTTTTCTAATAAATTCTTTGCAAAAAAAGGGCAGGAGGGTAGAATGCAGAGGTGGTGGGACTTGCTTTGCACAAGTGGCACACTAATGGAGTACAGCAGCCACTTTTTGGATGGCACTAACTGGCAGCACTCTTTGCCATTAAAATGAATGGCTTTGCAAAAAAGGGCAGGAGGGTAAAATGCAAAGGTGGTGGGACTTGCTTGGCACAAGTGGGACACTAATGGAGTACAGCAGCCACTTTTTGGATGGCACTAACTGGCAGCACTGTTTGCTATTAAAATGGCTTTGCAAAAAAGGGCAGGAGGGAAGAATGCAGAGGTGGTGGGACTTGCTTGGCACAAGTGGGATACTAATGGAGTACAGCAGCCACTTTTTGGATGGCACTAACTGGCCGCACTGTTTGCTATTAAAATAGCTTTGCAAAAAAGGGCAGGAGGGTAGAATGCAAAGGTGGTGGGACTTGCTTGGCACAAATGGGACACAAATGGAGTACAGCAGCCACTTTTTGGATGGCACTAACTGGCAGCACTGTTTTCTAATAAATTCTTTGCAAAAAAAGGGCAGGAGGGTAGAATGCAGAGGTGGTGGGACTTGCTTGGCACATGTGGGACACTAATGGAGTACAGCAGCCAATTTTTGGATGGCACTAACTGGCAGCACTGTTTGCTATTAAATGGCTTTGCAAAAAAGGGCAAGAGGGTAGAATGCAGAGGTGGTGGGACTTGCTTGGCACAAGTGGGACACTAATCGAGTACAGCAGCCACTTTTTGGATGGCACTAACTGGCAGCACTCTTTGCCATTAAAATGAATGGCTTTGCAAAAAAGGGCAGGAGGGTAGGATGCAAAGGTGGTGGTACTTGCTTGGCACAAGTGGGACACAAATGGAGTACAGCAGCCACTTTTTGGATGGTTCTAACTGGCAGCACCGTTTGCTATTAAAATGGCTTTGCAAAAAAGGGCAGGAGGGTAGAATGCAGAGGTGGTGGGACTTGCTTGGCACAAGTTGGACACTAATGGAGTACAGCAGCCACTTTTTGGATGGCACTAATTGGCAGCACTCTTTGCCATTAAAATGAATGGCTTTCCAAAAAAGGGCAGGAGGGTAGAATGCAGAGGTGGTGGGACTTGCTTGGCACAAGTGGGACACTAATGGAGTACAGCAGCCACTTTTTGGATGGCACTAACTGGCAGCACTGTTTGCTATTAAAATGGCTTTGCAAAAAAGGGCTGGAGGGTAGAATACAGAGGCGGTGAGACTTGCTTGGCACAAGTGGGACACTAATGGAATACAGCAGCCACTTTTTGGATGGCACTAACTGGTAGCACTGTTTGCTATTAAAATGGCTTTGCAAAAAAGGGCAGGAGGGTAGAATGCAGAGGTGGGGGGACTTGTTTGGCACAAGTGGGACACTAATGGAGTACAGCAGCCACTTCTTGGATGGCACTAACTGGCAGCTCTGTTTGCTATTAAAATGGCTTTGCAAAAAAGGGCAGGGAGTAGAATGCAGAGCTGGTGGGCTTGCTTGGCACAAGTGGGACACTAATGGAGTACAGCAGCCACTTTTTGGATGGCACTAACTGGCAGAACTCTTTGCTATTAAAATGGCTTTGCAAAAATGTGCAGGAGGGTAGAATGCAGAGGTGGTGGGACTTGCTTGGCACAAGTGGGACACTAATGGAGTACAGCAGCCACTTTTTGGATGGCACTAACTGGCAGCACTGTTTGCTATTAAAATGGCTTTGCAAAAAACGGCAGGAGGGTAGAATGCAGAGGTGGTGGGTTTTGCTTGGCACAAGTGGGACACTAATGGATTACAGCAGCCACTTTTTGGATGGCACTAACTGGCAGCACTCTTTGCCATTAAAATGAATGGCTTTGCAAAAAAGGGCAGGAGGGTAAAATGCAAAGGTGGTGGGACTTACTTGGCACAAGTGGGACACAAATGGAGTACAGCAGCCACTTTTTGGATGGTTCTAAATGACAGCACTGTTTGCTATTAAAATGGCTTTGCAAAAAAGGGCAGGAGGGAAGAATGCAGAGGTTGTGGGACTTGCTTGGCACAAGTGGGACACTAATGGAGTACAGCAGCCACTTTTTGGATGGCACTAACTGGCCGAACTGTTTGCTATTAAAATAGCTTTGCAAAAAAGGGCAGGAGGGTAGAATGCAAAGTTGGTGGGATTTGCTTGGCACAAATGGGACACAAATGGAGTACAGCAGCCACTTTTTGGATGGCACTAACTGGCAGCACTGTTTTCTAATAAATTCTATGCAAAAAAAGGGCAGGAGGGTAGAATGCAGAGGTGGTGGGACTTGCTTGGCACAAGTGGGACACTAATGGAGTACAGCAGCCACTTTTTGGATGGCACTAACTGGCAGCACTGTTTGCTATTAAAATGGCTTTGCAAAAAAGGGCTGGAGGGTAGAATACAGAGGTGGTGAGACTTGCTTGGCACAAGTGGGACACAAATGGAGTACAGCAGCCACTTTTTGGATGGTTTTAACTGGCAGCACTGTTTGCTATTCAAAATGGCTTTGCAAAAAAGGGCTGGAGGGTAGAATACAGAGGTGGTGAGACTTGCTTGGCACAAGTGGGACACAAATGGAGTACAGCAGCCACTTTTTGGATGGTTTTAACTGGCAGCACTGTTTGCTATTCAAAATGGCTTTGCAAAAAAGGGCAGGAGGGTAGAATGCAGAGGTGGTGGGACTTGCTTGGCACAAGTGGGACACTAATGGAGTACAGCAGCCACTTTTTGGATGGCACTAACTGGCAGCACTGTTTGCTATTAAAATTGCTTTGCAAAAAGGGCAGGAGGGTAGAATGCAGAAGTGGTGGGACTTGCTTGGCACAAGTGGGACACTAATGGAGTACAGCCGTCACTTTTTGGATGGTGTCACGCTCCCCGGGTCCCCTGCGCTGCCCCCCGGCTCACCTGTCATGCTCCTCGGTTCCCCTGCCTCGCTTCCCGGTTCCTTGGTCCGGTCACCGCCGCTTTCCGCTCTCCAGCACCCTTTGCCGGCGCGTCCCCAGCGTCCTGGTCCCCGCTCCCGGCGCCCGTCGGCTTCACAGCCCCAGCCCGGCCCTGCTGCTTCCTCCACGCAGCTTCCTGCCCTGGCTTCTGGCACTCGGGCCGCGCGCATGCGCATTAGGGCGCGTGTGCGGTCACTGACCCTTTCTTAAAGGGCCAGCGTCCATTAACAGGAAATGATGCAAAACAGGTACAGGGTATAAAGGGGTTTAATGTCCAAGGGGGCGGGGCCTGATCTTCGTGTTTCTTAAGCTAGGAGTCAGGTCTCCTGGTGTCTCTGTGATATACTCACCTATCTCTCTTGTAGAGCCGTGCCTGCCTCGCCATCCGGTCCTGCCGAATCCCGAACCCCGAACGCTGTCCATCTGCCATCCTGACAGTCCGTACCATCTCGGATCCCTGCGGTGACCCGTCATCTCGCTCCAAAGGTTCCGGACCCCGCCTGACTTCTTCTCGGCTTCCGAACCTGAGCTACGTCACCCGGACTACCACCAGTGACTCCGTGGTCCCAGGGACTTCTCCGTTATACTTGTGTGCACGGACTGTTCTGCTGCCTATAGTGCTCCAGCTACCGGACCCCTTACCACCATCTAGGAGTTCGGCCCAGTGGATCCACCTCCTGGGTCTGCCCGTCCACCCGGCCCTGACAGTAAGATCAGGCCATGGATCCCGCTGCAGCACTAGCAGCCGTACAGGAGGAACTCACACGCCAGCGTGAGACTCAGACCCGCATGCTGCAATTCATGTCTTCTGTGGACGCCCGCCTGAACACGCTACAAGCGGCTGTGACGTCTTCAACATCCCGGGCTTCCACTAGTCCATCCACGGCTCCAGCTCCCGTGGCGACATCATCAGATACTTCCAGACTTCGTTTGGCCTCACCACCCCGGTACGCCGGAGACCCCAAGACCTGCAGGGGATTCATAAACCAATGCTCCCTCCATTTCACGCAGCTGCCGCATTTGTTTGCCTCCGACCAAGCCAAGGTCGCCTTCATCATGTCCCATCTAGAGGGTGAGGCACTGGCGTGGATGAACCCCTTGTGGGAGAAGGGGGATCCTGTGACCACGAACATCCAGGAGTTCCTGCAGGCATTCCGTGGCACCTTTGATGAGCCCGGACGCGCCTCCGCGTCTGCTTCGTCTCTTCTCCGCTTACGTCAGGGGACTCTGACGGTGGGCCAATACGCAATCTGGTTTCGCACCTTGGCTTCGGAACTCGGGTGGAACAATGAGGCCCTAACCACCGCCTTCTGGGAAGGACTCTCGGGGCGAATTAAAGATGAGCTGGCGGGTCGTGACGTACCCACCACCCTGGATGCCCTGATCGCCCTAGCGACTCGAGTGGACATTCGCTTTCAGGAGCGATCCAAAGAGGTGTCCCATGAGAGACGTCCGGTACGGCATTCCTCTCCTCCGCAGAAGCCCGCCGTACTTCAGTCATCGACAGCTGGGGCCCCCGTCCACGAGCCCATGCAGATCGACAGAGTGCGGCAGTCTGAACAACGTCGAGCTGAGCGGCTCGCCAAGGGCCTCTGCTTTTACTGCGGAGAGGGCACACACATGCTACGCTCCTGTCCAGAGAGGCCGGGAAACTCCAAAGCCTAGGGTTGGTAGGAGAGGCCACCCTAGGTGCTGGGACTCTCTCAGACCCGGTTACATGGACTGTGCAAGTGTCAACGGGAGAGACGCGGTTCACGGCTGAGGCATACCTCGATTCCGGGGCAGCAGGCAATTTCGTTCAGCAGGCCACGGTGGACAAGTACCAGGTGCCTGTTACTCCACTCGACAAGCCCCTCGTGATTGCCTCTGTGGATGGGAGACCCCTCTCTGACACCATCTCCTGGATCACCAAGCCGGTGGAACTGCGTATCGGTGCCCTGCACACCGAGAACATCGCTTTCTACGTCCTCCCACACATGTCCCATCAAGTCCTGCTGGGACTTCCATGGTTGCGGACACACGAACCATCAGTCAGCTGGGGCACTGGCGAAATCACCCGATGGGGCTCTTCGTGCCATGAGAAGTGCCTGAAGACCATACAACCCATCCGACGACCTCAGGTTCCAGAGAACCTACCGGGGCTGCCTTCGGCCTATTGGTCCTTTGCAGACGTCTTTGATAAAAAGGAATCCGAGGTACTTCCGCCACATCGTCCTTACGATTGTGCCATCGACCTGCTCCCAGGAACAACACCACCTCGAGGACGGATATATCCATTGTCTCCAGCCGAAACAAGGGACATGTCTACTTACATCACAGAGAGCCTGGCAAGGGGATTCATTCGGAGATCCTCCTCTCCTGCTGGAGCAGGTTTCTTCTTCGTCAAGAAGAAAGAGGGCGACTTACGCCCATGCATAGACTATCGGGGTTTGAATCAAATCACCGTAAAAAACAAGTACCCTCTGCCGCTCATCCCCGAATTGTTTGACCGGCTTCGAGGAGCTCGTGTGTTCACCAAGCTGGATCTTCGGGGTGCTTACAATCTGGTACGCATCCGCTCTGGGGACGAATGGAAGACCGCGTTCAATACGCGCGATGGGCACTATGAATACTGCGTGATGCCCTTCGGCCTGTGTAACGCCCCAGCCGTCTTTCAAGAACTGGTGAACGACGTTTTCCGGGACCTTCTCTACGTCTGTGTAGTAGTGTATCTGGATGACATCCTTGTCTTCTCTCCGGACCTCCAGACCCACAGAGAGAACGTGCAGCTGGTTCTACAAAGACTGAGAGAGAATCGTCTGTACGCCAAGTATGAGAAGTGTGTCTTTGAGCAGTCTTCTCTCCCCTTCCTGGGGTACATCATCTCTGATACTGGACTGCAGATGGATCCAAAGAAGGTCTCCTCCATTCTCAACTGGCCTCCCCCTTCTGGACTGAAGGCAATCCAACGCTTCCTGGGATTCGCCAACTACTACCGCCAGTTCATCCCTCACTTCTCTGCTCTGACCGCTCCTCTCTCCGCTTTGACCAAGAAGGAGGCTAATCCAAAGGACTGGTCACCTGCGGCCGACGCCGCGTTTGGCTCCCTGAAGCGGGCATTTGCCTCCTCTCCTGTACTCCACCGTCCAGAGTTAAACCGCCAGTTCACCTTGGAGGTGGATGCCTCCTCCTCAGGAGCCGGAGCAGTGCTCAGGCAGAAGTCCTCCTCCGGAAAGATGGTGACTTGCGGATTCTTCTCCAAGAGCTTCTCAGCGCCTGAACGCAACTACACCATCGGTGACCGAGAGCTCTTGGCAGTCAAACTGGCTCTGGAGGAATGGCGCTACCTTCTGGAAGGAGCAGTGTACCCCGTGATTATTTACACGGACCACAAGAACCTGGAATACCTGCGGTCCGCTCAGCGACTGAACCCACGGCAAGCCAGGTGGTCCTTATTCTTTGCCAGGTTTGATTTCCAGCTCCATTTCCGACCCGCGGACAAGAACGTACGGGCTGATGCCTTGTCCAGGTCTTTCATGCCCATGGAGCAGGAGGAGGAGACTACCCAACCCATCATCTGTCCTAGCAAAATCATTCCGGTGGCCCCTGTCACCCTGGCCCAGATACCACCCGGGAAGACCTATGTCTCTGAGCAGTGGCGTAACTAGAGTTTGATGGGCCCTGGTGCAAACTTTGGACCGGGGCCCCCCTCCATGTACACAACACTTAGGGTACGGGATAATGATGCTGACACTTGGCTTTTACCCACAGCACCCAGGTTTCCCATGATCTAAAATCCCTCTATCAGCACCCAGCTTTCCCATGCTCTGTCATACATCTTTCCCTCAGCACCCAGCTTTCCCATATCAGAGCATGGGAAAGCTGGGTGCTGAGAGATGTATAGCAGATCATGGGAAAGCTGGGTGCTGAGAGATGTATAGCAGAGCATGGGAAAGCTGGATGCTGAGAGATGTATAGCAGAGCATGGGAAAGCTGGGTGCTGAGAGATGTATAGCAGAGCATGGGAAAGCTGGGTGCTGAGAGATGTATAGCAGAGCATGGGAAAGAGCCCTTTTCCCTCAGCACAAAACATTCCCATCCCATACTTGTATCTTCTTCCTCCCTCATATATAATTCTCCAAATACTATAATGGCCCCCACATAGCCTTCCATATAGTATAAAGGGTCCCACATAACCCTTTATATATTAGAATGCACCCCCATAGTCCTCCATGTATTATAATGCATTTCCCATAGTTCTCCATATTTTATACTGCACCACAGTCCCCCATGCTTTATAATGCACCCCCATAGACCATGTGTAAGGTAGCCTCCATAGTCCTCCATATATTATAATGTAGCCCCCATAGTCCTATATGTATTATAATGCAGCCCCATAGACCTCCATGTATAATGTGCTGCTATAGTCTATGTATAAGGTGTCCTTCATGTTTATTATGCAGTCCCATAGACCTCCATGTATCATGCAGCCAGCACCCCCAGGCCTCCATGTATTATGCAGCCAGTCCCACCAGGGCCTCCATGTGTCATGCAGCCAGCCCCACCAGGTGTCATGCAGCCAGCCCCACCAGGGCCTCCATGTGTAATGCAGCCAGCTTCCCCAGGGCCTATATGTGTCATGCAGCCAGCCCCCCCAGGGCCTCTATGCGTCATGCAGCCAGCCCCCCCCAGGGCCTCTATGCGTCATGCAGCCAGCCCCCCCCAGGGCCTCCATGTGTCATGCAGCCAGCCCCCAGGGCTTCTATGTGTAATGCAGCCTGCCAGCCAGCCCCACCAGGGCCTCCATGTATCATGCAGGCAGCTTCCCCGGGCCTATATGTGTCATGCAGCCAGCAAAATAAAAAAACAAGTACCTCTCAGCTCCTTCTGACCCCTGCGACTGCGGTAGTTATGCCCCTGCCCCCATATGTCACACACCCTGCTCCCTATACAGCCTGCACCCCCATATCACACACACACCCTGACCCACATATCTCACCCTGCCCGTACCCCAACTTACCCCTCTCACACACTCTGCACCCTTCACATGCTTCTGTCACAGTCTGCAGCCCTCATATCCCCCTCACCCTGCAGCCCCTCCCCTCATGTCCCCTCTTTTCTCATTACCACTCATGTGTTCGAAGTATCTTCTCCTGCTTTCTCCCCGGCATCCTGTGTCTCCTCCCACACAGTCACATGGGCGTGACATCATCGCAGGTCCTGGTAGGGATGGTTTCCGTCTGCCGTGCAGGAGCACATCTCCTCTGCAGCAGGTCAGGAACGCCTGGTGGCCTCTCCAGGTCAGGGGCCCCTCTGCTCTCTGCAGACACTGGGCCCCCCTGACTCATAGGCCGGCCCCCTAATGGTCGCGCAGTCGGCCACTACATAGTGACACTACACATAGGGGCCCGGCAGCCGGCTCTGCAGAGCGGCTGCCGGGCCCCTATAACCCTGCGGGCCCGGTCGCAGTGGCGACCTCTGCGACCGCGATCGTTACGCCCCTGTCTCTGAGACAGACAGGAAAAAAGTGTTACACTGGGGTCATGCCTCGAAAACAGCCGGTCATGCTGGTCAGAAGAGAACATGGGGTGAGATTGTACGTCATTACTGGTGGCCATCCCTTCGCACGGACGTCGCTGCTTTTGTCTCTGCCTGCTCCTCTTGTGCCAGGAACAAGACGCCTAAACACCTGCCATATGGCCGTCTTCTGCCTCTGCCGATACCCTCAGTTCCGTGGCAACACATAGCGATGGACTTTATTACGGACTTGCCATTGTCCTCCGGACACACAGTCATATGGGTCGTGGTGGATCGGTTCTCTAAAATGGCTCATTTCGTCCCTATGGCTGGACTGCCCTCTGCTCAGGAACTCGCGGACGCCTATATACATCACATCTTCCGCTTGCATGGCTTTCCATCACACATCGTATCCGACAGAGGAACTCAGTTCACCTCCCGCTTCTGGAGGGCTCTCTGCAAACATCTGGGAGTGACTCTGGACTTTTCATCTGCATACCATCCTCAGTCTAATGGCCAAGTGGAGAGGGTCAATCAAATCTTGACCTCTTTCTTACGTCACTATGTCAACGCCTATCACGACGACTGGTCCACGCTTCTTCCGTGGGCTGAATTCTCCCATAACCACCACATCAGTGAGTCGTCCTCCAGTTCTCCCTTCCATGTCGTTTACGGACTTCAGCCCTCCGTCCCATTGCCTGTATCCCCTTCTTCGGATGTCCCTGCTGCTGATACTGTAGCCCGTGACTTTGCAACCATTTGGGACTCTGTCAAGGCGTCCCTTGGGCGTGCTTCCCTGCGGATGAAAAGACACGCAGACAAGAGACGTCTGGACCCTCCGTGTTTCTCTCCTGGAGATCTAGTCTGGCTTGCATCCAAGTACGTCCGATTGAAGATACCATCCTACAAGCTGGGTCCTCGCTACATCGGGCCGTTTAAAGTCCTCAACAAGATCAATGAGGTCTCCTACAAGCTACAGCTCCCGGCCACGATGAGGATACCCAACTCATTCCACGTCTCCCTGCTCAAGCCGGTTGTCCTTGGTCCCTTCTCCGCTGCTGCCAGTTCGGCCCCTCCTCCTATTGCCGATGACGACATCTATGCGGTAAGGGATATTGTGGCCATGAAGACCGTACGGGGTCGACAGTTCTTCCTGGTGGACTGGGCAGGGTATGGTCCTGAGGATAGGTCCTGGGAGCCCCGGGAGAATGTGGGTACTCCGCTGATCCGTGCCTTCCTGTCCCGGTTGCGGGGAGGGGGGCGTGGGGGGGTACTGTCACGCTCCCCGGGTCCCCTGCGCTGCCCCCCGGCTCACCTGTCATGCTCCCCGGTTCCCCTGCCTCGCTTCCCGGTTCCTTGGTCCGGTCACCGCCGCTTCCCGCTCTCCAGCACCCTTTGCCGGCGCGTCCCCAGCGTCCTGGTCCCCGCTCCCGGCGCCCGTCGGCTTCACAGCCCCAGCCCGGCCCTGCTGCTTCCTCCACGCAGCTTCCTGCCCTGGCTTCTGGCAGTCGGGCCGCGCGCATGCGCATTAGGGCGCGCGCGCGGTCACTGACCCTTTCTTAAAGGGCCAGCGTCCATTAACAGGAAATGATGCAAAACAGGTACAGGGTATAAAGGGGTTTAATGTCCAAGGGGGCGGGGCCTGATCTTCGTGTTTCTTAAGCTAGGAGTCAGGTCTCCTGGTGTCTCTGTGATATACTCACCTATCTCTCTTGTAGAGCCGTGCCTGCCTCGCCATCCGGTCCTGCCGAATCCCGAACCCCGAACGCTGTCCATCTGCCATCCTGACAGTCCGTACCATCTCGGATCCCTGCGGTGACCCGTCATCTCGCTCCAAAGGTTCCGGACCCCGCCTGACATCTTCTCGGCTTCCGAACCTGAGCTACGTCACCCGGACTACCACCAGTGACTCCGTGGTCCCAGGGACTTCTCCGTTATACTTGTGTGCACGGACTGTTCTGCTGCCTATAGTGCTCCAGCTACCGGACCCCTTACCACCATCTAGGAGTTCGGCCCAGTGGATCCACCTCCTGGGTCTGCCCGTCCACCCGGCCCTGACAGATGGCACTAACTGGCAGCACTGTTTGCTATTAAAATGGCTTTGCAAAAAAGGGCAGGAGGGTAGAATGCAGAGGTGGGGGGACTTGTTTGGCACAAGTGGGACACTAATGGAGTACAGCAGCCACTTCTTGGATGGCACTAACTGGCAGCTCTGTTTGCTATTAAAATGGCTTTGCAAAAAAGGGCAGGGAGTAGAATGCAGAGGTGGTGGGCTTGCTTGGCACAAGTGGGACAGTAATGGAGTACAGCAGCCACTTTTTGGATGGCACTAACTGGCAGAACTCTTTGCTATTAAAATGGCTTTGCAAAAATGTGCAGGAGGGTAGAATGCAGAGGTGGTGGGACTTGCTTGGCACAAGTGGGACACTAAAGGAGTACAGCAGCCACTTTTTGGATTACACTAACTGGCAGCACTCTTTGCCATTAAAATGAATGGCTTTGCAAAAAAGGGCAGTAGGGTAAAATGCAAAGGTGGTGGGACTTGCTTGGCACAAGTGGGACACAAATGGAGTACAGCAGCCACTTTTTGGATGGTTCTAACTGGCAGCACTGTTTGCTATTAAAATGGCTTTGCAAAAAAGGGCAGGAGGGAAGAATGCAGAGGTGGTGGGACTTGCTTGGCACAAGTGGGACACTAATGGAGTACAGCAGCCACTTTTTGGATGGCACTAACTGGCCGCACTTTTTGCTATTAAAATGGCTTTGCAAAAAAGGGCAGGAGGGTATAATGCAAAGGTGGTGGGACTTGCTTGGCACAAATGGGACACAAATGGAGTACAGCAGCCACTTTTTGGATGGCACTAACTGGCAGAACTGTTTTCTAATAAATTCTTTGCAAAAAAAGGGCAGGAGGGTAGAATGCAGAGGTGGTGGGACTTGCTTGGCACAAGTGGGACACTAATGGAGTACAGCAGCTACTTTTTGGATGGCACTAACTGGCAGCACTGTTTGCTATTAAATGGCTTTGCAAAAAAGGGGCAAGAGGGTAGAATGCAGAGGTGGTGGGACTTGCTTGGCACAAGTGGGACACTAATGGAGTACAGCAGCCACTTTTTGGATGGCACTAACTGGCAGCTCTGTTTGCTATTAAAATGGCTTTGCAAAAAAGGGCAGGGAGTAGAATGCAGAGGTGGTGGGCTTGCTTGGCACAAGTGGGACACTAATGGAGTACAGCAGCCACTTTTTGGATGGCACTAACTGGCAGCACTGTTTGCTAATAAATGGTTTTGCAAAAAAGGGCAAGGGGGTAGAAAGCAGAGGTGCTGGGACTTGCTTGGCACAAGTGGGACACTAATGGAGTATAGCAGCCACTTTTTGGATAGTTCTAACTGGCAGCACTGTTTGTTATTAAAATGGCTTTGCAAAAAAGGGCAAGAGGGTAGAATGCAGAGGTGGTGGGACTTGCTTGGTACAAGTGGGACACTAATGGAGTACAGCAGCCACTTTTTGGATGGCACTAACTGGCAACACTCTTTGCCATTAAAATGAATGGCTTTGCAAAAAAGGGCAGGAGGGTAGGATGCAAAGGTGGTGGGACTTGCTTGGCACAAGTGGGACACAAATGGAGTACAGCAGCCACTTTTTAGATGGTTCTAACTGGCAGTACCGTTTGCTATTAAAATGGCTTTGCAAAAAAGGGCAGGAGGGTAGAATGCAGAGGTGGTGGGACTAGCTTGGCACAAGTGGGACACTAATGGAGTACAGCAGCCACTTTTTGGATGGCACTAACTGGCAGCACTCTTTGCCATTAAAATGAATGGCTTTCCAAAAGAGGGCAGGAGGGTAGAATGCAGAGGTGGTGGGACTTGCTTGGCACAAGTGGGACACTAATGGAGTACAGCAGCCACTTTTTGGATGGCACTAACTGGCAGCACTGTTTGCTATTAAAATGGCTTTGCAAAAAAGGGCTGGAGGGTAGAATACAGAGGCGGTGAGACTTGCTTGGCACAAGTGGGACACTAATGGAATACAGCAGCCACTTTTTGGATGGCACTAACTGGCAGCACTCTTTGCTATTAAAATGAATGGCTTTGCAAAAAAGGGCAGGAGGGTAGATTACAAAGGTGGTGGGACTTGCTTGGCACAAGTGGGACACAAATGGAGTACAGCAGCCACTTTTTGGATGGTTCTAACTGGCAGCACTGTTTGCTATTAAAATGGCTTTGCAAAAAAGGGCAGGAGGGTAGAATGCAGAGGTGGTGGGACTTGCTTGGCACAAGTGGGACACAAATGGAGTACAGCAGCCACTTTTTAGATGGTTCTAACTGGCAGCACTGTTTGCTATTAAAATTGCTTTGCAAAAAAGGGCAGGAGGGTAGAATGCAGAGGTGGTGGGACTTGCTTGGCACAAGTGGGACACTAATGGAGTACAGCAGCCACTTTTTGGATGGCACTAACTGGCAGCACTGTTTGCTATTAAAATGACTTTGCAAAAAAGGGCAGGAGGGTAGAATGCAGAGGTGGTGGGACCTGCTTGGCACAAGTGGGACACTAATGGAGTATAGCAGCCACTTTTTGGATGGCACTAACTGGCAGCACTGTTTGCTATTAAATGGCTTTGCAAAAAAGGGCAAGAGGGTAGAATGCAGAGGTGGTGGGACTTGCTTGGCACAAGTGGGACACTAATGGAGTACAGCAGCCACTTTTTGGAAGGCAATAACTGGCAGCACTCTTTGCCATTAAAATGAATGGCTTTGCAAAAAAGGGCAGGAGGGTAGGATGCAAAGGTGGTGGGACTTGCTTGTCACAAGTGGGACACAAATGGAGTACAGCAGCCACGTTTTAGATGGTTCTAACTGGCAGCACCGTTTGCTATTAAAATGGCTTTGCAAAAAAGGGCAGGAGGGTAGAATGCAGAGGTGGTGGGA
Organism: Anomaloglossus baeobatrachus; assembly: GCF_048569485.1. Classification (NCBI taxonomy): domain Eukaryota; kingdom Metazoa; phylum Chordata; class Amphibia; order Anura; family Aromobatidae; genus Anomaloglossus; species Anomaloglossus baeobatrachus. The sequence continues at coordinate 86,559,566 of NC_134363.1, read as the reverse complement.
CTAGCTTGGCACAAGTGGGACACTAATGGAGTACAGCAGCCTCTTTTTGGATGGCACTAACTGGCAGCACTCTTTGCCATTAAAATGAATGGCTTTCCAAAAGAGTGCAGGAGGGTAGAATGCAGAGGTGGTGGGACTTGCTTGGCACAAGTGGGACACTAATGGAGTACAGCAGCCACTTTTTGGATGGCATTAACTGGCAGCACTGTTTGCTATTAAAATGGCTTTGCAAAAAAGGGCTGGAGGGTAGAATACAGAGGCGGTGAGACTTGCTTGGCACAAGTGGGACACTAATGGAATACAGCAGCCACTTTTTGGATGGCACTAACTGGCAGCACTCTTTGCTATTAAAATGAATGGCTTTGCAAAAAAGGGCAGGAGGGTAGAATACAAAGGTGGTGGGACTTGCTTGGCACAAGTGGGACACAAATGGAGTACAGCAGCCACTTTTTGGATGGTTCTAACTGGCAGCACTGTTTGCTATTAAAATGGCTTTGCAAAAAAGGGCAGGAGGGTAGAATGCAGAGGTGGTGGGACTTGCTTGGCACAAGTGGGACACTAATGGAGTACAGCAGCCACTTTTTGGATGGCACTAACTGGCAGCACTGTTTGCTATTAAAATTGCTTTGCAAAAAAGGGAAGGAGGGTAGAATGCAGAAGTGGTGGGACTTGCTTGGCACAAGTGAGACACTAATGGAGTACAGCAGCCACTTTTTGGATGGCACTAACTGGCAGCACTGTTTGCTATTAAAATGGCTTTGCAAAAAAGGGCAGGAGGGTAGAATGCAGAGGTGGGGGGACTTGTTTGGCACAAGTGGGTCACTAATGGAGTACAGCAGCCACTTCTTGGATGGCACTAACTGGAAGCTCTGTTTGCTATTAAAATGGCTTTGCAAAAAAGGGCAGGGAGTAGAATGCAGAGTTGGTGGGCTTGCTTGGCACAAGTGGGACAGTAATGGAGTACAGCAGCCACTTTTTGGATGGCACTAACTGGCAGAACTCTTTGCTATTAAAATGGCTTTGCAAAAATGTGCAGGAGGGTAGAATGCAGAGGTGGTGGGAATTGCTTGGCACAAGTGGGACAGTAATGGAGTACAGCAGCCACTTTTTGGATGGCACTAACTGGCAGCACTGCTTGCTATTAAAATGGCTTTGCAAAAAAGGGCAGGAGGGTAGAATGCAGAGGTGGTGGGACTAGCTTGGCACAAGTGGGACACTATTGGAGTACAGCAGCCACTTTTTGGATGGCCCTAACTGGCAGCACTCTTTGCCATTAAAATGAATGGCTTTCCAAAAGAGGGCAGGAGGGTAGAATGCAGAGGTGGTGGGACTTGCTTGGCACAAGTGGGACACTAATGGAGTACAGCAGCCACTTTTTGGATGGCACTAACTGGCAGCACTGTTTGCTATTAAAATGGCTTTGCAAAAAAGGGCTGGAGGGTAGAATACAGAGGCGGTGAGACTTGCTTGGCACAAGTGGGACACTAATGGAATACAGCAGCCACTTTTTGGATGGCACTAACTGGCAGCACTCTTTGCTATTAAAATGAATGGCTTTGCAAAAAAGGGCAGGAGGGTAGAATACAAAGGTGGTGGGACTTGCTTGGCACAAGTGGGACACAAATGGAGTACAGCAGCCACTTTTTGGATGGTTCTAACTGGCAGCACTGTTTGCTATTAAAATGGCTTTGCAAAAAAGGGCAGGAGGGTAGAATGCAGAGGTGGTGGGACTTGCTTGGCACAAGTGGGACATAAATGGAGTACAGCAGCCACTTTTTGGATGGTTCTAACTGGCAGCACTGTTTGCTATTAAAATTGCTTTGCAAAAAAGGGCAGGAGGGTAGAATGCAGAGGTGGTGGGACTTGCTTGGCACAAGTGGGACACTAATGGAGTACAGCAGCCACTTTTTGGATGGCACTAACTGGCAGCACTGTTTGCTATTAAAATGACTTTGCAAAAAAGGGCAGGAGGGTAGAATGCAGAGGTGGTGGGACCTGCTTGGCACAAGTGGGACACTAATGGAGTATAGCAGCCACTTTTTGGATGGCACTAACTGGCAGCACTGTTTGCTATTAAATGGCTTTGCAAAAAAGGGCAAGAGGGTAGAATGCAGAGGTGGTGGGACTTGCTTGGCACAAGTGGGACACTAATGGAGTACAGAAGCCACTTTTTGGATGGCACTAACTGGCAGCACTCTTTGCCATTAAAATGAATGGCTTTGCAAAAAAGGGCAGGAGGGTAGGATGCAAAGGTGGTGGGACTTGCTTGTCACAAGTGGGACACAAATGGAGTACAGCAGCCACTTTTTAGATGGTTCTAACTGGCAGCACCGTTTGCTATTAAAATGGCTTTGCAAAAAAGGGCAGGAGGGTAGAATGCAGAGGTGGTGGGACTAGCTTGGCACAAGTGGGACACTAATGGAGTACAGCAGCCTCTTTTTGGATGGCACTAACTGGCAGCACTCTTTGCCATTAAAATGAATGGCTTTCCAAAAGAGGGCAGGAGGGTAGAATGCAGAGGTGGTGGGACTTGCTTGGCACAAGTGGGACACTAATGGAGTACAGCAGCCACTTTTTGGATGGCACTAACTGGCAGCACTGTTTGCTATTAAAATGGCTTTGCAAAAAAGGGCTGGAGGGTAGAATACAGAGGCGGTGAGACTTGCTTGGCACAAGTGGGACACTAATGGAATACAGCAGCCACTTTTTGGATGGCACTAACTGGCAGCACTCTTTGCTATTAAAATGAATGGCTTTGCAAAAAAGGGCAGGAGGGTAGAATACAAAGGTGGTGGGACTTGCTTGGCACAAGTGGGACACAAATGGAGTACAGCAGCCACTTTTTGGATGGTTCTAACTGGCAGCACTGTTTGCTATTAAAATGGCTTTGCAAAAAAGGGCAGGAGGGTAGAATGCAGAGGTGGTGGGACTTGCTTGGCACAAGTGGGACACTAATGGAGTACAGCAGCCACTTTTTGGATGGCACTAACTGGCAGCACTGTTTGCTATTAAAATTGCTTTGCAAAAAAGGGCAGGAGGGTAGAATGCAGAAGTGGTGGGACTTGCTTGGCACAAGTGAGACACTAATGGAGTACAGCAGCCACTTTTTGGATGGCACTAACTGGCAGCACTGTTTGCTATTAAAATGGCTTTGCAAAAAAGGGCAGGAGGGTAGAATGCAGAGGTGGGGGGACTTGTTTGGCACAAGTGGGTCACTAATGGAGTACAGCAGCCACTTCTTGGATGGCACTAACTGGAAGCTCTGTTTGCTATTAAAATGGCTTTGCAAAAAAGGGCAGGGAGTAGAATGCAGAGTTGGTGGGCTTGCTTGGCACAAGTGGGACAATAATGGAGCACAGCAGCCACTTTTTGGATGGCACTAACTGGCAGAACTCTTTGCTATTAAAATGGCTTTGCAAAAATGTGCAGGAGGGTAGAATGCAGAGGTGGTGGGAATTGCTTGGCACAAGTGGGACAGTAATGGAGTACAGCAGCCACTTTTTGGATGGCACTAACTGGCAGCACTGTTTGCTATTAAAATGGATTTGCAAAAAACGGCAGGAGGGTAGAAGGCAGAGGTGGTGGGACTTGCTTGGCACAAGTGGGACACTAATGGAGTACAGCAGCCACTTTTTGGATGGCACTAACTGGCAGCACTGTTTTCTAATAAATTCTTTGCAAAAAAAGGGCAGGAGGGTAGAATGCAGAGGTGGTGGAACTTGCTTGGCACAAGTGGGACACTAATGGAGTACAGCAGCTACTTTTTGGATGGCACTAACTGGCAGCACTGTTTGCTATTAAATGGCTTTGCAAAAAAGGGGCAAGAGGGTAGAATGCAGAGGTGGTGGGACTTGCTTGGCACAAGTGGGACACTAATGGAGTACAGCAGCCACTTTTTGGATGGCACTAACTGGCAGCTCTGTTTGCTATTAAAATGGCTTTGCAAAAAAGGGCAGGGAGTAGAATGCAGAGGTGGTGGGCTTGCTTGGCACAAGTGGGACACTAATGGAGTACAGCAGCCACTTTTTGGATGGCACTAACTGGCAGCACTGTTTGCTAATAAATGGTTTTGCAAAAAAGGGCAAGGGGGTAGAAAGCAGAGGTGGTGGGACTTGCTTGGCACAAGTGGGACACTAATGGAGTATAGCAGCCACTTTTTGGATAGTTCTAACTGGCAGCACTGTTTGTTATTAAAATGGCTTTGCAAAAAAGGGCAAGAGGGTAGAATGCAGAGGTGGTGGGACTTGCTTGGTACAAGTGGGACACTAATGGAGTACAGCAGCCACTTTTTGGATGGCACTAACTGGCAACACTCTTTGCCATTAAAATGAATGGCTTTGCAAAAAAGGGCAGGAGGGTAGGATGCAAAGGTGGTGGGACTTGCTTGGCACAAGTGGGACACAAATGGAGTACAGCAGCCACTTTTTAGATGGTTCTAACTGGCAGCACCGTTTGCTATTAAAATGGCTTTGCAAAAAAGGGCAGGAGGGTAGAATGCAGAGGTGGTGGGACTAGCTTGGCACAAGTGGGACACTAATGGAGTACAGCAGCCACTTTTTGGATGGCACTAACTGGCAGCACTCTTTGCCATTAAAATGAATGGCTTTCCAAAAGAGGGCAGGAGGGTAGAATGCAGAGGTGGTGGGACTTGCTTGGCACAAGTGGGACACTAATGGAGTACAGCAGCCACTTTTTGGATGGCACTAACTGGCAGCACTGTTTGCTATTAAAATGGCTTTGCAAAAAAGGGCTGGAGGGTGTAGGGCACTGCAGCCCGAATGTGGATGCTGCCCCCTGACTGCTGGCCCCTTCCTGTGAAAATAGGTGATCCCCCTTTAAGAGACCTCTCGACTCTGTCACTCCTCCCATTAAAACGTCATTGGTTCCTCCCTCCGCAGCTTGCTGCACAGGATCAAGGGAGTTTTCCTGGCCACTCTCTCTGAGGACCCGGACCAGTTTGGACTGCCGGTATGATGGACCCGCTCATGGAGGCGGTGAGAGAGCGCATCGGCAGGGAGGGGAGCGGATGGCTCACAGGGCTGTTACCTGTGGGCAGCTTCCTCTCTGCCGAGGTTCAAGCGAGCGGTGCCGGCGAGCGGAGGTCTAAGAGACATACCCGCCCGCCGGCCCGTTTGAGCCCGCCACAGAATTCAAAAAGGAGCGCGAAGAAAAGCTCTTCGCGCTCCCAGCGCTTACCCCCGCCCACCATCCTTAGCTCGGCTGCCGGCGCCATTGTGAGGGACGCTCCAGGGGACAGGGAGTCAGCGCAGGTCCACGGCCCCTCGTTACAAGCAGCAGGCAGCTGCACGGGGTTAAGGGGAGCCGATTTACATCAGATTGCCCTGAGCAGCATTGCTCCAAACGTCCTCCCCTTAGTTGCAATGGGAGGAAACAATACATGCCAGAGTTCCTCTGGTTCTAGCGGTGCTTCTGCTGATATGAGAGCACCGCTTGAGTCGGCACCTCTAGCCCAAAGGGAGGGGGGAAATGGGCCCATAAATATTCCACAGGTGGATGGACAGTTGGTCCTGTGGCCCCCACCTGATCAGACGCCGCCACCATCACAGTTGAGCCAGCCTTTACTTATTGCCCCACTAGGTACTGGTTTAGTCTCACAGCTTAATCCTCCCAGTGTAATTGTACCTCACCAACTGGCTCCCTATGTAAGGGGGGAGGGGGCCAGTTCGCCACTTGGCCTGCAGAATAGCCTCCTACAGATGAGGGCGGGGGTGAGTAGCGGAGGGTATCAGAGCATTTCACGGTCACGTGCTGGGACCCCGGCCACGGCTATTGCGGGTGGTGCGGGCAGCCAACGTGGGCGTGCTTCCTCATCATCATCTGACGAGCAGCGCGCGCGTAGGCGCAGCAGGCGACGTATCAGCAGCCGTCGCCGTGGCAGATCTAGGTCTAGGCGGCGTAGTCGGCGTTCCAGGTCCTCGCGCTGGCGCTCCCCCTCTTCCTCAGACGAATCCTCAGAGAGGTCACGCAGAAGAAGGAGGACACCAACCGCTACAACTGTGCAGCGTGGCGATGTGGGTCCAACATCCGTGGACCAGTTCCAGGATATGGGAAACACAATTTCTTCGACGCACGGTGAGTACCCTTACGTGGGGGTCTGGAGTGGGGTTGGGTCTACCGGGGCTGCGCCTAGGGACCCGGCTCAGGTTCAAAAAGTATTCGTGAACCCCAAATTGTTACAGGTGCCAGAGGGGTCAAAAGTAACCCCTCCTGGCCCGGACCTTTACAAAGGTGGTCTGTTTTGTGGGGTCCCTCCCTTGGGTTCCCACCTTGACGTGCAGGTGAAAGAGTTAATCTGGGCCAACAGTTACGTCGACATCTGGTCATTAATATCGACAGACCAGCATTCGGTTGATCGGGAACGGCGGCCGGGCGAGAAGTTTTATGACCGTAAGCCTAAGGTTGCCAAGACCATAAATAATTGGTTGCAGGCGTTCGCCGTTCTGGGATGTGTTATGGGTCAACGGCACCCGGAAAGGTGCTCAGAATTGTTTATTTACCTGGACAGCATCTACAGCTCGTACAAGGCCCATGGAGGTTCGGCGTGGTGGAAGTACGATGAGGACTTCCGTCGCCGTTTGGACCTTCAGCCCCACCTGGGTTGGGGAGTCAAGGCCACTGACTCTTGGCTCCGCCTGATGATGGCTCAGAGGGTTATACAGCCTTTTCCCGGGGGGGCTGCCGCGCCCGGATCTCACACGGGCGCGGTGGCCATCCGCCGCCCGGGAACATGTTGGTTATTTAACGACGGATTCTGTAAATACCACACCCTGTGCAAGTACAAGCACGAGTGCTCGGTGTGCGGGGGGCCTCACACTGCCTCCAAATGCAACAAGCCCGCTCAAAAAGCCCACGGGGCTAAACCCGGGACTCAGGAAAACCGTGACCCCAGTGAGCGTCACCATGATGGAGCCGTGGCTAAGCAGGTACCCCAATAGACGGGCTGCAGCCCAAATCAGATTCGGTTTTTCGTTCGTTTTTTTCATACCTTTCCTTTTTTCTAGGCTCCCCTCATCATCCCCCAATTTGAAATCAGCAAGGGAAAACCCGGAAGTCATCCGTTCCAAACTGGTTAAGGAAGTGGCCTTAGGGCGTTTTCAAGGTCCGTTTAAGGCCCCACCTTTCAGTAACCTGCGGGTGTCACCCTTGGGGGTGGTTCCCAAAAAGGAACATGGACAATTCCGGCTCATTCATCACCTGTCCTATCCCAAGGGTAGATCGGTGAATGACGGTATACCTGAGGAAGACTCGTCGGTTCATTATGTGTCTTTCGATAGGGCAGTTGAATTGGTCAGGCTTGCTGGTAGGGGTGCTCTCTTGGCAAAATCCGACATAGAGTCGGCCTTCCGCCTCTTGCCGGTACATCCGGACTGTCATCACCTGCTGGGTGCAATGCTGGACGGTGAGTATTATTTCGACACCTGTCTCCCCATGGGTTGTTCCATTTCTTGCCAGTATTTTGAAATGTTCAGCTCCTTTTTAGAATGGGTTGCCCGCCGGGAGACAGGTTCCGAGGGGATAACTCACTATTTGGACGATTTCTTATTCGTCGGCCCCGCTGCCTCTCCGTTGTGCCAATCCGTATTGGACTGTTTTCAGTCCCTCATGGGACGGTTTGGTGTCCCCCTTTCAAAAGAAAAAACCATTGGCCCTGTCACGGTCTTGTCTTTCCTGGGTATAATCATTGATACCGAAGCTATGGAGTTCAGGCTTCCCCCGGAAAAAATCCGAGGCCTGCTTGACCTTATTTCGGCGGTCATTTCCGTGGGAAAAGTCACCTTGTTCCAAATGCAGTCACTATTGGGTTCACTCAATTTTGCCTGCAAGGTCATGCCCATGGGCAGGATTTTTTCCAGGCGCCTGTCATTGGCTACTTGTGGGGTATGGCTTCCACACCATCGAATTCGTATAACAACATCCCTAAAGAACGACTTGTTTGTGTGGCAAAAATTTTTGAGTACATACAACGGCCGCGCTTGCTTTCAAGAGGCGGACCGGACAAACTCGGAGGTAGAACTTTTTTCGGACGCTGCAGGAGCCATTGGATTCGGGGTCATTTTTGGCACGCAGTGGTGTGCCGAAAAATGGCCGGAAACCTGGGTACAGTGGGCGTGGACCGGGAACCTTACCCTGCTTGAACTTTTCCCTATAGCGGTCGCGGTCGAAATTTGGGGGGAGGCGTTGAGGAATAAGCGGATCATTTTTTGGTGCGATAATGCCAGCGTGGTGCATGCCATCAACCACTTGTCCGCCTCTTCCCCCCCAGTCATCAGCCTGATCAGATTTTTAGTTTTAAAATGCTTATCAATAAACGTTTGTTTTAAAGCGAAGCATGTTCCTGGTTGCAAAAATAACATGGCGGACGCCCTGTCGCGTTTTCAATTTCAGAGATTCCGGGATTTGCATCCATCAGCAGAGGTTCAAGGTTTGGTGTGCCCAGCAGGGATGTGGGATGTCCCGCTCAGCTGATCCCGATGATCCATTCCTCAGTGGCCCCGTCGACTTGGAGAGCCTACGGTAAGGCATGGAACGATTGGTGCGAGTCGGTGGGGGAAATTTCTGGTGCGCCTTCGGGCGACACTTTATTACAGCTTACACTGAAGTATTTGGTGTCCCTGCACAACCGGCGGGCATCCGGGGCGGTTACACGTAACCGGCTATCGGACATAGCGTTTAACTTTAAACTCAGGAACTGGCCAGATGTTACAAAGTCCTTTTTGGTGCACCAAGTTCTGAAGGGCTGGAGGAGAAGTGACATTAGGATTGACCGTAGAAGGCCCATCTCTTTTCATCTGTTGGCTGAATTAATCGATGGGGCAAAGGTTTTATGTAATTCTTCATACGAATTCACTTTGTTTGCAGCGGCTTTTGGAACCGCATTTTTCGGGGCCCTTCGGGTCGGGGAACTTGTACCGAAGGCACGGGGAGACATAGGTGGCTTACAACGGGACGATGTTTTAGTATGTGGCGACGGGTTGCGAGTACGCTTGCGTAAATCTAAGATGGATCAGGAAAGCAGGGGAACATGGTTTCCCCTGTTTTCTATCCCAGGCCCAGTGTGCCCTGGAGCTCTTGTTAGGTCTTTTCTAGCGATCAGAACCGATGGGCCGCAATTTTTTACACATGAGGACGGTCCCCCCCTATTAGCGGGGCAGTTTTTAAATTTTTTGCGGCGCATTCTTACCCATCTTGGCCTGCCAGCGTCTGAATTCGGGACTCATTCTTTCCGTATCGGGGCTGCCACGGAGGCTTCACGGGCAGGTATGCAAGATTCGGAAATCCAGCGGGTTGGAAGATGGCGTTCCAGGTGCTTCATGAGATACATTCGCCCTGAGCTGGTCTTAAACGCAGGCACTGCAGAGCAGGCCTTCGACTTGGATTAGGTGTTGTAACTGGAGCACGCCGGTGTGGTTTGGGAGCTCATGAGTCGTTCTTGCGGTATGTGGTTAGCGGGAGCATTGGAAGGGTGAAGGTACCTGTTCATCTGTTTTTGTCTGTGGTTTGACATTGTTTTCTTTTCAGATACAAGCCGTCCGAGTGTGTGGATCCTAGGTCATTCGTTTGTGTACTGGGCGGCTCGGAGAGCGGACTCCCGACCTGGTGGCCGGTCCTTGGGATTACTTGACACCGACGTTAACTGGAGAGGTATCAGGGGCCTGTCCTGGCCGCAGGTTTTACCAGAAGTGGTCAAGATAGCAAGGATGGTCTCCTCCCCAGTGGTTTTGGTGATACACGCCGGGGGTAACGACCTGGTTTCGTTTCCGTTGGCTGAGTTACTGACCCTTATGCGGTCTGATATGGACAAATTCCCCTGTTTCTTCCCTCAAATGAAGCTGGTTTGGTCCGAGGTGATTCCGCGGCTTGTTTGGCATGGCGCTAAGGAAGGTTTCGCCATGGAACGAACCCGGCGTACGCTGAATCAGCGTATCTCAAAATTTATACGGTTCAAAAACGGGGTGGTCGTCCGCCATCACCAGCTGGAGGGTGATAATACGGCTTACCTGCGGGCGGATGGAGTGCATCTGAATGATAGTGGTCAGGAGTTGTTCTTGGCAGGAATCCGTGAGGGTGTCGTGCAAGCACTCCAGTCCATGGTGGGTGGGGTCGCAGCTCGTTGATTTGCTGCTCCTTGGCGGAAGGGGTCGGAATTAAGGAGAAATGGAGGTGAAACACCCGCACCGGACGGCCGAGTGGCGGTACTTTACCTAAACCCCTGGTATATTTGGCTGGTTTTAACGCCTGTTTTGGAGAGCTGTGACCATAATTTTATCCCAAAAGATGAGAGCATTGTTTTCCTTTGACTCTCCAAAGAAAAAGTTAAATAAAAAGTTTTGTTTTCAAAGAAAATTGTGTCGTGGTGTCTCTTAAAGGGGAGGGGGAGGATTTGTTGGGGTCCTGGCAGTCTGTAGGGCACTGCAGCCCGAATGTGGATGCTGCCCCCTGACTGCTGGCCCCTTCCTGTGAAAATAGGTGATCCCCCTTTAAGAGACCTCTCGACTCTGTCACTCCTCCCATTAAAACGTCATTGGTTCCTCCCTCCGCAGCTTGCTGCACAGGATCAAGGGAGTTTTCCTGGCCACTCTCTCTGAGGACCCGGACCAGTTTCCCGCCCACCCTCCCCTCTTTTTAAGGTTTTTGGTTGAAAGGAGATGTGAGTTTTTTCGGTTGTTTGGTATTATCAAGTCACAGCAGCGGAAGGGGTCGGAATTAAGGAGAAATGGAGGTGAAACACCCGCACCGGACGGCCGAGTGACGGTACTTTACCTAAACCCCTGGTATATTTGGCTGGTTTTAACGCCTGTTTTGGAGAGCTGTGACCATAATTTTATCCCAAAAGATGAGAGCATTGTTTTCCTTTGACTCTCCAAAGAAAAAGTTAAATAAAAAGTTTTGTTTTCAAAGAAAATTGTGTCGTGGTGTCTCTTAAAGGGGAGGGGGAGGATTTGTTGGGGTCCTGGCAGTCTAGAATACAGAGGCGGTGAGACTTGCTTGGCACAAGTGGGACACTAATGGAATACAGCAGCCACTTTTTGGATGGCACTAACTGGCAGCACTCTTTGCTATTAAAATGAATGGCTTTGCAAAAAAGGGCAGGAGGGTAGATTACAAAGGTGGTGGGACTTGCTTGGCACAAGTGGGACACAAATGGAGTACAGCAGCCACTTTTTGGATGGTTCTAACTGGCAGCACTGTTTGCTATTAAAATGGCTTTGCAAAAAAGGGCAGGAGGGTAGAATGCAGAGGTGGTGGGACTTGCTTGGCACAAGTGGGACACAAATGGAGTACAGCAGCCACTTTTTAGATGGTTCTAACTGGCAGCACTGTTTGCTATTAAAATTGCTTTGCAAAAAAGGGCAGGAGGGTAGAATGCAGAGGTGGTGGGACTTGCTTGGCACAAGTGGGACACTAATGGAGTACAGCAGCCACTTTTTGGATGGCACTAACTGGCAGCACTGTTTGCTATTAAAATGACTTTGCAAAAAAGGGCAGGAGGGTAGAATGCAGAGGTGGTGGGACCTGCTTGGCACAAGTGGGACACTAATGGAGTATAGCAGCCACTTTTTGGATGGCACTAACTGACAGCACTGTTTGCTATTAAATGGCTTTGCAAAAAAGGGCAAGAGGGTAGAATGCAGAGGTGGTGGGACTTGCTTGGCACAAGTGGGACACTAATGGAGTACAGCAGCCACTTTTTGGATGGCACTAACTGGCAGCACTCTTTGCCATTAAAATGAATGGCTTTGCAAAAAAGGGCAGGAGGGTAGGATGCAAAGGTGGTGGGACTTGCTTGTCACAAGTGGGACACAAATGGAGTACAGCAGCCACTTTTTAGATGGTTCTAACTGGCAGCACCGTTTGCTATTAAAATGGCTTTGCAAAAAAGGGCAGGAGGGTAGAATGCAGAGGTGGTGGGACTAGCTTGGCACAAGTGGGACACTAATGGAGTACAGCAGCCTCTTTTTGGATGGCACTAACTGGCAGCACTCTTTGCCATTAAAATGAATGGCTTTTCAAAAGAGGGCAGGAGGGTAGAATGCAGAGGTGGTGGGACTTGCTTGGCACAAGTGGGACACTAATGGAGTACAGCAGCCACTTTTTGGATGGCACTAACTGGCAGCACTGTTTGCTATTAAAATGGCTTTGCAAAAAAGGGCTGGAGGGTAGAATACAGAGGCGGTGAGACTTGCTTGGCACAAGTGGGACACTAATGGAATACAGCAGCCACTTTTTGGATGGCACTAACTGGCAGCACTCTTTGCTATTAAAATGAATGGCTTTGCAAAAAAGGGCAGGAGGGTAGAATACAAAGGTGGTGGGACTTGCTTGGCACAAGTGGGACACAAATGGAGTACAGCAGCCACTTTTTGGATGGTTCTAACTGGCAGCACTGTTTGCTATTAAAATGGCTTTGCAAAAAAGGGCAGGAGGGTAGAATGCAGAGGTGGTGGGACTTGCTTGGCACAAGTGGGACACTAATGGAGTACAGCAGCCACTTTTTGGATGGCACTAACTGGCAGCACTGTTTGCTATTAAAATTGCTTTGCAAAAAAGGGCAGGAGGGTAGAATGCAGAAGTGGTGGGACTTGCTTGGCACAAGTGAGACACTAATGGAGTACAGCAGCCACTTTTTGGATGGCACTAACTGGCAGCACTGTTTGCTATTAAAATGGCTTTGCAAAAAAGGGCAGGAGGGTAGAATGCAGAGGTGGGGGGACTTGTTTGGCACAAGTGGGTCACTAATGGAGTACAGCAGCCACTTCTTGGATGGCACTAACTGGAAGCTCTGTTTGCTATTAAAATGGCTTTGCAAAAAAGGGCAGGGAGTAGAATGCAGAGTTGGTGGGCTTGCTTGGCACAAGTGGGACAGTAATGGAGTACAGCAGCCACTTTTTGGATGGCACTAACTGGCAGAACTCTTTGCTATTAAAATGGCTTTGCAAAAATGTGCAGGAGGGTAGAATGCAGAGGTGGTGGGAATTGCTTGGCACAAGTGGGACAGTAATGGAGTACAGCAGCCACTTTTTGGATGGCACTAACTGGCAGCACTGTTTGCTATTAAAATGGCTTTGCAAAAAAGGGCAGGAGGGTAGAATGCAGAGGTGGTGGGACTAGCTTGGCACAAGTGGGACACTATTGGAGTACAGCAGCCACTTTTTGGATGGCACTAACTGGCAGCACTCTTTGCCATTAAAATGAATGGCTTTCCAAAAGAGGGCAGGAGGGTAGAATGCAGAGGTGGTGGGACTTGCTTGGCACAAGTGGGACACTAATGGAGTACAGCAGCCACTTTTTGGATGGCACTAACTGGCAGCACTGTTTGCTATTAAAATGGCTTTGCAAAAAAGGGCTCGAGGGTAGAATACAGAGGCGGTGAGACTTGCTTGGCACAAGTGGGACACTAATGGAATACAGCAGCCACTTTTTGGATGGCACTAACTGGCAGCACTCTTTGCTATTAAAATGAATGGCTTTGCAAAAAAGGGCAGGAGGGTAGAATACAAAGGTGGTGGGACTTGCTTGGCACAAGTGGGACACAAATGGAGTACAGCAGCCACTTTTTGGATGGTTCTAACTGGCAGCACTGTTTGCTATTAAAATGGCTTTGCAAAAAAGGGCAGGAGGGTAGAATGCAGAGGTGGTGGGACTTTCTTGGCACAAGTGGGACATAAATGGAGTACAGCAGCCACTTTTTGGATGGTTCTAACTGGCAGCACTGTTTGCTATTAAAATTGCTTTGCAAAAAAGGGCAGGAGGGTAGAATGCAGAGGTGGTGGGACTTGCTTGGCACAAGTGGGACACTAATGGAGTATAGCAGCCACTTTTTGGATGGCACTAACTGGCAGCACTGTTTGCTATTAAAATGACTTTGCAAAAAAGGGCAGGAGGGTAGAATGCAGAGGTGGTGGGACCTGCTTGGCACAAGTGGGACACTAATGGAGTATAGCAGCCACTTTTTGGATGGCACTAACTGGCAGCACTGTTTGCTATTAAATGGCTTTGCAAAAAAGGGCAAGAGGGTAGAATGCAGAGGTGGTGGGACTTGCTTGGCACAAGTGGGACACTAATGGAGTACAGCAGCCACTTTTTGGATGGCACTAACTGGCAGCACTCTTTGCCATTAAAATGAATGGCTTTGCAAAAAAGGGCAGGAGGGTAGGATGCAAAGGTGGTGGGACTTGCTTGTCACAAGTGGGACACAAATGGAGTACAGCAGCCACTTTTTAGATGGTTCTAACTGGCAGCACCGTTTGCTATTAAAATGGCTTTGCAAAAAAGGGCAGGAGGGTAGAATGCAGAGGTGGTGGGACTAGCTTGGCACAAGTGGGACACTAATGGAGTACAGCAGCCTCTTTTTGGATGGCACTAACTGGCAGCACTCTTTGCCATTAAAATGAATGGCTTTCCAAAAGAGGGCAGGAGGGTAGAATGCAGAGGTGGTGGGACTTGCTTGGCACAAGTGGGACACTAATGGAGTACAGCAGCCACTTTTTGGATGGCACTAACTGGCAGCACTGTTTGCTATTAAAATGGCTTTGCAAAAAAGGGCTGGAGGGTAGAATACAGAGGCGGTGAGACATGCTTGGCACAAGTGGGACACTAATGGAATACAGCAGCCACTTTTTGGATGGCACTAACTGGCAGCACTCTTTGCTATTAAAATGAATGGCTTTGCAAAAAAGGGCAGGAGGGTAGAATACAAAGGTGGTGGGACTTGCTTGGCACAAGTGGGACACAAATGGAGTACAGCAGCCACTTTTTGGATGGTTCTAACTGGCAGCACTGTTTGCTATTAAAATGGCTTTGCAAAAAAGGGCAGGAGGGTAGAATGCAGAGGTGGTGGGACTTGCTTGGCACAAGTGGGACACTAATGGAGTACAGCAGCCACTTTTTGGATGGCACTAACTGGCAGCACTGTTTGCTATTAAAATTGCTTTGCAAAAAAGGGCAGGAGGGTAGAATGCAGAAGTGGTGGGACTTGCTTGGCACAAGTGAGACACTAATGGAGTACAGCAGCCACTTTTTGGATGGCACTAACTGGCAGCACTGTTTGCTATTAAAATGGCTTTGCAAAAAAGGGCAGGAGGGTAGAATGCAGAGGTGGGGGGACTTGTTTGGCACAAGTGGGTCACTAATGGAGTACAGCAGCCACTTCTTGGATGGCACTAACTGGAAGCTCTGTTTGCTATTAAAATGGCTTTGCAAAAAAGGGCAGGGAGTAGAATGCAGAGTTGGTGGGCTTGCTTGGCACAAGTGGGACAGTAATGGAGTACAGCAGCCACTTTTTGGATGGCACTAACTGGCAGAACTCTTTGCTATTAAAATGGCTTTGCAAAAATGTGCAGGAGGGTAGAATGCAGAGGTGGTGGGAATTGCTTGGCACAAGTGGGACAGTAATGGAGTACAGCAGCCACTTTTTGGATGGCACTAACTGGCAGCACTGTTTGCTATTAAAATGGCTTTGCAAAAAAGGGCAGGAGGGTAGAATGCAGAGGTGGTGGGACTAGCTTGGCACAAGTGGGACACTATTGGAGTACAGCAGCCACTTTTTGGATGGCACTAACTGGCAGCACTCTTTGCCATTAAAATGAATGGCTTTCCAAAAGAGGGCAGGAGGGTAGAATGCAGAGGTGGTGGGACTTGCTTGGCACAAGTGGGACACTAATGGAGTACAGCAGCCACTTTTTGGATGGCACTAACTGGCAGCACTGTTTGCTATTAAAATGGCTTTGCAAAAGAGGGCTCGAGGGTAGAATACAGAGGCGGTGAGACTTGCTTGGCACAAGTGGGACACTAATGGAATACAGCAGCCACTTTTTGGATGGCACTAACTGGCAGCACTCTTTGCTATTAAAATGAATGGCTTTGCAAAAAAGGGCAGGAGGGTAGAATACAAAGGTGGTGGGACTTGCTTGGCACAAGTGGGACACAAATGGAGTACAGCAGCCACTTTTTGGATGGTTCTAACTGGCAGCACTGTTTGCTATTAAAATGGCTTTGCAAAAAAGGGCAGGAGGGTAGAATGCAGAGGTGGTGGGACTTGCTTGGCACAAGTGGGACATAAATGGAGTACAGCAGCCACTTTTTGGATGGTTCTAACTGGCAGCACTGTTTGCTATTAAAATTGCTTTGCAAAAAAGGGCAGGAGGGTAGAATGCAGAGGTGGTGGGACTTGCTTGGCACAAGTGGGACACTAATGGAGTATAGCAGCCACTTTTTGGATGGCACTAACTGGCAGCACTGTTTGCTATTAAAATGACTTTGCAAAAAAGGGCAGGAGGGTAGAATGCAGAGGTGGTGGGACCTGCTTGGCACAAGTGGGACACTAATGGAGTATAGCAGCCACTTTTTGAATGGCACTAACTGGCAGCACTGTTTGCTATTAAATGGCTTTGCAAAAAAGGGCAAGAGGGTAGAATGCAGAGGTGGTGGGACTTGCTTGGCACAAGTGGGACACTAATGGAGTACAGCAGCCACTTTTTGGATGGCACTAACTGGCAGCACTCTTTGCCATTAAAATGAATGGCTTTGCAAAAAAGGGCAGGAGGGTAGGATGCAAAGGTGGTGGGACTTGCTTGTCACAAGTGGGACACAAATGGAGTACAGCAGCCACTTTTTAGATGGTTCTAACTGGCAGCACCGTTTGCTATTAAAATGGCTTTGCAAAAAAGGGCAGGAGGGTAGAATGCAGAGGTGGTGGGACTAGCTTGGCACAAGTGGGACACTAATGGAGTACAGCAGCCTCTTTTTGGATGGCACTAACTGGCAGCACTCTTTGCCATTAAAATGAATGGCTTTCCAAAAGAGGGCAGGAGGGTAGAATGCAGAGGTGGTGGGACTTGCTTGGCACAAGTGGGACACTAATGGAGTACAGCAGCCACTTTTTGGATGGCACTAACTGGCAGCACTGTTTGCTATTAAAATGGCTTTGCAAAAAAGGGCTGGAGGGTAGAATACAGAGGCGGTGAGACATGCTTGGCACAAGTGGGACACTAATGGAATACAGCAGCCACTTTTTGGATGGCACTAACTGGCAGCACTCTTTGCTATTAAAATGAATGGCTTTGCAAAAAAGGGCAGGAGGGTAGAATACAAAGGTGGTGGGACTTGCTTGGCACAAGTGGGACACAAATGGAGTACAGCAGCCACTTTTTGGATGGTTCTAACTGGCAGCACTGTTTGCTATTAAAATGGCTTTGCAAAAAAGGGCAGGAGGGTAGAATGCAGAGGTGGTGGGACTTGCTTGGCACAAGTGGGACACTAATGGAGTACAGCAGCCACTTTTTGGATGGCACTAACTGGCAGCACTGTTTGCTATTAAAATTGCTTTGCAAAAAAGGGCAGGAGGGTAGAATGCAGAAGTGGTGGGACTTGCTTGGCACAAGTGAGACACTAATGGAGTACAGCAGCCACTTTTTGGATGGCACTAACTGGCAGCACTGTTTGCTATTAAAATGGCTTTGCAAAAAAGGGCAGGAGGGTAGAATGCAGAGGTGGGGGGACTTGTTTGGCACAAGTGGGTCACTAATGGAGTACAGCAGCCACTTCTTGGATGGCACTAACTGGAAGCTCTGTTTGCTATTAAAATGGCTTTGCAAAAAAGGGCAGGGAGTAGAATGCAGAGTTGGTGGGCTTGCTTGGCACAAGTGGGACAGTAATGGAGTACAGCAGCCACTTTTTGGATGGCACTAACTGGCAGAACTCTTTGCTATTAAAATGGCTTTGCAAAAATGTGCAGGAGGGTAGAATGCAGAGGTAGTGGGAATTGCTTGGCACAAGTGGGACAGTAATGGAGTACAGCAGCCACTTTTTGGATGGCACTAACTGGCAGCACTGTTTGCTATTAAAATGGATTTGCAAAAAACGGCAGGAGGGTAGAAGGCAGAGGTGGTGGGACTTGCTTGGCACAAGTGGGACACAAATGGAGTACAGCAGCCACTTTTTGGATGGCACTAACTGGCAGCACTGTTTTCTATTAAACTCTTTGCAAAAAAAGGGCAGGAGGGTAGAATGCAGAGGTAGTGGGAATTGCTTGGCACAAGTGGGACAGTAATGGAGTACAGCAGCCACTTTTTGGATGGCACTAACTGGCAGCACTCTTTGCCATTAAAATGAATGGCTTTGCAAAAAAGGGCAGGAGGGTAAAATGCAAAGGTGGTGGGACTTGCTTGGCACAAGTGGGACACAAATGGAGTACAGCAGCCACTTTTTGGATGGCACTAACTGGCAGCACTGTTTTCTATTAAACTCTTTGCAAAAAAAGGGCAGGAGGGTAGAATGCAGAGGTGGTGGGACTTGCTTGGCACAAGTGGGACACTAATGGAGTACAGCAGCCACTTTTTGGATGGCACTAACTGGCAGCACTGTTTGCTATTAAATGGCTTTGCAAAAAAGGGCAAGAGGGTAGAATGCAGAGGTGGTGGGACTTGCTTGGCACAAGTGGGACACAAATGGAGTACAGCAGCCACTTTTTGGATGGCACTAACTGGCAGCTCTGTTTGCTATTAAAATGGCTTTGCAAAAAAAGGGCAGGGAGTAGAAAGCAGAGGTGGTGGGCTTGCTTGGCACAAGTGGGACACTAATGGAGTACAGCAGCCACTTTTTGGATGGCACTAACTGGCAGCACTCTTTGCCATTAAAATGAATGGCTTTGCAAAAAAGGGCAGGAGGGTAAAATGCAAAGGTGGTGGGACTTGCTTGGCACAAGTGGGACACAAATGGAGTACAGCAGCCACTTTTTGGATGGCACTAACTGGCAGCACTGTTTTCTATTAAACTCTTTGCAAAAAAAGGGCAGGAGGGTAGAATGCAGAGGTGGTGGGACTTGCTTGGCACAAGTGGGACACTAATGGAGTACAGCAGCCACTTTTTGGATGGCCCTAACTGGCAGCACTGTTTGCTATTAAAATGACTTTGCAAAAAAGGGCAGGAGGGTAGAATGCAGAGGTGGTGGGACCTGCTTGGCACAAGTGGGACACTAATGGAGTATAGCAGCCACTTTTTGGATGGCACTAACTGGCAGCACTGTTTGCTATTAAATGGCTTTGCAAAAAAGGACAAGAGGGTAGAATGCAGAGGTGGTGGGACTTGCTTGGCACAAGTGGGACACTAATGGAGTACAGCAGCCACTTTTTGGATGGCACTAACTGGCAGCACTCTTTGCCATTAAAATGAATGGCTTTGCAAAAAAGGGCAGGAGGGTAGGATGCAAAGGTGGTGGGACTTGCTTGTCACAAGTGGGACACAAATGGAGTACAGCAGCCACTTTTTAGATGGTTCTAACTGGCAGCACCGTTTGCTATTAAAATGGCTTTGCAAAAAAGGGCAGGAGGGTAGAATGCAGAGGTGGTGGGACTAGCTTGGCACAAGTGGGACACTAATGGAGTACAGCAGCCTCTTTTTGGATGGCACTAACTGGCAGCACTCTTTGCCATTAAAATGAATGGCTTTCCAAAAGAGGGCAGGAGGGTAGAATGCAGAGGTGGTGGGACTTGCTTGGCACAAGTGGGACACTAATGGAGTACAGCAGCCACTTTTTGGATGGCACTAACTGGCAGCACTGTTTGCTATTAAAATGGCTTTGCAAAAAAGGGCTGGAGGGTAGAATACAGAGGCGGTGAGACTTGCTTGGCACAAGTGGGACACTAATGGAATACAGCAGCCACTTTTTGGATGGCACTAACTGGCAGCACTCTTTGCTATTAAAATGAATGGCTTTGCAAAAAAGGGCAGGAGGGTAGAATACAAAGGTGGTGGGACTTGCTTGGCACAAGTGGGACACAAATGGAGTACAGCAGCCACTTTTTGGATGGTTCTAACTGGCAGCACTGTTTGCTATTAAAATGGCTTTGCAAAAAAGGGCAGGAGGGTAGAATGCAGAGGTGGTGGGACTTGCTTGGCACAAGTGGGACACTAATGGAGTACAGCAGCCACTTTTTGGATGGCACTAACTGGCAGCACTGTTTGCTATTAAAATTGCTTTGCAAAAAAGGGCAGGAGGGTAGAATGCAGAAGTGGTGGGACTTGCTTGGCACAAGTGAGACACTAATGGAGTACAGCAGCCACTTTTTGGATGGCACTAACTGGCAGCACTGTTTGCTATTAAAATGGCTTTGCAAAAAAGGGCAGGAGGGTAGAATGCAGAGGTGGGGGGACTTGTTTGGCACAAGTGGGTCACTATTGGAGTACAGCAGCCACTTCTTGGATGGCACTAACTGGAAGCTCTGTTTGCTATTAAAATGGCTTTGCAAAAAAGGGCAGGGAGTAGAATGCAGAGTTGGTGGGCTTGCTTGGCACAAGTGGGACAGTAATGGAGTACAGCAGCCACTTTTTGGATGGCACTAACTGGCAGAACTCTTTGCTATTAAAATGGCTTTGCAAAAATGTGCAGGAGGGTAGAATGCAGAGGTGGTGGGAATTGCTTGGCACAAGTGGGACAGTAATGGAGTACAGCAGCCACTTTTTGGATGGCACTAACTGGCAGCACTGTTGGCTATTAAAATGGCTTTGCAAAAAACGGCAGGAGGGTAGAAGGCAGAGGTGGTGGGACTTGCTTGGCACAAGTGGGACACTAATGGAGTACAGCAGCCACTTTTTGGATGGCACTAACTGGCAGCACTCTTTGCCATTAAAATGAATGGCTTTGCAAAAAAGGGCAGGAGGGTAAAATGCAAAGGTGGTGGGACTTGCTTGGCACAAGTGGGACACAAATGGAGTACAGCAGCCACTTTTTGGATGGCACTAACTGGCAGCACTGTTTTCTATTAAACTCTTTGCAAAAAAAGGGCAGGAGGGTAGAATGCAGAGGTGGTGGGACTTGCTTGGCACAAGTGGGACACTAATGGAGTACAGCAGCCACTTTTTGGATGGCACTAACTGGCAGCACTGTTTGCTATTAAATGGCTTTGCAAAAACGGGCAAGAGGGTAGAATGCAGAGGTGGTGGGACTTGCTTGGCACAAGTGGGACACAAATGGAGTACAGCAGCCACTTTTTGGATGGCACTAACTGGCAGCTCTGTTTGCTATTAAAATGGCTTTGCAAAAAAAGGGCAGGGAGTAGAAAGCAGAGGTGGTGGGCTTGCTTGGCACAAGTGGGACACTAATGGAGTACAGCAGCCACTTTTTGGATGGCACTAACTGGCAGCACTGTTTGCTATTAAATGGTTTTGCAAAAAAGGGCAAGAGGGTAGAAAGCAGAGGTGGTGGGACTTGCTTGGCACAAGTGGGACACTAATGGAGTATAGCAGCCACTTTTTGGATAGTTCTAACTGGCAGCACTGTTTGTTATTAAAATGGCTTTGCAAAAAAGGGCAGGAGGGTAGAATGCAAAGGTGGTGGGACTTGCTTGGCACAAATGGGACACAAATGGAGTACAGCAGCCACTTTTTGGATGGCACTAACTGGCAGCACTGTTTTCTAATAAACTCTTCGCAAAAAAAGGGCAGGAGGGTAGAATGCAGAGGTGGTGGGACTTGCTTGGCACAAGTGGGACACTAATGGAGTACAGCAGCCACTTTTTGGATGGCACTAACTGGCAGCTCTGTTTGCTATTAAAATGGCTTTGCAAAAAAGGGCAGGGAGTAGAATGCAGAGGTGGTGGGCTTGCTTGGCACAAGTGGGACACTAATGGAGTACAGCAGCCACTTTTTGGATGGCACTAACTGGCAGCACTGTTTGCTATTAAATGGTTTTGCAAAAAAGGGCAAGAGGGTAGAAAGCAGAGGTGGTGGGACTTGGTTGGCACAAGTGGGACACTAATGGAGTATAGCAGCCACTTTTTGGATAGTTCTAACTGGCAGCACTGTTTGTTATTAAAATGGCTTTGCAAAAAAGGGCAGGAGGGTAGAATGCAGAGGTGGTGGGACTTGCTTGGCACAAGTGGAACACTAATGGAGTACAGCAGCCACTTTTTGGATAGCACTAACTGGCAGCACTGTTTGCTATTAAAATGACTTTGCAAAAAAGGGCAGGAGGGTAGAATGCAGAGGTGGTGGGACTTGCTTGGCACAAGTGGGACACGAATGGAGTACAGCAGCCACTTTTTGGATGGAACTAACTGGCAGCACTGTTTGCTATTAAAATGGCTTTGCAAAAAAGGGCTGGAGGGTAGAATACAGAGGTGGTGAGACTTGCTTGGCACAAGTGGGACACTAATGGAATACAGCAGCCACTTTTTGGATGGCACTAACTGGGAGCACTCTTTGCTATTAAAATGAATGGCTGTGCAAAAAAGGGCAGGAGGGTAGAATACAAAGGTGGTGGGACTTGCTTGGCACAAGTGGCACACAAATGGAGTACAGCAGCCACTTTTTGGATGGTTCTAACTGGCAGCACTGTTTGCTATTAAAATGGCTTTGCAAAAAAGGGCAGGAGGGTAGAATGCAGAGGTGGTGGGACTTGCTTGGCACAAGTGGGACACTAATGGAGTACAGCAGCCACTTTTAGGATGGCACTAACTGGCAGCACTGTTTGCTATTAAAATTGCTTTGCAAAAAAGGGCAGGAGGGTAGAATGCAGAAGTGGTGGGACTTGCTTGGCACAAGTGGGACACTAATGGAGTACAGCAGTCACTTTTTGGATGGCACTAACTGGCAGCACTGTTTGCTATTAAAATGGCTTTGCAAAAAAGGGCAGGAGGGTAGAATGCAGAGGTGGGGGGACTTGTTTGGCACAAGTGGGACACTAATGGAGTACAGCAGCCACTTCTTGGATGGCACTAACTGGCAGCTCTGTTTGCTATTAAAATGGCTTTGCAAAAAAGGGCAGGGAGTAGAATGCAGAGGTGGTGGGCTTGCTTGGCACAAGTGGGACAGTAATGGAGTACAGCAGCCACTTTTTGGATGGCACTAACTGGCAGAACTCTTTGCTATTAAAATGTCTTTGCAAAAATGTGCAGGAGGGTAGAATGCAGAGGTGGTGGGACTTGCTTGGTACAAGTGGGACACTAATGGAGTACAGCAGCCACTTTTTGGATGGCACTAACTGGCAGCACTCTTTGCCATTAAAATGAATGGCTTTGCAAAAAAGGGCAGTAGGGTAAAATGCAAAGGTGGTGGGACTTGCTTGGCACAAGTGGGACACAAATGGAGTACAGCAGCCACTTTTTGGATGGTTCTAACTGGCAGCACTGTTTGCTATTAAAATGGCTTTGCAAAAAAAGGGCAGGAGGGAAGAATGCAGAGGTGGTGGGACTTGCTTGGCACAAGTGGGACACTAATGGAGTACAGCAGCCACTTTTTGGATGGCACTAACTGGCCGCACTGTTTGCTATTAAAATGGCTTTGCAAAAAAGGGCAGGAGGGTAGAATGCAAAGGTGGTGGGACTTGCTTTGCACAAGTGGGAAACAAATGGAGTACAGCAGCCACTTTTTGGATGGCAATAACTGGCAGCACTGTTTTCTAATAAATTCTTTGCAAAAAAAGGGCAGTAGGGTAGAATGCAGAGGTGGTGGGACTTGCTTGGCACAAGTGGGACACTAATGGAGTACAGCAGCCACTTTTTGGATGGCACTAACTGGCAGCACTGTTTGCTATTAAATGGCTTTGCAAAAAAGGGGCAAGAGGGTAGAATGCAGAGGTGGTGAGACTTGCTTGGCACAAGTGGGACACTAATGGAGTACAGCAGCCACTTTTTGGATGGCACTAACTGGCAGCTCTGTTTGCTATTAAAATGGCTTTGCAAAAAAGGGCAGGGAGTAGAATGTAGAGGTGGTGGGCTTGCTTGGCACAAGTGGGACACTAATGGAGTACAGCAGCCACTTTTTGGATGGCACTAACTGGCAGCACTGTTTGCTAATAAATGGTTTTGCAAAAAAGGGCAAGGGGGTAGAAAGCAGAGGTGGTGGGACTTGCTTGGCACAAGTGGGACACTAATGGAGTATAGCAGCCAATTTTTGGATAGTTCTAACTGGCAGCACTGTTTGTTATTAAAATGGCTTTGCAAAAAAGGGCAGGAGGGTAGAATGCAGAGGTGGTGGGACTTGCTTGGCACAAGTGGAACACTAATGGAGTACAGCAGCCACTTTTTGGATGGCACTAACTGGCAGCACTGTTTGCTATTAAAATGACTTTGCAAAAAAGGGCAGGAGGGTAGAATGCAGAGGTGGTGGGACCTGCTTGGCACAAGTGGGACACTAATGGAGTACAGCAGCCACTTTTTGGATGGCACTAACTGGCAGCACTGTTTGCTATTAAATGGCTTTGGAAAAAAGGGCAAGAGGGTAGAATGCAGAGGTGGTGGGACTTGCTTGGCACAAGTGGGACACTAATGGAGTACAGCAGCCACTTTTTGGATGGCACTAACTGGCAGCACTCTTTGCCATTAAAATGAATGGCTTTCCAAAAGAGGGCAGGAGGGTAGAATGCAGAGGTGGTGGGACTTGCTTGGCACAAGTGGGACACTAATGGAGTACAGCAGCCACTTTTTGGATGGCACTAACTGGCAGCACTGTTTGCTATTAAAATTGCTTTGCAAAAAAGGGCAGGAGGGTGGAATGCAGAAGTGGTGGGACTTGCTTGGCACAAGTGAGACACTAATGGAGTACAGCAGCCACTTTTTGGATGGCACTAACTGGCAGCACTGTTTGCTATTAAAATGGCTTTGCAAAAAAGGGCAGGAGGGTAGAATGCAGAGGTGGGGGGACTTGTTTGGCACAAGTGGGTCACTAATGGAGTACAGCAGCCACTTCTTGGATGGCACTAACTGGAAACTCTGTTTGCTATTAAAATGGCTTTGCAAAAAAGGGCAGGGAGTAGAATGCAGAGTTGGTGGGCTTGCTTGGCACAAGTGGGACAGTAATGGAGTACAGCAGCCACTTTTTGGATGGCACTAACTGGCAGAACTCTTTGCTATTAAAATGGCTTTGCAAAAATGTGAAGGAGGGTAGAATGCAGAGGTGGTGGGAATTGCTTGGCACAAGTGGGACAGTAATGGAGTACAGCAGCCACTTTTTGGATGGCACTAACTGGCAGCACTGTTTGCTATTAAAATGGCTTTGCAAAAAACGGCAGGAGGGTAGAAGGCAGAGGTAGTGGGACTTGCTTGGCACAAGTGGGACACTAATGGAGTACAGCAGCCACTTTTTGGATGGCACTAACTGGCAGCACTCTTTGCCATTAAAATGAATGGCTTTGCAAAAAAGGGCAGGAGGTTAAAATGCAAAGGTGGTGGGACTTGCTTGGCACAAGTGGGACACAAATGGAGTACAGCAGCCACTTTTTGGATGGCACTAACTGGCAGCACTGTTTTCTATTAAACTCTTTGCAAAAAAAGGGCAGGAGGGTAGAATGCAGAGGTGGTGGGACTTGCTTGGCACAAGTGGGACACTAATGGAGTACAGCAGCCACTTTTTGGATGGCACTAACTGGCAGCACTGTTTGCTATTAAAATGGCTGTGCAAAAAAGGGCAGGAGGGTAGAATGCAAAGGTGGTGGGACTTGCTTGGCACAAATGGGACACAAATGGAGTACAGCAGCCACTTTTTGGATGGCACTAACTGGCAGCACTGTTTTCTAATAAACTCTTCGCAAAAAAAGGGCAGGAGGGTAGAATGCAGAGGTGGTGGGACTTGCTTGGCACAAGTGGGACACTAATGGAGCACAGCAGCCACTTTTTGGATGGCACTAACTGGCAGCACTGTTTGCTATTAAATGGCTTTGCAAAAAAGGGCAAGAGGGTAGAATGCAGAGGTGGTGGGACTTGCTTGGCACAAGTGGGACACTAATGGAGTACAGCAGCCACTTTTTGGATGGCACTAACTGGCAGCTCTGTTTGCTATTAAAATGGCTTTGCAAAAAAGGGCAGGGAGTAGAATGCAGAGGTGGTGGGCTTGCTTGGCACAAGTGGGACACTAATGGAGTACAGCAGCCACTTTTTGGATGGCACTAACTGGCAGCACTGTTTGCTATTAAATGGTTTTGCAAAAAAGGGCAAGAGGGTAGAAAGCAGAGGTGGTGGGACTTGGTTGGCACAAGTGGGACACTAATGGAGTATAGCAGCCACTTTTTGGATAGTTCTAACTGGCAGCACTGTTTGTTATTAAAATGGCTTTGCAAAAAAGGGCAGGAGGGTAGAATGCAGAGGTGGTGGGACTTGCTTGGCACAAGTGGAACACTAATGGAGTACAGCAGCCACTTTTTGGATAGCACTAACTGGCAGCACTGTTTGCTATTAAAATGACTTTGCAAAAAAGGGCAGGAGGGTAGAATGCAGAGGTGGTGGGACTTGCTTGGCACAAGTGGGACACGAATGGAGTACAGCAGCCACTTTTTGGATGGAACTAACTGGCAGCACTGTTTGCTATTAAAATGGCTTTGCAAAAAAGGGCTGGAGGGTAGAATACAGAGGTGGTGAGACTTGCTTGGCACAAGTGGGACACTAATGGAATACAGCAGCCACTTTTTGGATGGCACTAACTGGGAGCACTCTTTGCTATTAAAATGAATGGCTGTGCAAAAAAGGGCAGGAGGGTAGAATACAAAGGTGGTGGGACTTGCTTGGCACAAGTGGGACACAAATGGAGTACAGCAGCCACTTTTTGGATGGTTCTAACTGGCAGCACTGTTTGCTATTAAAATGGCTTTGCAAAAAAGGGCAGGAGGGTAGAATGCAGAGGTGGTGGGACTTGCTTGGCACAAGTGGGACACTAATGGAGTACAGCAGCCACTTTTTGGATGGCACTAACTGGCAGCACTGTTTGCTATTAAAATTGCTTTGCAAAAAAGGGCAGGAGGGTAGAATGCAGAAGTGGTGGGACTTGCTTGGCACAAGTGGGACACTAATGGAGTACAGCAGTCACTTTTTGGATGGCACTAACTGGCAGCACTGTTTGCTATTAAAATGGCTTTGCAAAAAAGGGCAGGAGGGTAGAATGCAGAGGTGGGGGGACTTGTTTGGCACAAGTGGGACACTAATGGAGTACAGCAGCCACTTCTTGGATGGCACTAACTGGCAGCTCTGTTTGCTATTAAAATGGCTTTGCAAAAAAGGGCAGGGAGTAGAATGCAGAGGTGGTGGGCTTGCTTGGCACAAGTGGGACAGTAATGGAGTACAGCAGCCACTTTTTGGATGGCACTAACTGGCAGAACTCTTTGCTATTAAAATGTCTTTGCAAAAATGTGCAGGAGGGTAGAATGCAGAGGTGGTGGGACTTGCTTGGTACAAGTGGGACACTAATGGAGTACAGCAGCCACTTTTTGGATGGCACTAACTGGCAGCACTCTTTGCCATTAAAATGAATGGCTTTGCAAAAAAGGGCAGTAGGGTAAAATGCAAAGGTGGTGGGACTTGCTTGGCACAAGTGGGACACAAATGGAGTACAGCAGCCACTTTTTGGATGGTTCTAACTGGCAGCACTGTTTGCTATTAAAATGGCTTTGCAAAAAAAGGGCAGGAGGGAAGAATGCAGAGGTGGTGGGACTTGCTTGGCACAAGTGGGACACTAATGGAGTACAGCAGCCACTTTTTGGATGGCACTAACTGGCCGCACTGTTTGCTATTAAAATGACTTTGCAAAAAAGGGCAGGAGGGTAGAATGCAGAGGTGGTGGGACCTGCTTGGCACAAGTGGGACACTAATGGAGTACAGCAGCCACTTTTTGGATGGCACTAACTGGCAGCACTGTTTGCTATTAAATGGCTTTGGAAAAAAGGGCAAGAGGGTAGAATGCAGAGGTGGTGGGACTTGCTTTGCACAAGTGGGAAACAAATGGAGTACAGCAGCCACTTTTTGGATGGCACTAACTGGCAGCACTGTTTTCTAATAAATTCTTTGCAAAAAAAGGGCAGTAGGGTAGAATGCAGAGGTGGTGGGACTTGCTTGGCACAAGTGGGACACTAATGGAGTACAGCAGCCACTTTTTGGATGGCACTAACTGGCAGCACTGTTTGCTATTAAATGGCTTTGCAAAAAAGGGGCAAGAGGGTAGAATGCAGAGGTGGTGAGACTTGCTTGGCACAAGTGGGACACTAATGGAGTACAGCAGCCACTTTTTGGATGGCACTAACTGGCAGCTCTGTTTGCTATTAAAATGGCTTTGCAAAAAAGGGCAGGGAGTAGAATGTAGAGGTGGTGGGCTTGCTTGGCACAAGTGGGACACTAATGGAGTACAGCAGCCACTTTTTGGATGGCACTAACTGGCAGCACTGTTTGCTAATAAATGGTTTTGCAAAAAAGGGCAAGGGGGTAGAAAGCAGAGGTGGTGGGACTTGCTTGGCACAAGTGGGACACTAATGGAGTATAGCAGCCAATTTTTGGATAGTTCTAACTGGCAGCACTGTTTGTTATTAAAATGGCTTTGCAAAAAAGGGCAGGAGGGTAGAATGCAGAGGTGGTGGGACTTGCTTGGCACAAGTGGAACACTAATGGAGTACAGCAGCCACTTTTTGGATGGCACTAACTGGCAGCACTGTTTGCTATTAAAATGACTTTGCAAAAAAGGGCAGGAGGGTAGAATGCAGAGGTGGTGGGACCTGCTTGGCACAAGTGGGACACTAATGGAGTACAGCAGCCACTTTTTGGATGGCACTAACTGGCAGCACTGTTTGCTATTAAATGGCTTTGGAAAAAAGGGCAAGAGGGTAGAATGCAGAGGTGGTGGGACTTGCTTGGCACAAGTGGGACACTAATGGAGTACAGCAGCCACTTTTTGGATGGCACTAACTGGCAGCACTCTTTGCCATTAAAATGAATGGCTTTCCAAAAGAGGGCAGGAGGGTAGAATGCAGAGGTGGTGGGACTTGCTTGGCACAAGTGGGACACTAATGGAGTACAGCAGCCACTTTTTGGATGGCACTAACTGGCAGCACTGTTTGCTATTAAAATTGCTTTGCAAAAAAGGGCAGGAGGGTGGAATGCAGAAGTGGTGGGACTTGCTTGGCACAAGTGAGACACTAATGGAGAACAGCAGCCACTTTTTGGATGGCACTAACTGGCAGCACTGTTTGCTATTAAAATGGCTTTGCAAAAAAGGGCAGGAGGGTAGAATGCAGAGGTGGGGGGACTTGTTTGGCACAAGTGGGTCACTAATGGAGTACAGCAGCCACTTCTTGGATGGCACTAACTGGAAACTCTGTTTGCTATTAAAATGGCTTTGCAAAAAAGGGCAGGGAGTAGAATGCAGAGTTGGTGGGCTTGCTTGGCACAAGTGGGACAGTAATGGAGTACAGCAGCCACTTTTTGGATGGCACTAACTGGCAGAACTCTTTGCTATTAAAATGGCTTTGCAAAAATGTGCAGGAGGGTAGAATGCAGAGGTGGTGGGAATTGCTTGGCACAAGTGGGACAGTAATGGAGTACAGCAGCCACTTTTTGGATGGCACTAACTGGCAGCACTGTTTGCTATTAAAATGGCTTTGCAAAAAACGGCAGGAGGGTAGAAGGCAGAGGTGGTGGGACTTGCTTGGCACAAGTGGGACACTAATGGAGTACAGCAGCCACTTTTTGGATGGCACTAACTGGCAGCACTCTTTGCCATTAAAATGAATGGCTTTGCAAAAAAGGGCAGGAGGTTAAAATGCAAAGGTGGTGGGACTTGCTTGGCACAAGTGGGACACAAATGGAGTACAGCAGCCACTTTTTGGATGGCACTAACTGGCAGCACTGTTTTCTATTAAACTCTTTGCAAAAAAAGGGCAGGAGGGTAGAATGCAGAGGTGGTGGGACTTGCTTGGCACAAGTGGGACACTAATGGAGTACAGCAGCCACTTTTTGGATGGCACTAACTGGCAGCACTGTTTGCTATTAAAATGGCTTTGCAAAAAAGGGCAGGAGGGTAGAATGCAAAGGTGGTGGGACTTGCTTGGCACAAATGGGACACAAATGGAGTACAGCAGCCACTTTTTGGATGGCACTAACTGGCAGCACTGTTTTCTAATAAACTCTTCGCAAAAAAAGGGCAGGAGGGTAGAATGCAGAGGTGGTGGGACTTGCTTGGCACAAGTGGGACACTAATGGAGCACAGCAGCCACTTTTTGGATGGCACTAACTGGCAGCACTGTTTGCTATTAAATGGCTTTGCAAAAAAGGGCAAGAGGGTAGAATGCAGAGGTGGTGGGACTTGCTTGGCACAAGTGGGACACTAATGGAGTACAGCAGCCACTTTTTGGATGGCACTAACTGGCAGCTCTGTTTGCTATTAAAATGGCTTTGCAAAAAAGGGCAGGGAGTAGAATGCAGAGGTGGTGGGCTTGCTTGGCACAAGTGGGACACTAATGGAGTACAGCAGCCACTTTTTGGATGGCACTAACTGGCAGCA
Organism: Anomaloglossus baeobatrachus; assembly: GCF_048569485.1. Taxonomy (NCBI): domain Eukaryota; kingdom Metazoa; phylum Chordata; class Amphibia; order Anura; family Aromobatidae; genus Anomaloglossus; species Anomaloglossus baeobatrachus. Next base: position 86,529,296 of record NC_134363.1, on the reverse strand, counting down.
CTGTTTGCTATTAAATGGTTTTGCAAAAAAGGGCAAGAGGGTAGAAAGCAGAGGTGGTGGGACTTGGTTGGCACAAGTGGGACACTAATGGAGTATAGCAGCCACTTTTTGGATAGTTCTAACTGGCAGCACTGTTTGTTATTAAAATGGCTTTGCAAAAAAGGGCAGGAGGGTAGAATGCAGAGGTGGTGGGACTTGCTTGGCACAAGTGGAACACTAATGGAGTACAGCAGCCACTTTTTGGATAGCACTAACTGGCAGCACTGTTTGCTATTAAAATGACTTTGCAAAAAAGGGCAGGAGGGTAGAATGCAGAGGTGGTGGGACTTGCTTGGCACAAGTGGGACACGAATGGAGTACAGCAGCCACTTTTTGGATGGAACTAACTGGCAGCACTGTTTGCTATTAAAATGGCTTTGCAAAAAAGGGCTGGAGGGTAGAATACAGAGGTGGTGAGACTTGCTTGGCACAAGTGGGACACTAATGGAATACAGCAGCCACTTTTTGGATGGCACTAACTGGGAGCACTCTTTGCTATTAAAATGAATGGCTGTGCAAAAAAGGGCAGGAGGGTAGAATACAAAGGTGGTGGGACTTGCTTGGCACAAGTGGGACACAAATGGAGTACAGCAGCCACTTTTTGGATGGTTCTAACTGGCAGCACTGTTTGCTATTAAAATGGCTTTGCAAAAAAGGGCAGGAGGGTAGAATGCAGAGGTGGTGGGACTTGCTTGGCACAAGTGGGACACTAATGGAGTACAGCAGCCACTTTTTGGATGGCACTAACTGGCAGCACTGTTTGCTATTAAAATTGCTTTGCAAAAAAGGGCAGGAGGGTAGAATGCAGAAGTGGTGGGACTTGCTTGGCACAAGTGGGACACTAATGGAGTACAGCAGTCACTTTTTGGATGGCACTAACTGGCAGCACTGTTTGCTATTAAAATGGCTTTGCAAAAAAGGGCAGGAGGGTAGAATGCAGAGGTGGGGGGACTTGTTTGGCACAAGTGGGACACTAATGGAGTACAGCCGCCACTTCTTGGATGGCACTAACTGGCAGCTCTGTTTGCTATTAAAATGGCTTTGCAAAAAAGGGCAGGGAGTAGAATGCAGAGGTGGTGGGCTTGCTTGGCACAAGTGGGACAGTAATGGAGTACAGCAGCCACTTTTTGGATGGCACTAACTGGCAGAACTCTTTGCTATTAAAATGTCTTTGCAAAAATGTGCAGGAGGGTAGAATGCAGAGGTGGTGGGACTTGCTTGGTACAAGTGGGACACTAATGGAGTACAGCAGCCACTTTTTGGATGGCACTAACTGGCAGCACTCTTTGCCATTAAAATGAATGGCTTTGCAAAAAAGGGCAGTAGGGTAAAATGCAAAGGTGGTGGGACTTGCTTGGCACAAGTGGGACACAAATGGAGTACAGCAGCCACTTTTTGGATGGTTCTAACTGGCAGCACTGTTTGCTATTAAAATGGCTTTGAAAAAAAAGGGCAGGAGGGAAGAATGCAGAGGTGGTGGGACTTGCTTGGCACAAGTGGGACACTAATGGAGTACAGCAGCCACTTTTTGGATGGCACTAACTGGCCGCACTGTTTGCTATTAAAATGACTTTGCAAAAAAGGGCAGGAGGGTAGAATGCAGAGGTGGTGGGACCTGCTTGGCACAAGTGGGACACTAATGGAGTACAGCAGCCACTTTTTGGATGGCACTAACTGGCAGCACTGTTTGCTATTAAATGGCTTTGGAAAAAAGGGCAAGAGGGTAGAATGCAGAGGTGGTGGGACTTGCTTTGCACAAGTGGGAAACAAATGGAGTACAGCAGCCACTTTTTGGATGGCACTAACTGGCAGCACTGTTTTCTAATAAATTCTTTGCAAAAAAAGGGCAGTAGGGTAGAATGCAGAGGTGGTGGGACTTGCTTGGCACAAGTGGGACACTAATGGAGTACAGCAGCCACTTTTTGGATGGCACTAACTGGCAGCACTGTTTGCTATTAAATGGCTTTGCAAAAAAGGGGCAAGAGGGTAGAATGCAGAGGTGGTGAGACTTGCTTGGCACAAGTGGGACACTAATGGAGTACAGCAGCCACTTTTTGGATGGCACTAACTGGCAGCTCTGTTTGCTATTAAAATGGCTTTGCAAAAAAGGGCAGGGAGTAGAATGTAGAGGTGGTGGGCTTGCTTGGCACAAGTGGGACACTAATGGAGTACAGCAGCCACTTTTTGGATGGCACTAACTGGCAGCACTGTTTGCTAATAAATGGTTTTGCAAAAAAGGGCAAGGGGGTAGAAAGCAGAGGTGGTGGGACTTGCTTGGCACAAGTGGGACACTAATGGAGTATAGCAGCCAATTTTTGGATAGTTCTAACTGGCAGCACTGTTTGTTATTAAAATGGCTTTGCAAAAAAGGGCAGGAGGGTAGAATGCAGAGGTGGTGGGACTTGCTTGGCACACGTGGAACACTAATGGAGTACAGCAGCCACTTTTTGGATGGCACTAACTGGCAGCACTGTTTGCTATTAAAATGACTTTGCAAAAAAGGGCAGGAGGGTAGAATGCAGAGGTGGTGGGACCTGCTTGGCACAAGTGGGACACTACTGGAGTACAGCAGCCACTTTTTGGATGGCACTAACTGGCAGCACTGTTTGCTATTAAATGGCTTTGGAAAAAAGGGCAAGAGGGTAGAATGCAGAGGTGGTGGGACTTGCTTGGCACAAGTGGGACACTAATGGAGTACAGCAGCCACTTTTTGGATGGCACTAACTGGCAGCACTCTTTGCCATTAAAATGAATGGCTTTCCAAAAGAGGGCAGGAGGGTAGAATGCAGAGGTGGTGGGACTTGCTTGGCACAAGTGGGACACTAATGGAGTACAGCAGCCACTTTTTGGATGGCACTAACTGGCAGCACTGTTTGCTATTAAAATTGCTTTGCAAAAAAGGGCAGGAGGGTGGAATGCAGAAGTGGTGGGACTTGCTTGGCACAAGTGAGACACTAATGGAGTACAGCAGCCACTTTTTGGATGGCACTAACTGGCAGCACTGTTTGCTATTAAAATGGCTTTGCAAAAAAGGGCAGGAGGGTAGAATGCAGAGGTGGGGGGACTTGTTTGGCACAAGTGGGTCACTAATGGAGTACAGCAGCCACTTCTTGGATGGCACTAACTGGAAACTCTGTTTGCTATTAAAATGGCTTTGCAAAAAAGGGCAGGGAGTAGAATGCAGAGTTGGTGGGCTTGCTTGGCACAAGTGGGACAGTAATGGAGTACAGCAGCCACTTTTTGGATGGCACTAACTGGCAGAACTCTTTGCTATTAAAATGGCTTTGCAAAAATGTGCAGGAGGGTAGAATGCAGAGGTGGTGGGAATTGCTTGGCACAAGTGGGACAGTAATGGAGTACAGCAGCCACTTTTTGGATGGCACTAACTGGCAGCACTGTTTGCTATTAAAATGGCTTTGCAAAAAACGGCAGGAGGGTAGAAGGCAGAGGTGGTGGGACTTGCTTGGCACAAGTGGGACACTAATGGAGTACAGCAGCCACTTTTTGGATGGCACTAACTGGCAGCACTCTTTGCCATTAAAATGAATGGCTTTGCAAAAAAGGGCAGGAGGTTAAAATGCAAAGGTGGTGGGACTTGCTTGGCACAAGTGGGACACAAATGGAGTACAGCAGCCACTTTTTGGATGGCACTAACTGGCAGCACTGTTTTCTATTAAACTCTTTGCAAAAAAAGGGCAGGAGGGTAGAATGCAGAGGTGGTGGGACTTGCTTGGCACAAGTGGGACACTAATGGAGTACAGCAGCCACTTTTTGGATGGCACTAACTGGCAGCACTGTTTGCTATTAAATGGCTTTGCAAAAAAGGGCAAGAGGGTAGAATGCAGAGGTGGTGGGACTTGCTTGGCACAAGTGGGACACAAATGGAGTACAGCAGCCACTTTTTGGATGGCACTAACTGGCAGCTCTGTTTGCTATTAAAATGGCTTTGCAAAAAAGGGCAGGGAGTAGAAAGCAGAGGTGTTGGGTTTGCTTGGCACAAGTGGGACACTAATGGAGTACAGCAGCCACTTTTTGGATGGCACTAACTGGCAGCACTGTTTGCTATTAAATGGTTTTGCAAAAAAGGGCAAGAGGGTAGAAAGCAGAGGTGGTGGGACTTGCTTGGCACAAGTGGGACACTAATGGAGTATAGCAGCCACTTTTTGGATAGTTCTAACTGGCAGCACTGTTTGTTATTAAAATGGCTTTGCAAAAAAGGGCAGGAGGGTAGAATGCAAAGGTGGTGGGACTTGCTTGGCACAAATGGGACACAAATGGAGTACAGCAGCCACTTTTTGGATGGCACTAACTGGGAGCACTGTTTTCTAATAAACTCTTTGCAAAAAAAGGGCAGGAGGGTAGAATGCAGAGGTGGTGGGACTTGCTTGGCACAAGTGGGACACTAATGGAGTACAGCAGCCACTTTTTGGATGGCACTAACTGGCAGCACTGTTTGCTATTAAATGGCTTTGCAAAAAAGGGCAATAGGGTAGAATGCAGAGGTGGTGGGACTTGCTTGGCACAAGTGGGACACTAATGGAGTACAGCAGCCACTTTTTGGATGGCACTAACTGGCAGCTCTGTTTGCTATTAAAATGGCTTTGCAAAAAAGGGCAGGGAGTAGAATGCAGAGGTGGTGGGCTTGCTTGGCACAAGTGGGACACTAATGGAGTACAGCAGCCACTTTTTGGATGGCACTAACTGGCAGCACTGTTTGCTATTAAATGGTTTTGCAAAAAAGGGCAAGAGGGTAGAAAGCAGAGGTGGTGGGACTTGCTTGGCACAAGTGGGACATCAATGGAGTATAGCAGCCACTTTTTGGATAGTTCTAACTGGCAGCACTGTTTGTTATTAAAATGGCTTTGCAAAAAAGGGCAGGAGGGTAGAATGCAGAGGTGGTGGGACTTGCTTGGCACAAGTGGAACACTAATGGAGTACAGCAGCCACTTTTTGGATAGCACTAACTGGCAGCACTGTTTGCTATAAAAATGACTTTGCAAAAAAGGGCAGGAGGGTAGAATGCAGAGGTGGTGGGACTTGCTTGGCACAAGTGGGACACGAATGGAGTACAGCAGCCACTTTTTGGATGGAACTAACTGGCAGCACTGTTTGCTATTAAAATGGCTTTGCAAAAAAGGGCTGGAGGGTAGAATACAGAGGTGGTGAGACTTGCTTGGCACAAGTGGGACACTAATGGAATACAGCAGCCACTTTTTGGATGGCACTAACTGGGAGCACTCTTTGCTATTAAAATGAATGGCTGTGCAAAAAAGGGCAGGAGGGTAGAATACAAAGGTGGTGGGACTTGCTTGGCACAAGTGGGACACAAATGGAGTACAGCAGCCACTTTTTGGATGGTTCTAACTGGCAGCACTGTTTGCTATTAAAATGGCTTTGCAAAAAAGGGCAGGAGGGTAGAATGCAGAGGTGGTGGGACTTGCTTGGCACAAGTGGGACACTAATGGAGTACAGCAGCCACTTTTTGGATGGCACTAACTGGCAGCACTGTTTGCTATTAAAATTGCTTTGCAAAAAAGGGCAGGAGGGTAGAATGCAGAAGTGGTGGGACTTGCTTGGCACAAGTGGGACACTAATGGAGTACAGCAGCCACTTCTTGGATGGCACTAACTGGCAGCTCTGTTTGCTATTAAAATGGCTTTGCAAAAAAGGGCAGGGAGTAGAATGCAGAGGTGGTGGGCTTGCTTGGCACAAGTGGGACAGTAATGGAGTACAGCAGCCACTTTTTGGATGGCACTAACTGGCAGAACTCTTTGCTATTAAAATGTCTTTGCAAAAATGTGCAGTAGGGTAAAATGCAGAGGTGGTGGGACTTGCTTGGCACAAGTGGGACACTAATGGAGTACAGCAGCCACTTTTTGGATGGCACTAACTGGCCGCACTGTTTGCTATTAAAATGGCTTTGCAAAAAAGGGCAGGAGGGTAGAATGCAGAGGTGGTGGGACTTGCTTGGCACAAGTGGGACACTAATGGAGTACAGCAGCCACTTTTTGGATGGCACTAACTGGCAGCACTGTTTGCTATTAAATGGCTTTGCAAAAAAGGGGCAAGAGGGTAGAATGCAGAGGTGGTGAGACTTGCTTGGCACAAGTGGGACACTAATGGAGTACAGCAGCCACTTTTTGGATGGCACTAACTGGCAGCTCTGTTTGCTATTAAAATGGCTTTGCAAAAAAGGGCAGGGAGTAGAATGCAGAGGTGGTGGGCTTGCTTGGCACAAGTGGGACAGTAATGGAGTACAGCAGCCACTTTTTGGATGGCACTAACTGGCAGAACTCTTTGCTATTAAAATGTCTTTGCAAAAATGTGCAGGAGGGTAGAATGCAGAGGTGGTGGGACTTGCTTGGTACAAGTGGGACACTAATGGAGTACAGCAGCCACTTTTTGGATGGCACTAACTGGCAGCACTCTTTGCCATTAAAATGAATGGCTTTGCAAAAAAGGGCAGTAGGGTAAAATGCAAAGGTGGTGGGACTTGCTTGGCACAAGTGGGACACAAATGGAGTACAGCAGCCACTTTTTGGATGGTTCTAACTGGCAGCACTGTTTGCTATTAAAATGGCTTTGCAAAAAAAGGGCAGGAGGGAAGAATGCAGAGGTGGTGGGACTTGCTTGGCACAAGTGGGACACTAATGGAGTACAGCAGCCACTTTTTGGATGGCACTAACTGGCCGCACTGTTTGCTATTAAAATGGCTTTGCAAAAAAGGGCAGGAGGGTAGAATGCAAAGGTGGTGGGATTTGCTTGGCACAAGTGGGAAACAAATGGAGTACAGCAGCCACTTTTTGGATGGCACTAACTGGCAGCACTGTTTTCTAATAAATTCTTTGCAAAAAAAGGGCAGGAGGGTAGAATGCAGAGGTGGTGGGACTTGCTTGGCACAAGTGGGACACTAATGGAGTACAGCAGCCACTTTTTGGATGGCACTAACTGGCAGCACTGTTTGCTATTAAATGGCTTTGCAAAAAAGGGGCAAGAGGGTAGAATGCAGAGGTGGTGAGACTTGCTTGGCACAAGTGGGACACTAATGGAGTACAGCAGCCACTTTTTGGATGGCACTAACTGGCAGCACTGTTTGCTAATAAATGGTTTTGCAAAAAAGGGCAAGGGGGTAGAATGCAGAGATGGTGGGACTTGCTTGGCACAAGTGGGACACTAATGGAGTATAGCAGCCACTTTTTGGATAGTTCTAACTGGCAGCACTGTTTGTTATTAAAATGGCTTTGCAAAAAAGGGCAGGAGGGTAGAATGCAGAGGTGGTGGGACTTGCTTGGCACAAGTGGAACACTAATGGAGTACAGCAGCCACTTTTTGGATGGCACTAACTGGCAGCACTGTTTGCTATTAAAATGACTTTGCAAAAAAGGGCAGGAGGGTAGAATGCAGAGGTGGTGGGACCTGCTTGGCACAAGTGGGACACTAATGGAGTACAGCAGCCACTTTTTGGATGGCACTAACTGGCAGCACTGTTTGCTATTAAATGGCTTTGGAAAAAAGGGCAAGAGGGTAGAATGCAGAGGTGGTGGGACTTGCTTGGCACAAGTGGGACACTAATGGAGTACAGCAGCCACTTTTTGGATGGCACTAACTGGCAGCACTCTTTGCCATTAAAATGAATGGCTTTGCAAAAAAGGGCAGGGGGGTAGGATGCAAAGGTGGTGGGACTTGCTTGACACAAGTGGGACACAAATGGAGTACAGCAGCCACTTTTTAGATGGTTCTAACTGGCAGCACCGTTTGCTATTAAAATGGCTTTGCAAAAAAGGGCAGGAGGGTAGAATGCAGAGGTGGTGGGACTAGCTTGGCACAAGTGGGACACTAATGGAGTACAGCAGCCACTTTTTGGATGGCACTAACTGGCAGCTCTCTTTGCCATTAAAATGAATGGCTTTCCAAAAGAGGGCAGGAGGGTAGAATGCAGAGGTGGTGGAACTTGCTTGGCACAAGTGGGACACTAATGGAGTACCGCAGCCACTTTTTGGATGGCACTAACTGGCAGCACTCTTTGCCATTAAAATGAATGGCTTTGTAAAAAAGGGCAGGAGGGTAGGATGCAAAGGTGGTGGGACTTGCTTGGCACAAGTGGGACACAAATGGAGTACAGCAGCCACTTTTTAGATGGTTCTAACTGGCAGCACCGTTTGCTATTAAAATGGCTTTGCAAAAAGGGCAGGAGGGTAGAATGCAGAGGTGGTGGGACTAGCTTGGCACAAGTGGGACACTAATGCAGTACAGCAGCCACTTTTTGGATGGCACTAACTGGCAGCACTCTTTGCCATTAAAATGAATGGCTTTCCAAAAGAGGGCAGGAGGGTAGAATGCAGAGGTGGTGGGACTTGCTTGGCACAAGTGGGACACAAATGGAGTACAGCAGCCACTTTTTGGATGGTTCCAACTGGCAGCACTGTTTGCTATTAAAATGGCTTTGCAAAAAAGGGCAGGAGGGTAGAATGCAGAGGTGGTGGGACTTGCTTGGCACAAGTGGGACACTAATGGAGTACAGCAGCCACTTTTTGGATGGCACTAACTGGCAGCACTGTTTGCTATTAAAATTGCTTTGCAAAAAAGGGCAGGAGGGTAGAATGCAGAAGTGGTGGGACTTGCTTGGCACAAGTGGGACACTAATGGAGTACAGCAGCCACTTTTTGGATGGCACTAACTGGCAGCACTGTTTGCTATTAAAATGGCTTTGCAAAAAAGGGCAGGAGGGTAGAATGCAGAGGTGGGGGGACTTGTTTGGCACAAGTGGGTCACTAATGGAGTACAGCAGCCACTTCTTGGATGGCACTAACTGGAAGCTCTGTTTGCTATTAAAATGGCTTTGCAAAAAAGGGCAGGGAGTAGAATGCAGAGTTGGTGGGCTTGCTTGGCACAAGTGGGACAGTAATGGAGTACAGCAGCCACTTTTTGGATGGCACTAACTGGCAGAACTCTTTGCTATTAAAATGGCTTTGCAAAAATGTGCAGGAGGGTAGAATGCAGAGGTGGTGGGACTTGCTTGGCACAAGTGGGACAGTAATGGAGTACAGCAGCCACTTTTTGGATGGCACTAACTGGCAGCACTGTTTGCTATTAAAATGGCTTTGCAAAAATTGGCAGGAGGGTAGAATGCAGAGGTGATGGGACTTGCTTGGCACAAGTGGGACACTAATGGAGTACAGCAGCCACTTTTTGGATGGCACTAACTGGCAGCACTCTTTGCCATTAAAATGAATGGCTTTGCAAAAAAGGGCAGGAGGGAAGAATGCAGAGGTGGTGGGACTTGCTTGGCACAAGTGGGACACTAATGGAGTACAGCAGCCACTTTTTGGATGGCACTAACTGGCCGCACTGTTTGCTATTAAAATGGCTTTGCAAAAAGGGCAGGAGGGTAGAATGCAAAGGTGGTGGGACTTGCTTGGCACAAATGGGACACAAATGGAGTACAGCAGCCACTTTTTGGATGGCACTAACTGGCAGCACTGTTTTCTAATAAATTCTTTGCAAAAAAAGGGCAGGAGGGTAGAATGCAGAGGTGGTGGGACTTGCTTGGCACAAGTGGGACACTAATGGAGTACAGCAGCCACTTTTTGGATGGCACTAACTGGCCGCACTGTTTGCTATTAAAATGGCTTTGCAAAAAGGGCAGGAGGGTAGAATGCAAAGGTGGTGGGACTTGCTTGGCACAAATGGGACACAAATGGAGTACAGCAGCCACTTTTTGGATGGCACTAACTGGCAGCACTGTTTTCTAATAAATTCTTTGCAAAAAAAGGGCAGGAGGGTAGAATGCAGAGGTGGTGGGACTTGCTTGGCACAAGTGGGACACTAATGGAGTACAGCAGCCACTTTTTGGATGGCACTAACTGGCAGCACTGTTTGCTATTAAATGGCTTTGCAAAAAAGGGGCAAGAGGGTAGAATGCAGAGGTGGTGGGACTTGCTTGGCACAAGTGGGACACTAATGGAGTACAGCAGCCACTTTTTGGATGGCACTAACTGGCAGCTCTGTTTGCTATTAAAATGGCTTTGCAAAAAAGGGCAGGGAGTAGAATGTAGAGGTGGTGGGCTTGCTTGGCACAAGTGGGACACTAATGGAGTATAGCAGCCACTTTTTGGATAGTTCTAAGTGGCAGCACTGTTTGCTATTAAAATTACTTTGCAAAAAAGGGCAGGAGGGTAGAATGCAGAGGTGGTGGGACCTGCTTGGCACAAGTGGGACACTAATGGAGTACAGCAGCCACTTTTTGGATGGCACTAACTGGCAGACTGTTTGCTATTAAATGGCTTTGGAAAAAAGGGCAAGAGGGTAGAATGCAGAGGTGGTGGGACTTGCTTGGCACAAGTGGGACACTAATGGAGTACAGCAGCCACTTTTTGGATGGCACTAACTGGCAGCACTCTTTGCCATTAAAATGAATGGCTTTCCAAAAGAGGGCAGGAGGGTAGAATGCAGAGGTGGTGGAACTTGCTTGGCACAAGTGGGACACTAATGGAGTACCGCAGCCACTTTTTGGATGGCACTAACTGGCAGCACTCTTTGCCATTAAAATGAATGGCTTTGCAAAAAAGGGCAGGAGGGTAGGATGCAAAGGTGGTGGGACTTGCTTGGCACAAGTGGGACACAAATGGAGTACAGCAGCCACTTTTTAGATGGTTCTAACTGGCAGCACCGTTTGCTATTAAAATGGCTTTGCAAAAAGGGCAGGAGGGTAGAATGCAGAGGTGGTGGGACTAGCTTGGCACAAGTGGGACACTAATGCAGTACAGCAGCCACTTTTTGGATGGCACTAACTGGCAGCACTCTTTGCCATTAAAATGAATGGCTTTCCAAAAGAGGGCAGGAGGGTAGAATGCAGAGGTGGTGGGACTTGCTTGGCACAAGTGGGACACAAATGGAGTACAGCAGCCACTTTTTGGATGGTTCCAACTGGCAGCACTGTTTGCTATTAAAATGGCTTTGCAAAAAAGGGCAGGAGGGTAGAATGCAGAGGTGGTGGGACTTGCTTGGCACAAGTGGGACACTAATGGAGTACAGCAGCCACTTTTTGGATGGCACTAACTGGCAGCACTGTTTGCTATTAAAATTGCTTTGCAAAAAAGGGCAGGAGGGTAGAATGCAGAAGTGGTGGGACTTGCTTGGCACAAGTGGGACACTAATGGAGTACAGCAGCCACTTTTTGGATGGCACTAACTGGCAGCACTGTTTGCTATTAAAATGGCTTTGCAAAAAAGGGCAGGAGGGTAGAATGCAGAGGTGGGGGGACTTGTTTGGCACAAGTGGGTCACTAATGGAGTACAGCAGCCACTTCTTGGATGGCACTAACTGGAAGCTCTGTTTGCTATTAAAATGGCTTTGCAAAAAAGGGCAGGGAGTAGAATGCAGAGTTGGTGGGCTTGCTTGGCACAAGTGGGACAGTAATGGAGTACAGCAGCCACTTTTTGGATGGCACTAACTGGCAGAACTCTTTGCTATTAAAATGGCTTTGCAAAAATGTGCAGGAGGGTAGAATGCAGAGGTGGTGGGACTTGCTTGGCACAAGTGGGACAGTAATGGAGTACAGCAGCCACTTTTTGGATGGCACTAACTGGCAGCACTGTTTGCTATTAAAATGGCTTTGCAAAAATTGGCAGGAGGGTAGAATGCAGAGGTGATGGGACTTGCTTGGCACAAGTGGGACACTAATGGAGTACAGCAGCCACTTTTTGGATGGCACTAACTGGCAGCACTCTTTGCCATTAAAATGAATGGCTTTGCAAAAAAGGGCAGGAGGGAAGAATGCAGAGGTGGTGGGACTTGCTTGGCACAAGTGGGACACTAATGGAGTACAGCAGCCACTTTTTGGATGGCACTAACTGGCCGCACTGTTTGCTATTAAAATGGCTTTGCAAAAAGGGCAGGAGGGTAGAATGCAAAGGTGGTGGGACTTGCTTGGCACAAATGGGACACAAATGGAGTACAGCAGCCACTTTTTGGATGGCACTAACTGGCAGCACTGTTTTCTAATAAATTCTTTGCAAAAAAAGGGCAGGAGGGTAGAATGCAGAGGTGGTGGGACTTGCTTGGCACAAGTGGGACACTAATGGAGTACAGCAGCCACTTTTTGGATGGCACTAACTGGCCGCACTGTTTGCTATTAAAATGGCTTTGCAAAAAGGGCAGGAGGGTAGAATGCAAAGGTGGTGGGACTTGCTTGGCACAAATGGGACACAAATGGAGTACAGCAGCCACTTTTTGGATGGCACTAACTGGCAGCACTGTTTTCTAATAAATTCTTTGCAAAAAAAGGGCAGGAGGGTAGAATGCAGAGGTGGAGGGACTTGCTTGGCACAAGTGGGACACTAATGGAGTACAGCAGCCACTTTTTGGATGGCACTAACTGGCAGCACTGTTTGCTATTAAATGGCTTTGCAAAAAAGGGGCAAGAGGGTAGAATGCAGAGGTGGTGGGACTTGCTTGGCACAAGTGGGACACTAATGGAGTACAGCAGCCACTTTTTGGATGGCACTAACTGGCAGCTCTGTTTGCTATTAAAATGGCTTTGCAAAAAAGGGCAGGGAGTAGAATGTAGAGGTGGTGGGCTTGCTTGGCACAAGTGGGACACTAATGGAGTATAGCAGCCACTTTTTGGATAGTTCTAAGTGGCAGCACTGTTTGCTATTAAAATTACTTTGCAAAAAAGGGCAGGAGGGTAGAATGCAGAGGTGGTGGGACCTGCTTGGCACAAGTGGGACACTAATGGAGTACAGCAGCCACTTTTTGGATGGCACTAACTGGCAGACTGTTTGCTATTAAATGGCTTTGGAAAAAAGGGCAAGAGGGTAGAATGCAGAGGTGGTGGGACTTGCTTGGCACAAGTGGGACACTAATGGAGTACAGCAGCCACTTTTTGGATGGCACTAACTGGCAGCACTCTTTGCCATTAAAATGAATGGCTTTGCAAAAAAGGGCAGGAGGGTAGGATGCAAAGGTGGTGGGACTTGTTTGGCACAAGTGGGACACAAATGGAGTACAGCAGCCACTTTTTAGATGGTTCTAACTGGCAGCACCGTTTGCTATTAAAATGGCTTTGCAAAAAAGGGCAGGAGGGTAGAATGCAGAGGTGGTGGGACTAGCTTTGCACAAGTGGGACACTAATGGAGTACAGCAGCCACTTTTTGGATGGCACTAACTGGCAGCACTCTTTGCCATTAAAATGAATGGCTTTCCAAAAGAGGGCAGGAGGGTAGAATGCAGAGGTGGTGGGACTTGCTTGGCACAAGTGTGACACTAATGGAGTACAGCAGCCACTTTTTGGATGGCACTAACTGGCAGCACTCTTTGCCATTAAAATGAATGGCTTTGCAAAAAAGGGCAGGAGGGTAGGATGCAAAGGTGGTGGGACTTGCTTGGCACAAGTGGGACACAAATGGAGTTCAGCAGCCACTTTTTAGATGGTTCTAACTGGCAGCACCGTTTGCTATTAAAATGGCTTTGCAAAAAAGGGCAGGAGGGTAGAATGCAGAGGTGGTGGGACTAGCTTGGCACAAGTGGGACACTAATGGAGTACAGCAGCCACTTTTTGGATGGCACTAACTGGCAGCACTCTTTGCCATTAAAATGAATAGCTTTCCAAAAGAGGGCAGGAGGGTAGAATGCAGAGGTGGTGGGACTTGCTTGGCACAAGTGGGACACAAATGGAGTACAGCAGCCACTTTTTGGATGGTTCCAACTGGCAGCACTGTTTGCTATTAAAATGGCTTTGCAAAAAAGGGCAGGAGGGTAGAATGCAGAGGTGGTGGGACTTGCTTGGCACAAGTGGGACACTAATGGAGTACAGCAGCCACTTTTTGGATGGCACTAACTGGCCGCACTGTTTGCTATTAAAATGGATTTGCAAAAAGGGCAGGAGGGTAGAATGCAAAGGTGGTGGGACTTGCTTGGCACAAATGGGACACAAATGGAGTACAGCAGCCACTTTTTGGATGGCACTAACTGGCAGCACTGTTTTCTAATAAATTCTTTGCAAAAAAAGGGCAGGAGGGTAGAATGCAGAGGTGGTGGGACTTGCTTGGCACAAGTGGGACACTAATGGAGTACAGCAGCCACTTTTTGGATGGCACTAACTGGCAGCACTGTTTGCTATTAAATGGCTTTGCAAAAAAGGGGCAAGAGGGTAGAATGCAGAGGTGGTGGGACTTGCTTGGCACAAGTGGGACACTAATGGAGTACAGCAGCCACTTTTTGGATGGCACTAACTGGCAGCACTGTTTGCTAATAAATGGTTTTGCAAAAAAGGGCAAGGTGGTAGAAAGCAGAGGTGGTGGGACTTGCTTGGCACAAGTGGGACACTAATGGAGTACAGCAGCCACTTTTTGGATGGCACTAACTGGCAGCACTGTTTGCTATTAAAATGACTTTGCAAAAAAGGGCAGGAGGGTAGAATGCAGAGGTGGTGGGACCTGCTTGGCACAAGTGGGACACTAATGGAGTACAGCAGCCACTTTTTGGATGGCACTAACTGGCAGCACTGTTTGCTATTAAAATGACTTTGCAAAAAAGGGCAGGAGGGTAGAATGCAGAGGTGGTGGGACCTGCTTGGCACAAGTGGGACACTAATGGAGTATAGCAGCCACTTTTTGGATAGTTCTAACTGGCAGCACTGTTTGTTATTAAAATGGCTTTGCAAAAAAGGGCAGGAGGGTAGAATGCAGAGGTGGTGGGACTTGCTTGGCACAAGTGGAACACTAATGGAGTACAGCAGCCACTTTTTGGATGGCACTAACTGGCAGCACTGTTTGCTATTAAAATGACTTTGCAAAAAAGGGCAGGAGGGTAGAATGCAGAGGTGGTGGGACCTGCTTGGCACAAGTGGGACACTAATGGAGTACAGCAGCCACTTTTTGGATGGCACTAACTGGCAGCACTGTTGGCTATTAAATGGCTTTGGAAAAAAGGGCAAGAGGGTAGAATGCAGAGGTGGTGGGACTTGCTTGGCACAAGTGGGACACTAATGGAGTACAGCAGCCACTTTTTGGATGGCACTAACTGGCAGCACTCTTTGCCATTAAAATGAATGGCTTTGCAAAAAAGGGCAGGAGGGTAGGATGCAAAGGTGGTGGGACTTGCTTGGCACAAGTGGGACACAAATGGAGTACAGCAGCCACTTTTTAGATGGTTCTAACTGGCAGCACCGTTTGCTATTAAAATGGCTTTGCAAAAAAGGGCAGGAGGGTAGAATGCAGGATTGGTGGGACTATCTTTGCACAAGTGGGACACTAATGGAGTACAGCAGCCACTTTTTGGATGGCACTAACTGGCAGCACTCTTTGCCATTAAAATGAATGGCTTTCCAAAAGAGGGCAGGAGGGTAGAATGCAGAGGTGGTGGGACTTGCTTGGCACAAGTGGGACACTAATGGAGTACAGCAGCCACTTTTTGGATGGCACTAACTGGCAGCACTCTTTGCCATTAAAATGAATGGCTTTGCAAAAAAGGGCAGGAGGGTAGGATGCAAAGGTGGTGGGACTTGCTTGGCACAAGTGGGACACAAATGGAGTACAGCAGCCACTTTTTAGATGGTTCTAACTGGCAGCACCGTTTGCTATTAAAATGGCTTTGCAAAAAAGGGCAGGAGGGTAGAATGCAGAGGTGGTGGGACTAGCTTGGCACAAGTGGGACACTAATGGAGTACAGCAGCCACTTTTTGGATGGCACTAACTGGCAGCACTCTTTGCCATTAAAATGAATGGCTTTCCAAAAGAGGGCAGGAGGGTAGAATGCAGAGGTGGTGGGACTTGCTTGGCACAAGTGGGACACAAATGGAGTACAGCAGCCACTTTTTGGATGGTTCCAACTGGCAGCACTGTTTGCTATTAAAATGGCTTTGCAAAAAAGGGCAGGAGGGTAGAATGCAGAGGTGGTGGGACTTGCTTGGCACAAGTGGGACACTAATGGAGTACAGCAGCCACTTTTTGGATGGCACTAACTGGCAGCACTGTTTGCTATTAAAATTGCTTTGCAAAAAAGGGCAGGAGGGTAGAATGCAGAAGTGGTGGGACTTGCTTGGCACAAGTGGGACACTAATGAAGTACAGCAGCCACTTTTTGGATGGCACTAACTGGCAGCACTGTTTGCTATTAAAATGGCTTTGCAAAAAAGGGCAGGAGGGTAGAATGCAGAGGTGGGGGGACTTGTTTGGCACAAGTGGGTCACTAATGGAGTACAGCAGCCACTTCTTGGATGGCACTAACTGGAAGCTCTGTTTGCTATTAAAATGGCTTTGCAAAAAAGGACAGGGAGTAGAATGCAGAGTTGGTGGGCTTGCTTGGCACAAGTGGGACAGTAATGGAGTACAGCAGCCACTTTTTGGATGGCACTAACTGGCAGAACTCTTTGCTATTAAAATGGCTTTGCAAAAATGTGCAGGAGGGTAGAATGCAGAGGTGGTGGGACTTGCTTGGCACAAGTGGGACAGTAATGGAGTACAGCAGCCACTTTTTGGATGGCACTAACTGGCAGCACTGTTTGCTATTAAAATGGCTTTGCAAAAAACGGCAGGAGGGTAGAATGCAGAGGTGATGGGACTTGCTTGGCACAAGTGGGACACTAATGGAGTACAGCAGCCACTTTTTGGATGGCACTAACTGGCCACACTGTTTGCTATTAAAATGGCTTTGCAAAAAGGGCAAGAGGGTAGAATGCAAAGGTGGTGGGACTTGCTTGGCACAAATGGGACACAAATGGAGTACAGCAGCCACTTTTTGGATGGCACTAACTGGCAGCACTGTTTTCTAATAAATTCTTTGCAAAAAAAGGGCAGGAGGGTAGAATGCAGAGGTGGTGGGACTTGCTTGGCACAAGTGGGACACTAATGGAGTACAGCAGCCACTTTTTGAATGGCACTAACTGGCAGCACTGTTTGCTATTAAATGGCTTTGCAAAAAAGGGCAAGAGGGTAGAATGCAGAGGTGGTGGGACTTGCTTGGCACAAGTGGGACACTAATGGAGTACAGCAGCCACTTTTTGGATGGCACTAACTGGCAGCTCTGTTTGCTATTAAAATGGCTTTGCAGAAAAGGGCAGGGAGTAGAATGCAGAGGTGGTGGGCTTGCTTGGCACAAGTGGGACACTAATGGAGTACAGCAGCCACTTTTTGGATGGCACTAACTGGCTTCACTGTTTGCTATTAAATGGTTTTGCAAAAAAGGGCAAGAGGGTAGAAAGCAGAGGTGGTGGGACTTGCTTGGCACAAGTGGGACACTAATGGAGTATAGCAGCCACTTTTTGGATAGTTCTAACTGGCAGCACTGTTTGTTATTAAAATGGCTTTGCAAAAAAGGGCAAAAGGGTAGAATGCAGAGGTGGTGGGACTTGCTTGGCACAAGTGGAACACTAATGGAGTACAGCAGCCACTTTTTGGATGGCACTAACTGGCAGCACTGTTTGCTATTAAAATGACTTTGCAAAAAAGGGCAGGAGGGTAGAATGCAGAGGTGGTGGGACTTGCTTGGCACAAGTGGGACACTAATGGAGTACAGCAGCCACTTTTTGGATGGCACTAACTGGCAGCACTCTTTGCCATTAAAATGAATGGCTTTGCAAAAAAGGGCAGGAGGGAAGAATGCAGAGGTGGTGGGACTTGCTTGGCACAAGTGGGACACTAATGGAGTACAGCAGCCACTTTTTGGATGGCACTAACTGGCCGCACTGTTTGCTATTAAAATGGCTTTGCAAAAAGGGCAGGAGGGTAGAATGCAAAGGTGGTGGGACTTGCTTGGCACAAATGGGACACAAATGGAGTACCGCAGCCACTTTTTGGATGGCACTAACTGGCAGCACTGTTTTCTAATAAATTCTTTGCAAAAAAAGGGCAGGAGGGTAGAATGCAGAGGTGGTGGGACTTGCTTGGCACAAGTGGTACACTAATGGAGTACAGCAGCCACTTTTTGGATGGCACTAACTGGCAGCACTGTTTGCTATTAAAATGGCTTTGCAAAAAAGGGCAGGAGGGTAGAATGCAGAGGTGGTGGGACTTGCTTGGCACAAGTGGGACACTAATGGAGTACAGCAGCCACTTCTTGGATGGCACTATCTGGCAGCTCTGTTTGCTATTAAAATGGCTTTGCAGAAAAGGGCAGGGAGTAGAATGCAGAGGTGGTGGGCTTGCTTGGCACAAGTGGGACACTAATGGAGTACAGCAGCCACTTTTTGGATGGCACTAACTGGCAGAACTCTTTGCTAATAAAATGGCTTTTCAAAAATGTGCAGGAGGGTAGAATGCAGAGGTGGTGGGACTTAGTAGGCACAAGTGGGACACTAATAGAGTACAGCAGCCACTTTTTGGATGGCACTAACTGGCAGCACTGTTTGCTATTAAAATGGCTTTGCAAAAAACGTTAGGAGGGTAGAATGCAGAGGTGGTGGGACTTGCTTGGCACAAGTGGGACACTAATCGAGTACAGCAGCCACTTTTTGGATGGCACTAACTGGCAGCACTGTTTGCTATTAAAATGACTTTGCAAAAAAGGGCAGGAGGGTAGAATACAGAGGTGGTGTGACTTGCTTGGCGCAAGTGGGACACTAATGGAGTACAGCAGCCACTTTTTGGATGGCACTAACTGGCAGCACTCTTTGCCATTAAAATGAATGGCTTTGCAAAAAAGGGCAGGAGGGTAGAATGCAAAGGTGGTGGGATTTGCTTGGCAAAAGTGGGACACAAATGGAGTACAGCAGCCACTTTTTGGATGGTTCTAACTGGCAGCACTGTTTGCTATTAAAATGGCTTTGCAAAAAAGGGCAAGAAGGTAGAATGCAGAGGTGGTGGGACTTGCTTGGCACAAGTGGGACACTAATGGAGTACAGCAGCCACTTATTGGATGGCGCTAACTGGCAGCACTGTTTGCTATTAAAATGGCTTTGCAAAAAAGGGCAGGAGGGTAGAATGCAGAGGTGGTGGGACTTGCTTGGCACAAGTGGGACACTAATGGAGTACAGCAGCCACTTTTTGGATGGCACTAACTGACAGCACTATTTGCCATTAAAATGAATGGCTTTCCAAAAAAGGGCAGGAGGGTAGAATGCAAAGGTGGTGGGACTTGCTTGGCACAAGTGGGACACAAATGGTGTACAGCAGCCACTTTTTGTATGGTTCTACCTGGCAGCACTGTTTGCTATTATAATGGCTTTGCAAAAAAGGGCAGGAGGGTAGAATGCAGAGGTGGTGGGACTTGCTTGGCACAAGTGGGACACTAATGGAGTACAGCAGCCACTTTTTGGATGGCACTAACTGGCAGCACTCTTTGCTATTAAAATGGCTTTGCAAAAAAAGGCAGGAGGGTAGAATGCAGAGGTGGTGGGACTTGCTTGGCACAAGTGGGACACTAATGGAGCACTGCAGCCACTTTTTGGATGGCACTAACTGGCAGCACTGTTTGCTATTAAAATGGCTTTGCAAAAAAGGGCAAGAGGGTAGAATACAGAGGTGGTGAGACTTGCTTGGCACAAGTGGGACACTAATGGAGTACAGCAGCCACTTTTTGGATGGCACTAACTGGCAGCTCTATTTGCCATTAAAATGAATGGCTTTCCAAAAAAGGGCAGGAGGGTAGAATGCAGAGGTGGTGGGACTTGCTTGGCACAAGTGGGACACTAATGGAGTACAGCAGCCACTTTTTGGATGGCACTAACTGGCAGCACTGTTTGCTATTAAAATTGCTTTGCAATAAAGGGCAGGAGGGTAGAATGCAGAGGTGGTGGGACTTGCTTAGCACAATTAGGACACTAATGGAGTACAGCAGCCAATTTTTGGATGGCACTAACTGGCAGCACTGTTTGCTATTAAAATGACTTTGCAAAAAAGGGTAGGAGGGTAGAATGCAGAGGTGGTGGGACTTGCTTGGCACAAGTGGGACACTAATGGAGTACAGCAGCCACTTTTTGGATGGCACTAACTGGCAGAACTGTTTGCTATTAAAATGGCTTTGCAAAAAATGGCAGGAGGGTAGCATACAGAGGTGGTGAGACTTGCTTGGCGCAAGTGGGACACAAATGGAGTACAGCAGCCTCTTTTTAAATGGTTCTAACTGGCAGCACTGTTTGCTAATAAAATGGCTTTGCAAAAAAGGGCAGGAGGGTAGAATGCAGAGGTGGTGGGACTTGCTTGGCACAAGTGGAACACAAATGGATTACAGCAGCCACTTTTTGGATGGTTCTAACTGGCAGTACTGTTTGCTAATAAAATGGCTTTGCAAAAAAGGGCAGGAGGGTAGAATGCAGAGGTGGTGGGACTTGCTTGGTACAAGTGGAACACTAATGGAGTACAGCAGCCACTTTTTGGATGGCACTAACTGGCAGCACTGTTTGCTATTAAAATGACTTTGCAAAACAGGGCAGGAGGGTAGAATACAGAGGTGTTGGGATTTGCTTGGCACAAGTGGCACACTAATGGAGTACAGCAGCCACTTTTTGGATGGCACTAACTGGCAGCCCTGTTTGCTATTAAAATGGCTTTGCAAAAAAGGGCAGGAGGGTAGAATACAGAGGTGGTGAGACTTGCTTGGCACAAGTGGGCACTAATGGAGTACAGCAGCCACTTTTTGGAAGGCCCTAACTTGCAGCACTCTTATCCATTAAAATGAATGGCTTTGCAAAAAAGGGCAGGAGGGTAGAATGCAAAGGTGGTGGGACTTGTTTGGCACAAGTGGGATACAAATGGAGTACAGCAGCCACTTTTCGGATGGCACTAACTGGCAGAACTGTTTGCTATTAAAATGGCTTTGCAAAAAAGGGCAGGAGGGTAGAATGCAGAGGTGGTGGGACTTGCTTTGCACAAGTGGGACACTAATGGTGTACAGCAGCCACTTTTTGGATGGCACAAACTGGCAGCACTGTTTGCTATTAAAATGGCTTTGCAAAAAAGGGCAGGAGGGTAGAATGCGAGGTGGTGGGACTTGCTTGGCACAAGTGGGACACTAATGGAGTACAGCAGCCACTTTTTGGATGGCACTAATTTGCAGCACTCTTTGCCATTAAAATGAATGGCTTTGCAAAAAGGGGCAGGAGGGTAGACTGCAAAGGTGGTGGGACTTGCTTGGCACAAGTGGGACACAAATGGAGAACAGCAGCCACTTTTTGAATGGTTCTAACTGGCATTACTGTTTGCTATTAAAATGGCTTTGCAAAAAAGGGCAGGAGGGTAGAATGCAGAGGTGGTGGGACTTACTTGGCACAAGTGAGACACTAATGGAGTACAGCAGCCACTTTTTGGATGGCACTAACTGGCAGCACTTTTTGCTATTAAATGGCTTTGCAAAAAAGGGCAGGAGGGTAGAATGCAGAGGTGGTGGGACTTGCTTGGCACAAGTGGGACACTAATGGAGTACAGCAGCCACTTTTTGGATGGCACTAACTGGCAGCTCTGTTTGCTATTAAAATGGCTTTGCAAAAAAGGGCAGGGAGTAGAATGCAGAGGTGGTGGGCTTGCTTGGCACAAGTGAGACACTAATGGAGTACAGCAGCCACTTTTTGGATGGCACTAACTGGCAGATTTCTTTGCTATTAAAATGGCTTTGCAAAAATGTGCAGGAGGGTAGAATGCAGAGGTGGTGGGACTTGCAAGGCACAAGTGGGACACTAATGGAGTACAGCAGCCACTTTTTGGATGGCACTAACTGGCAGCACTGTTTGCTATTAAAATGGCTTTGTAAAAAAGGGCAGGAGGGTAGAATGCAGAGGTGGTGGGACTTGCTTGGCACAAGTGGGACACTAATGGAGTACAGCAGCCACTTTTTGGATGGCACTAACTGGCAGCACTGCTTGCTATTAAAAAGGCTTTGCAAAAAAGGGCAGGAGGGTAGAATCAGAGGTGGTGGGACTTGCTTTGCACAAGTGGGACACTAATGGAGTATAGCAGCCACTTTTTGGATGGCACTAACTGGCAGCACTGTTTGCTATTAAAATGACTTTGCAAAAAAGGGCAGGAGGGTAGAATGCAGAAGTGGTTGGACTTGCTTGACACAAGTGGGACAATAATGGAGTACAGCAGCTACTTTTTGGATGGCACTAACTGGCAGCACTGTTTGCTATTAAAATGGGTTTGCAAAAAAGGGCAGGAGGGTAGAATGCAGAGGTGGTGGGACTTGCTTGGCACAAGTGGGACACTAATGGAGTACAGCAGCCACTTCTTGGATGGCACTATCTGGCAGCTCTGTTTGCTATTAAAATGGCTTTGCAGAAAAGGGCAGGGAGTAGAATGCAGAGGTGGTGGGCTTGCTTGGCACAAGTGGGACACTAATGGAGTACAGCAGCCACTTTTTGGATGGCACTAACTGGCAGAACTCTTTGCTAATAAAATGGCTTTTCAAAAATGTGCAGGAGGGTAGAATGCAGAGGTGGTGGGACTTAGTAGGCACAAGTGGGACACTAATGGAGTACAGCAGCCACTTTTTGGATGGCACTAACTGGCAGCACTGTTTGCTATTAAAATGGCTTTGCAAAAAACGTTAGGAGGGTAGAATGCAGAGGTGGTGGGACTTGCTTGGCACAAGTGGGACACTAATCGAGTACAGCAGCCACTTTTTGGATGGCACTAACTGGCAGCACTGTTTGCTATTAAAATGACTTTGCAAAAAAGGGCAGGAGGGTAGAATACAGAGGTGGTGTGACTTGCTTGGCGCAAGTGGGACACTAATGGAGTACAGCAGCCACTTTTTGGATGGCACTAACTGGCAGCACTCTTTGCCATTAAAATGAATGGCTTTGCAAAAAAGGGCAGGAGGGTAGAATGCAAAGGTGGTGGGATTTGCTTGGCAAAAGTGGGACACAAATGGAGTACAGCAGCCACTTTTTGGATGGTTCTAACTGGCAGCACTGTTTGCTATTAAAATGGCTTTGCAAAAAAGGGCAAGAAGGTAGAATGCAGAGGTGGTGGGACTTGCTTGGCACAAGTGGGACACTAATGGAGTACAGCAGCCACTTATTGGATGGCGCTAACTGGCAGCACTGTTTGCTATTAAAATGGCTTTGCAAAAAAGGGCAGGAGGGTAGAATGCAGAGGTGGTGGGACTTGCTCGGCACAAGTGGGACACTAATGGAGTACAGCAGCCACTTTTTGGATGGCACTAACTGACAGCACTATTTGCCATTAAAATGAATCGCTTTCCAAAAAAGGGCAGGAGGGTAGAATGCAAAGGTGGTGGGACTTGCTTGGCACAAGTGGGACACAAATGGTGTACAGCAGCCACTTTTTGTATGGTTCTACCTGGCAGCACTGTTTGCTATTATAATGGCTTTGCAAAAAAGGGCAGGAGGGTAGAATGCAGAGGTGGTGGGACTTGCTTGGCACAAGTGGGACACTAATGGAGTACAGCAGCCACTTTTTGGATGGCACTAACTGGCAGCACTCTTTGCTATTAAAATGGCTTTGCAAAAAAGGGCAGGAGGGTAGAATGCAGAGGTGGTGGGACTTGCTTGGCACAAGTGGGACACTAATGGAGCACTGCAGCCACTTTTTGGATGGCACTAACTGGCAGCACTGTTTGCTATTAAAATGGCTTTGCAAAAAAGGGCAAGAGGGTAGAATACAGAGGTGGTGAGACTTGCTTGGCACAAGTGGGACACTAATGGAGTACAGCAGCCACTTTTTGGATGGCACTAACTGGCAGCTCTATTTGCCATTAAAATGAATGGCTTTCCAAAAAAGGGCAGGAGGGTAGAATGCAGAGGTGGTGGGACTTGCTTGGCACAAGTGGGACACTAATGGAGTACAGCAGCCACTTTTTGGATGGCACTAACTGGCAGCACTGTTTGCTATTAAAATTGCTTTGCAATAAAGGGCAGGAGGGTAGAATGCAGAGGTGGTGGGACTTGATTAGCACAATTAGGACACTAATGGAGTACAGCAGCCAATTTTTGGATGGCACTAACTGGCAGCACTGTTTGCTATTAAAATGACTTTGCAAAAAAGGGTAGGAGGGTAGAATGCAGAGGTGGTGGGACTTGCTTGGCACAAGTGGGACACTAATGGAGTACAGCAGCCACTTTTTGGATGGCACTAACTGGCAGAACTGTTTGCTATTAAAATGGCTTTGCAAAAAATGGCAGGAGGGTAGCATACAGAGGTGGTGAGACTTGCTTGGCGCAAGTGGGACACAAATGGAGTACAGCAGCCTCTTTTTAAATGGTTCTAACTGGCAGCACTGTTTGCTAATAAAATGGCTTTGCAAAAAAGGGCAGGAGGGTAGAATGCAGAGGTGGTGGGACTTGCTTGGCACAAGTGGAACACAAATGGATTACAGCAGCCACTTTTTGGATGGTTCTAACTGGCAGTACTGTTTGCTAATAAAATGGCTTTGCAAAAAAGGGCAGGAGGGTAGAATGCAGAGGTGGTGGGACTTGCTTGGTACAAGTGGAACACTAATGGAGTACAGCAGCCACTTTTTGGATGGCACTAACTGGCAGCACTGTTTGCTATTAAAATGACTTTGCAAAACAGGGCAGGAGGGTAGAATACAGAGGTGTTGGGATTTGCTTGGCACAAGTGGCACACTAATGGAGTACAGCAGCCACTTTTTGGATGGCACTAACTGGCAGCCCTGTTTGCTATTAAAATGGCTTTGCAAAAAAGGGCAGGAGGGTAGAATACAGAGGTGGTGAGACTTGCTTGGCACAAGTGGGCACTAATGGAGTACAGCAGCCACTTTTTGGAAGGCCCTAACTTGCAGCACTCTTATCCATTAAAATGAATGGCTTTGCAAAAAAGGGCAGGAGGGTAGAATGCAAAGGTGGTGGGACTTGTTTGGCACAAGTGGGATACAAATGGAGTACAGCAGCCACTTTTTAGATGGTTCTAACTGGCAGCACTGTTTGCTATTAAAATGGCTTTGCAAAAAAAGGCAGGAGGGTAGAATGCAGAGGTGGTGGGACTTGCTTGGCACAATTGGGACTCTAATGGAGTACAGCAGCCACTTTTCGGATGGCACTAACTGGCAGAACTGTTTGCTATTAAAATGGCTTTGCAAAAAAGGGCAGGAGGGTAGAATGCAGAGGTGGTGGGACTTGCTTTGCACAAGTGGGACACTAATGGTGTACAGCAGCCACTTTTTGGATGGCACAAACTGGCAGCACTGTTTGCTATTAAAATGGCTTTGCAAAAAAGGGCAGGAGGGTAGAATGCAGAGGTGGTGGGACTTGCTTGGCACAAGTGGGACACTAATGGAGTACAGCAGCCACTTTTTGGATGGCACTAACTGGCAGCACGGTTTGCTATTAAAATGGCTTTGCAAAAAAGGGCAGGATGGTAGAATGCAGAGGTGGTGGGACTTGCTTGGCACAAGTGGGACACTAATGGAGTACAGCAGCCACTTTTTGGATGGCACTAATTTGCAGCACTCTTTGCCATTAAAATGAATGGCTTTGCAAAAAGGGGCAGGAGGGTAGACTGCAAAGGTGGTGGGACTTGCTTGGCACAAGTGGGACACAAATGGAGAACAGCAGCCACTTTTTGAATGGTTCTAACTGGCATTACTGTTTGCTATTAAAATGGCTTTGCAAAAAAGGGCAGGAGGGTAGAATGCAGAGGTGGTGGGACTTACTTGGCACAAGTGAGACACTAATGGAGTACAGCAGCCACTTTTTGGATGGCACTAACTGGCAGCACTTTTTGCTATTAAATGGCTTTGCAAAAAAGGGCAGGAGGGTAGAATGCAGAGGTGGTGGGACTTGCTTGGCACAAGTGGGACACTAATGGAGTACAGCAGCCACTTTTTGGATGGCACTAACTGGCAGCTCTGTTTGCTATTAAAATGGCTTTGCAAAAAAGGGCAGGGAGTAGAATGCAGAGGTGGTGGGCTTGCTTGGCACAAGTGAGACACTAATGGAGTACAGCAGCCACTTTTTGGATGGCACTAACTGGCAGATTTCTTTGCTATTAAAATGGCTTTGCAAAAATGTGCAGGAGGGTAGAATGCAGAGGTGGTGGGACTTGCAAGGCACAAGTGGGACACTAATGGAGTACAGCAGCCACTTTTTGGATGGCACTAACTGGCAGCACTGTTTGCTATTAAAATGGCTTTGTAAAAAAGGGCAGGAGGGTAGAATGCAGAGGTGGTGGGACTTGCTTGGCACAAGTGGGACACTAATGGAGTACAGCAGCCACTTTTTGGATGGCACTAACTGGCAGCACTGCTTGCTATTAAAAAGGCTTTGCAAAAAAGGGCAGGAGGGTAGAATCAGAGGTGGTGGGACTTGCTTTGCACAAGTGGGACACTAATGGAGTATAGCAGCCACTTTTTGGATGGCACTAACTGGCAGCACTGTTTGCTATTAAAATGACTTTGCAAAAAAGGGCAGGAGGGTAGAATGCAGAAGTGGTTGGACTTGCTTGACACAAGTGGGACAATAATGGAGTACAGCAGCTACTTTTTGGATGGCACTAACTGGCAGCACTGTTTGCTATTAAAATGGCTTTGCAAAAAAGGGCAGGAGGGTAGAATGTAGAGGTGGTGGGACTTGCTTGGCACAAGTGGGACACTAATAGAGTACAGCAGCCACTTTTTAAATGGCACTAACTGGCAGCACTCTTTGCCATTAATATGAATGGCTTTGCAAAAAAGGGCAGGAGGGTAGACTGCAAAGGTGGTGGGACTTGCTTGGCACAAGTGGGACACTAATGGAGTACAGCAGCCACTTTTTGGATGGTTCTAACTGGCAGCACTGTTTGCTATTAAAATGGCTTTGCAAAAAATGGCAGGAGGGTAGAATGCAGAGGTGGGGGGAATTGCTTGGCACAAGTGGGACACTAATGGAGTACAGCAGCCACTTTTTGGATGGCACTAACTGGCAGCACTGTTTGCTATTAAAATGGCTTTGCAAAAAATGGCATGAGGGTAGAATGCAGAGGTGGGGGGAATTGCTTGGCACAAGTGGGACACTAATGGAGTACAGCAGCCACTTTTTGGATGGTTCTAACTGGCAGCACTGTTTGCTAATAAAATGGCTTTGCAAAAAAGGGCAGGAGAGTAGAATGCAGAGGTGTTGGGACTTGCTTGGCACAAGTGGCAATCTAATGGAGTACAGCAGCCACTTTTTGGATGGCACTAACTGGCAGCACTGTTTGCTATTAAAATGGCTTTGCAAAAAAGGGCAAGAGGGTAGAATACAGAGGTGGTGAGACTTGCTTGGCACAAGTGGGACACTAATGGAGTTCAGCAGCCACTTTTTGGAAGGCCCTAACTGGCAGCACTCTTTTCCTTTAAAATGAATGGCTTTGCAAAAATGGGCAGGAGGGTAGAATGCAAAGGTGGTGGTACTTGCTTGGCACAAGTGGGATACAAATGGAGTCCAGCAGCCACTTTTTGGATGGTTCTAACTGGCAGCACTGTTTGCTATTAAAATGGCTTTGCAAAAAAGGGCAGGAGGGTAGAATGCAGAGGTGGTGGGACTTGCTTGGCACAAGTGGGACACTAATGGAGTACAGCAGCCACTTTTTGGATGGCACTAACTGGCAGCACTCTATGCCATTAAAATGAATGGCTTTGCAAAAAAGGGAAGGAGGGTAGACTGCAAAGGTGGTGGGACTTGCTTGGCACAAGTGGGACACTAATGGAGTACAGCAGCCACTTTTTGGATAGTTCTAACTGGCAGCACTGTTTGCTATTAAATGGCTTTGCAAAAAAGGGCAGGAGGGTAGAATGCAGAGGTAGTGGGACTTGCTTGGCACAAGTGGGTGTTAGGGCCAGGTGGAAGGGCAGACCCAGGAGGTGGATCCACTGGGCCGAACTCCTTGATGATGGTAAGGGGTCCGGTAGCTGGAGCACTACAGGTAGCAGGGCAGTCCGTGCACAAGAGTATAATGGAGAAGTCCCTAGGACCACGGAGTCACTGATGGTAGTCCGGGTGACGGAGCTCAGGTTCGGAAGCCGAGATGATGTCAGGCGGAGTCCGGAACCGTTGGAGCGAGATGACGAGTCACCACAGGGGTCAGAGATGGTACGGACTGCCAGGATGGCAGATAGGCAGCGTTCGGGGTGCGGGATTCGGCAGGACCGGATGGCGAGGCAGGATCGGCTCTAGAAGAGAGATACGTAAGTATGGCAAAGAGACACAAGGAGACCTGACTCCTAGCTTGGGAAACACGAAGATCAGGCCCCGCCCACTTGGACATTCAACCCCTTTATACCCTGTACCTGTGTGCTTCATTTCCTGTCAATGGATGCTGGCCCTTTAAGAAAGGGTCAATGACCGCGCGCGCGCCCTAATGCGCATGCGCACGGCCCGGGTGCCAGAAGCCAGAGCAGGAAGCTGGGAGGAGGAAGCAGCAGAGCCGGGCTGGGGCTGAGACGTCGACGGGCGCCGGGAGCGGGGACCAGGACGCCTAGGAAGCGCCGGCAATGGATGCTGGAGAGTGGGGGGCGGCGGAGACCGGACTGAAGAACCGGGGAGCGAGGCAGGGGAGCCGGGGAGCATGACAGGTGAGCCGGGGAGCAGCGCAGGGGACCCGGGGAGCGTGACAGTACCCCCCCCACGCCCCCCTCCCCGCAACCGGGACAGGAAAGCACGGATCAGCGGAGTACCCACATTCTCCCGGGGCTCCCAGGACCTATCCTCAGGACCATACCCTGCCCAGTCCACCAGGAAGAACTGTCGACCCCGTACGGTCTTCATGGCCACGATATCCCTTACCGCATAGATGTCGTCATCGGCAATAGGAGGAGGAGCCGAACTGGCAGCAGCGGAGAAGGGACCAAGGACAACCGACTTGAGCAGGGAGACGTGGAATGAGTTGGGTATCCTCATCGTGGCCGGGAGCTGTAGCTTGTAGGAGACCTCATTGATCTTGCTGAGGACTTTAAACGGCCCGATGTAGCGAGGACCCAGCTTGTAGGATGGTATCTTCAATCGGACGTACTTGGAAGCAAGCCAGACTAGATCTCCAGGAGAGAAACACGGAGGGTCCAGACGTCTCTTGTCTGCATGTCTCTTCATCCGCAGGGAAGCACGCCCAAGGGACGCCTTGACAGAGTCCCAAATGGTTGCAAAGTCACGGGCTACAGCATCAGCAGCAGGGACATCCGAAGAAGGAGATACAGGCAATGGGACGGAGGGCTGAAGTCCGTAAACGACATGAAAGGGAGAGCTGGAGGAGGACTCACTGACGTGGTGGTTATGGGAGAATTCAGCCCAAGGAAGAAGCGTGGACCAGTCGTCGTGATGGGCGTTGACGTAGTGTCGTAAGAAGGAGGTCAAGATTTGATTGACCCTTTCCACTTGGCCATTAGACTGAGGATGGTAGGCAGAAGAAAAGTCCAGAGTCACTCCCAGATGTTTGCAGAGAGCCGTCCAGAAGCGGGAGGTGAACTGAGTTCCTCTGTCGGACACGATGTGTGATGGAAAGCCATGCAAGCGGAAGATGTGATGTATATAGGCGTCCGCGAGATCCTGAGCAGAGGGCAGTCCAGCCATAGGGACGAAATGAGCCATTTTAGAGAACCGGTCCACCACGACCCATATGACTGTGTGTCCGGAGGACAATGGCAAGTCCGTAATAAAGTCCATTGCAATGTGTTGCCACGGAACTGAGGGTATAGGCAGAGGCAGAAGACGGCCATATGGCAGGTGTTTGGGCGTCTTGTTCCTGGCACAAGAGGAGCAGGCAGAGACAAAAGCAGCGACGTCCGTGCAAAGGGATGGCCACCAGTAATGACGTACAATCGCACTCCATGTTCTCTTTTGACCAGCATGACCGGCTGTTTTCGAGGCATGGCCCCAGTGTAACACTTTTTGCCTATCAGTCTCAGAGACATAGGTTTTCCCGGGCGGTATCTGGGCCAGGGTGACAGGAGCCACTGGAATGATTTTACTAGGACAGATGATGGGCTGGGATGTCTCCTCCTCCTGCTCCATGGGCATGAAAGACCTGGACAAGGCATCAGCGCGTACATTCTTGTCCGCGGGTCGGAAATGGAGCTGGAAATCGAACCTGGCAAAGAACAAGGACCACCTGGCTTGCCGTGGGTTCAGTCGCTGAGCGGACCGCAGGTATTCCAGGTTCTTGTGGTCCGTGTAAATGATTACGGGGTACACTGCTCCTTCCAGAATGTAGCGCCATTCCTCCAGAGCCAGTTTTACTGCCAATAGCTCTCGGTCACCGATGGTGTAGTTGCGTTCAGGCGCTGAGAAGCTCTTGGAGAAGAAACCGCAAGTCACCATCCTCCCGGAGGAGGACTTCTGCATGAGCACTGCTCCGGCTCCCGAGGATGAGGCATCCACCTCCAAGGTGAACTGGCGGTTTAACTCCGGACGGTGGAGCACAGGAGAGGAGGCAAATGCCCGCTTCAGAGAGCCAAACGCGGCGTCGGCCGCAGGTGACCAGTCCTTTGGATTAGCCTCCTTCTTGGTCAAGGCGGAGAGAGGAGCGGTCAGAGCAGAGAAGTGAGGGATGAACTGGCGGTAGTAGTTGGCGAATCCCAGAAAGCGTTGGATTGCCTTCAGTCCAGAAGGAGGAGGCCAGTTGAGAATGGAGGAGACCTTCTTTGGATCCATCTGCAGTCCGGTATCGGAGATGATGTAACCCAGAAAGGGGAGAGAAGACTGCTCAAAGACACACTTCTCGTACTTGGCGTACAGACGATTCTCTCTCAGTCTTTGTAGAACCAGCTGCATGTTCTCTCTGTGGGTCTGGAGATCCGGACAGAAGACAAGGATATCATCCAGATACACCACCACACAGACGTAAAGAAGGTCCCGGAAAACGTCGTTCACCAATTCTTGAAAGACTGCTGGTGCGTTACACAGGCCAAAGGGCATCACGCAGTATTCATAGTGCCCATCGCGAGTATTGAACGCGGTCTTCCATTCGTCCCCAGAGCGGATGCGGACCAGGTTGTAGGCACCTCGAAGGTCCAATTTGGTGAAAACACGAGCTCCTCTAAGCCGGTCAAACAATTCGGGGATGAGCGGCAGAGGGTACTTGTTTTTTACGGTGATTTGGTTCAATCCCCGGTAGTCTATACATGGGCGTAAGTCGCCTTCTTTCTTCTTAACGAAGAAGAAACCTGCTCCAGCAGGAGAGGAGGATCTCCGAATGAATCCCCTTGCCAGGCTCTCTGTGATGTAAGTAGACATGGCCCTTGTTTCGGCTGGAGACAATGGATATATCCGTCCTCGAGGTGGTGTTGTTCCAGGGAGCAGGTCGATGGCACAATCGTACGGACGATGTGGCGGAAGTACCTCAGATTCCTTTTTATCAAAGACGTCCGCGAAGGACCAATAGGCCGAGGGCAGTCCCGGTAGGTTCTCTGGAACCGGAGGTCGTCGGATGGGTTGTATGGTCTTCAGACAGTTCTCATGGCACGAAGAGCCCCATCGGGTGATTTCACCAGTGCCCCAGCTGACTGATGGTTCGTGTGTCCGTAACCAGGGAAGTCCCAGCAGGATTTGAATGGACATGTGTGGGAGGACGTAGAGAGCGATGTTCTCGGTGTGCAGGGCACCGATACGCAGTTCGACCGGCCTGGTGATCCAGGAGATGGTGTCAGAGAGGGGTCTCCCATCCACAGAGGCAATCACGAGGGGTTTGTCGAGTGGAGTAACAGGCACCTGGTACTTGTCCACCGTGGCCTGCTGGATGAAATTGCCTGCTGCCCCAGAATCGAGGTACGCCTCAGCCGTGAACCGCGTCTCTCCCGTTGTCACTTGCACAGTCCACGTAACCGGGTCTGAGAGAGTCCCAGCACCTAGGGTGGCCTCTCCTACCAACCCTAGGCTTTGGAGTTTCCCGGCCTCTCTGGACAGGAGCGTAGCAGGTGTGTGCCCTCTCCGCAGTAGAAGCAGAGGCCCTTGGCGAGCCGCTCTGCTCGACGTTGTTCAGACTGCCGCACACGGTCGCTCTGCATGGGCTCGTGGACGGAGACACCAGATGCCGTTGACTGTAGTACGGCGGGCTTCTGCGGAGGAGAGGAATGCCGTACCGGACGTCTCTCACGGGACACCTCTTTGGATCGCTCCTGAAAGCGAATGTCCACTCGAGTCGCTAGGGTAATCAGGGCATCCAGGGTGGATGGTACGTCATGACCAGCCAGCTCATCTTTAATTCGACCCGAGAGTCCTTCCCAGAAGGCGGCAGTTAGGGCCTCGTTGTTCCAGCCGAGTTCCGAAGCCAAGGTGCGAAAACGGATTGCGTATTGACCCACCGTCAGAGTCCCCTGACGTAACCGGAGAAGAGATGAAGCAGACGCGGAGGCGCGTCCGGGCTCGTCAAAGGTGCCACGGAATGCCTGCAGGAACTCCTGGATATTCGTGGTCACAGGATCCTCCTTCTCCCACAAGGGGTTCATCCACGCCAGTGCCTCACCCTCTAGATGGGACATGATGAAGGCGACCTTGGCTTGGTCGGAGGCAAACAAATGCGGCAGCTGCGTGAAATAGAGGGAGCATTGGTTTATGAAACCCCTGCAGGTCTTGGGATCTCCGGCGTACCGGGGTGGTGAAGCCAAACGAAGTCTGGAAGCATCCGAAGAGGCTGCCATGGGGGCTGGAGCCGTGGATTGGCTAGTGGAAGCCCGAGATGCTGAAGATGTAATTGACGCTTGTAGCGTTTTCAGGCGGGCGTCCACCGAAGTCATGAAGTTCAGCATGCGGGTCTGGGTCTCACGCTGGCGTTGGAGTTCCTCCTGCAAGGCCGCTAGTGCTTCAGCGGGATCCATGGCCTGATCTTACTGTTAGGGCCAGGTGGAAGGGCAGACCCAGGAGGTGGATCCACTGGGCCGAACTCCTTGATGATGGTAAGGGGTCCGGTAGCTGGAGCACTACAGGTAGCAGGGCAGTCCGTGCACAAGAGTATAATGGAGAAGTCCCTAGGACCACGGAGTCACTGATGGTAGTCCGGGTGACGGAGCTCAGGTTCGGAAGCCGAGATGATGTCAGGCGGAGTCCGGAACCGTTGGAGCGAGATGACGAGTCACCACAGGGGTCAGAGATGGTACGGACTGTCAGGATGGCAGATAGGCAGCGTTCGGGGTGCGGGATTCGGCAGGACCGGATGGCGAGGCAGGATCGGCTCTAGAAGAGAGATACGTAAGTATGGCAAAGAGACACAAGGAGACCTGACTCCTAGCTTGGGAAACACGAAGATCAGGCCCCGCCCACTTGGACATTCAACCCCTTTATACAGTGTACCTGTGTGCTTCATTTCCTGTCAATGGACGCTGGCCCTTTAAGAAAGGGTCAATGACCGCGCGCGCGCCCTAATGCGCATGCGCGCGGCCCGGGTGCCAGAAGCCAGAGCAGGAAGCTGGGAGGAGGAAGCAGCAGAGCCGGGCTGGGGCTGAGACGCCGACGGGCGCCGGCAGCAGGGACCAGGACGCCTAGGAAGCGCCGGCAATTGATGCTGGAGAGTGGGGGGCGGTGGAGACCGGACTGAAGAACCGGGGAGCAAGGCAGGGGAGCCGGGGAGCGTGACAGGTGAGCCGGAGAGCAGCGCAGGGGACCCGGGGAGCGTGACAGTGGGACACTAATGGAGTACAGCAGCCACTTTTTGGATGGCACTAACTGGCAGCACTGTTTGCTATTAAATGGCTTTGCAAAAAAGGGCAGGAGGGTAGAATGCAGAGGTGGTGGGACTTGCTTGGCACAAGTGGGACACTAATGGAGTACATCAGCCACTTTTTGGATGGCACTAACTGCAGCTCTGTTTGCTATTAAAATGGCTTTACAAAAAAGGGCAGGGAGTAGAATGCAGAGGTGGTGGGCTTGCTTGGCACAAGTGGGACACTAATGGAGTACAGCAGCCACTTTTTGGATGGCACTAACTAGCAGAACTCTTTGCTATTAAAATGGCTTTGCAAAAATGTGAAGGAGGGTAGAATGCAGAGGTGGTGGGACTTGCTAGGCACAAGTGGGACACTAATGGAGTACAGCAGCCACTTTTTGGATGGCACTAACTGGCAGCACTGTTTGCTATTAAAATGGCTTTGTAAAAAAGGGCAGGAGGGTAGAATACAGAGGTGGTGAGACTTGCTTGGCACAAGTGGGACACTAATGGAGTACAGCAGCCACTTTTTGGATGGCACTAACTGGCAGCACTGTTTGCTATTAAAATGGCTTTGCAAAAAAGGGCAGGAGGGTAGAATGCAGAGGTGGTGGGACTTGCTTGGCACAAGTGGGACACTAATGGAGTACAGCAGCCACTTTTTGGATAGCACTAACTGGCAGCACTATTTGCCATTAAAATGAATGGCTTTCCAAAAAAGGGCAGGAGGGTAGAATGCAAAGGTGGTGGGACTTGCTTGGCACAAGTGGGACACAAATGGAGTACAGCAGCCACTTTTTGTATGGTTCTAACTGGCAGCACTGTTTGCTATTAAAATGGCTTTGCAAAAAAGGGTAGGAGGGTAGAATGCAGAGGTGGTGGGACTTGCTTGGCAGAAGTGGGACACTAATGGAGTACAGCAGCCACTTTTTGGATGGCACTAACTGGCAGCTCTGTTTGCTATTAAAATGGCTTTGCAAAGAAGGGTAGGGAGTAGAATGTAGAGGTGGTGGGCTTGCTTGGCACAAGTGGGACACTAATGGAGTACAGCAGCCACTTTTTGGATGGCATTAACTGGCAGCACTCTTTGCCATTAAAATGAATGGCTTTGCAAAAAAGGGCAGGAGGGTAGAATGCAAAGGTGGTGGGACTTGCTTGGCACAAGTGGGACACAAATGGAGTACAGCAGCCACTTTTTGGATGGCACTAACTGGCAGCACTGTTGGATATTAAATGGCTTTGCAAAAAAGGGCAGGAGGGTAGAATGCAGAGTTGGTGGGACTTGCTTGGCACAAGTGGGACACTAATGGAGTACAGCAGCCACTTTTTGGATGGCACTAACTGGCAGCACTGTTTGCTATTAAATGGCTTTGCAAAATGGGCAGGAGGGTAGAATGCAGAGGTGGTGGGACTTGCTTGGCACAAGTGTGACACTAATGGAGTACAGCAGCCACTTTTTGGATGGCACTAACTGGCAGCTCTGTTTGCTATTAAAATGGCTTTGCAAAGAAGGGTAGGGAGTAGAATGTAGAGGTGGTGGGCTTGCTTGGCACAAGTGGGACACTAATGGAGTACAGCAGCCACTTTTTGGATGGCACTAACTGGCAGCACAGTTTGTTATTAAAATGGCTTTGCAAAAAAGGGCAGAAAGGTAGAATGCAGAGGTGGTGGGACTTGCTTGGCACAAGTGGGACACTAATGGAGTACAGCAGCCACTTTTTGGATGGTTCTAACTGGCAGCACTGTTTGCTATTAAAATGACTTTGCAAAAAAGGGCAGGAGGGTAGAATGCAGAGGTGGTAGGACTTGCTTGGCACAAGTGGAACACTAATGGAGTACTGCAGCCACTTTTTGGATGGCACTAACTGGCAGCACTGTTTGCTATTATAATGACTGCAAAAAAGGGCAGGAGGGTAGAATGCAGAGGTGGTGGGACTTGCTTGGCAAAAGTGGGACACAAATGGAGTACAGCAGCCACTTTTTGGATGGTTCTAACTGGCAGCACTGTTTGCTATTAAAATGGCTTTGCAAAAAAGGGCAGGAGGGTAGAATGCAGAGGTGGTGGGACTTGCTTGGCACAAGTGGGACACTAATGGAGTACAGCAGCCACTTTTTGGATAGCACTAACTGGCAGCACTATTTGCCATTAAAATGAATGGCTTTCCAAAAAAGGGCAGGAGGGTAGAATGCGAAGGTGGTGGGACTTGCTTGGCACAAGTGGGACACAAATGGAGTACAGCAGCCACTTTTTGTATGGTTCTAACTGGCAGCACTGTTTGCTATTAAAATGGCTTTGCAAAAAAGGGCAGGAGGGTAGAATGCAGAGGTGGTGGGACTTGCTTGGCACAAGTGGGACACTAATGGCGTACAGCAGCCACTTTTTGGATGGCACTAACTGGCAGCACTCTTTGCTATTAAAATGGCTTTGCAAAAAAGGGCAGGAGGGTAGAATGCAAAGGTGGTGGGACTTGCTTGGCAAAAGTGGGACACAAATGGAGTACAGCAGCCACTTTTTGGATGGTTCTAACTGGCAGCACTGTTTGCTATTAAAATGGCTTTGCAAAAAAGGGCAGGAGGGTAGAATGCAGAGGTGGTGGGACTTGCTTGGCACAAGTGGGACACTAATGGAGTACAGCAGCCACTTTTTGGATGGCACTAACTGGCAGCACTGTTTGCTATTAAAATGGCTTTGCAAAAAAGGGCAGGAGGGTAGAATGCAGAGGTGGGGGGACTTGCTTCGCACAAGTGGGACACTAATGGAGTACAGCAGCCACTTTTTGGATGGCACTTACTGGCAGCACTGTTTGCTATTAAAATGGCTTTGCAAAAAAGGGCAGGAGGGTAGAATACAGAGGTGGTGAGACTTGCTTGGCACAAGTAGGACACTAATGGAGTACAGCAGCCACTTTTTGGATGGCACTAACTGGCAGCACTATTTGCCATTAAAATGAATGGCTTTCCAAAAAAGGGCAGGAGGGTAGAATGCAAAGGTGGTGGGACTTGCTTGGCACAAGTGGAACACAAATGGAGTACAGCAGCCACTTTTTGGATGGTTCTAACTGGCAGCACTGTTTGCTATTAAAATGGCTTTGCAAAAAAGGGCAGGAGGGTAGAATGCAGAGGTGGTGGGACTTGCTTGGCACAAGTGGAACACTAATGGAGTACAGCAGCCACTTTTTGGATGGCACTAACTGGCAGCACTCTTTGGTTTTAAAATGACTTTGCAAAAAAGGGCAGGAGGGTAGAATACAGAGGTGGTGAGACTTGCTTGGCACAAGTGGGACACTAATGGAGTACAGCTGCCACTTTTTGAATGGCCCTAACTGGCAGCACTCTTTGCCATTAAAATGAATGGCTTTGCAAAAAAAGGCAGGAGGGTAGAATGCAAAGGTGGTGGGACTTACTTGGCACAAGTGGGATACAAATGGAGTCCAGCAGCCACTTTTTGGATGGTTCTAACTGGCAGCACTGTTTGCTATTAGAATGGCTTTGCAAAAAAGGGCAGGAGGGTAGAATGCAGAGGTGGTGGGACTTGCTTTGCACAACTGGGACACAAATGGAGTACAGCAGTCACTTTTTGGATGGCACTAACTGGCAGCACTGTGTGATATTAAAATGACTTTGCAAAAAAGGGTAGGAGGGTAGAATGCAGAGGTGGTGGGACTTGCTTGGCACAAGTGGGACACTAATGGAGTACAGCAGCCACTTTTTGGATGGCACTAACTGGCAGCACTGTTTGCTAATAAAATGGCTTTGCAAAAAATGGCAGGAGGGTACAATACAGAGGTGGTGAGACTTGCTTGGCGCAAGTGGGACACTAATGGAGTACAGCAGCCACTTTTTGGATCGCACTAACTGGCAGCACTCTTCGCCATTAAAATGAATGGCTTTGCAAAAAAGGGCAGGAGGGTAGAATGCAAAGGTGGTGGGACTTGCTTGGCACAAGTGGGACACTAAAGGAGTACAGCAGCCACTTTTTGGATGGCACTAACTGGCAGCACTATTTGCCATTAAAATGAATGGCTTTCCAAAAAAGGGCAGGAGAGTAGAATGCAAAGGTGGTGGGACTTGCTTGGCACAAGTGGGACACAAATGGAGTACAGCAGCCACTTTTTGTATGGTTCTAACTGGCAGCACTGTTTGCTATTAAAATGGCTTTGCAAAAAAGGGCAGGAGGGTAGAATGCAGAGGTGGTGGGACTTGCTTGGCACAAGTGGGACACTAATGGAGTACAGCAGCCACATTTTGGATGGCACTAACTGGCATCACTGTTCGCCATTAAAATGAATGGCTTTGCAAAAAAGGGCAGGAGGGTAGAATGCAAAGGTGGTGGGACTTGCTTGGCACAAGTGAGACACAAATGGAGTACAGCAGCCACTTTTTGGATGGTTCTAACTGGCAGCACTGTTTGCTAATAAAATGACTGCAAAAAAGGGCAGGAGGGTAGAATGCAGAGGTGGTGGGACTTGCTTGGCACAAGTGGAACACTAATGCAGTACAGCAGCCACTTTTTGGATGGCACTAACTGGCAGCACTGTTTGCTATTAAAATGACTTTGCAAAAAAGGGCAGGAGGGTAGAATGCAGAGGTGTTGGGACTTGCTTGGCACAAGTGGCACACTAATGGAGTACAGCAGCCACTTTTTGGATGGCACTAACTGGCAGCACTGTTTGCTATTAAAATGGCTTTGCAAAAAAGGGCAGGAGGGTAGGATACAGAGGTGGTGAGACTTGCTACGCACAAGTGGGACACTAATGAAGTACAGCAGCCACTTTTTGGAAGGCCCTAACTGGCAGCACTCTTCTCCATTAAAATGAATGGCTTTGCAAAAAAGGGCAGGAGGGTAGAATGCAAAGGTGTTGGGACTTGCTTGGCACAAGTGGGATACAAATGGAGTCCAGCAGACACTTTTTGGATGGTTCTAACTGGCAGCACTGTTTGCTATTAAAATGGCTTTGCAAAAAAGGGCAGGAGGGTAGAATGCAGAGGTGGTGGGACTTGCTTGGCACAATTGGGACTCAAATGGAGTACAGCAGCCACTTTTCGGATGGCACTAACTGGCAGCACTGTTTGCTATTAAAATGGCTTTGCAAAAAAGGGCAGGAGGGTAGAATGCAGAGGTGGTGGGACTTGCTTTTCACAAGTGGGACACTAATGGAGTACAGCAGCCACTTTTTGGATGGCACTAACTGGCAGCACTGTTTGCTATTAAAATGGCTTTGTAAAAAAGGGCAGGAGGGTAGAATGCAGAGGTGGTGGGACTTGCTTTGCACAAGTGGGACACTAATGGAGTACAGCAGCCACTTTTTGGATGGCACTAACTGGCAGCACTGTTTGCTATTAAAATGGCTTTGTAAAAAAGGGCAGGAGGGTAGAATGCAGAGGTGGTGGGACTTGCTTGGCACAAGTGGGACACTAATGGAGTACAGCAGCCACTTTTTGGATGGCACTAACTGGCAGCACTGTTTGCTATTAAAATGGCTTTGTAAAAAAGGGCAGGAGGGTAGACTGCAAAGTTGGTGGGACTTGCTTGGCACAAGTGGGACACAAATGGAGTACAGCAGCCACTTTTTGGATGGTTCTTACTGGCAGCACTGTTTGCTATTAAAATGGCTTTGCAAAAAAGGGCAGAAGGGTAGAATGCAGAGGTGGTGGGACTTGCTTGGCACAAGTGGGACACTAATGGAGTACAGCAGCCACTTTTTGGATGGCACTAACTGGCAGCACTCTATGCCATTAAAATGAATGGCTTTGCAAAAAAGGGCAGGAGGGTAGACTGCAAAGGTGGTGGGACCTTCTTGGCACAAGTGGGACACAAATGGAGTACAGCAGCCACTTTTTGGATGGTTCTAACTGGCAGCATTGTTTGCTATTAAAATGGCTTTGCAAAAAAGGGCAGGAGGGTAGAATGCAGAGGTGATGGGACTTGCTTGGCACAAGTGGGACACTAATGGAGTACAGCAGCCACTTTTTGGATGGCACTAACTGGCAGCACTGTTTGCTATTAAATGGCTTTGCAAAAAAGGGCAGGAGGGTAAAATGCAGAGGTGGTGGGACTTGCTTGGCACAAGTGGGACACTAATGGAGTACAGCAGCCACTTTTTGGATGGCACTAACTGGCAGCACTGTTTGCTATTAAAATGGCTTTGTAAAAAAGGGCAGGAGGGTGGAATGCAGAGGTGGTGGGACTTGCTTTGCACAAGTGGGACACTAATGGAGTACAGCAGCCACTTTTTGGATGGCACTAACTGGCAGAACTCTTTGCTATTAAAATGGCTTTGCAAAAATGTGCAGGAGGGTAGAATGCAGAGGTGGTGGGCTTGCTTGGCACAAGTGGGACACTAATGGAGTACAGCAGCCACTTTTTGGATGGCACTAACTGGCAGAACTCTTTGCTATAAAAATGGCTTTGCAAAAATGTGCAGGAGGATAGAATGCAGAGGTGGTGGGACTTGCTAGGCACAAGTGGGACACTAATGGAGTTCAGCAGCCACTTTTTGGATGGCACTAACTGGCAGCACTGTTTGCTATTAAAATGGCTTTGTAAAAAAGGGCAGGAGGGTAGAATGCAGAGGTGGTGGGACTTGCTTGGTACAAGTGGGACACTAATGGAGTACAGCAGCCACTTTTTGGATGGCACTGACTGGCAGCACTGTTTGCTATTAAAATGGCTTTGCAAAAAAGGGCAGGAGGGTAGAATACAGAGGTGGTGAGACTTGCTTGGCACAAGTGGGACACTAATGGAGTACAGCAGCCACTTTTTGCAAGGCCCTAACTGGCAGCACTCTTTTCCATTAAAATGAATGGCTTTGCAAAAAAGGGCAGGAGGGTAGAATGCAAAGGTGTTGGGACTTGCTTGGCACAAGTGGGATACAAATGGAGTCCAGCAGCCACTTTTTGGATGGTTCTAACTGGCAGCACTGTTTGCTATTAAAATGGTTTTGCAAAAAAGGGCAGGAGGGTAGAATGCAGAGGTGGTGGGACTTGCCTGGCACAATTGGGACTCAAATGGAGTACAGCAGCCACTTTTCGGATGGCACTAACTGGCAGCACTGTTTGCTATTAAAATGGCTTTGCAAAAAAGGGCAGGAGGGTAGAATGCAGAGGAGGTGGGACTTGCTTTGCACAAGTGGGACACTAATGGAGTACAGCAGCCACTTTTTGGATGGCACTAACTGGCAGCACTGTTTGCTATTATAATGGCTTTGCAAAAAAGGGCAGGAGGGTAGAATGTAGAGGTGGGGGGACTTGCTTGGCAAAAGTGGGACACTAATGGAGTACAGCAGCCACTTTTTGGATGGCACTAACTGGCAGCCCTGTTTGCTATTAAAATGGCTTTGCAAAAAAGGGCAGGAGGGTAGAATGCAGAGGTGGTGGGACTTGCTTGGCACAAGTGGGACACTAAAGGAGTACAGCAGCCACTTTTTGTATGGCACTAACTGGCAGCACTGTTTGCTATTAAAATGGCTTTGCAAAAAAGGGCAGGAGGGTAGAATGCAGAGGTGGTGGGACTTGCTTGGCACAAGTGGGACACTAATGGAGTACAGCAGACACTTTTTGGATGGCATTAATTGGCAGCACTCTTTGCCATTAAAATGAATGGCTTTGCAAAAAAGGGCAGGAGGGTAGACTGCAAAGGTGGTGGGACTTGCTTGGCACAAGTCGGACACAAATGGAGTACAGCAGCCACTTTTTGGATGGTTCTAACTGGCAGCACTGTTTGCTATTAAAATGGCTTTGCAAAAAAGGGCAGGAGGGTAGAATGCAGAGGTGGTGGGACTTGCTTGGCACAAGTGGGACACTAATAGAGTACAGCAGCCACTTTTTAAATGGCACTAACTGGCAGCACTCTTTGCCATTAAAATGAATTGCTTTGCAAAAAAGGGCAGGAGGGTAGACTGCAAAGGTGGTGGGACTTGCTTGGCACAAGTGGGACACAAATGGAGTACAGCAGCCACTTTTTGGATGGTTCTAACTGGCAGCACTGTTTGCTATTAAAATGGCTTTGCAAAAAAGGGCAGGAGGGTAGAATGCAGAGGTGGTGGGACTTGATTGGCACAAGTAGGACACTAATGGAGTACAGCAGCCACTTTTTGGATGGCACTAACTGGCAGCCCTGTTTGCTATTAAAATGGCTTTGCAAAAAAGGGCAGGAGGGTAGAATGCAGAGGTGGTGGGACTTGCTTGGCACAAGTGGGACACTAATGGAGTACAGCAGACACTTTTTGGATGGCATTAATTGGCAGCACTCTTTGCCATTAAAATGAATGGCTTTGCAAAAAAGGGCAGGAGGGTAGACTGCAAAGGTGGTGGGACTTACTTGGCACAAGTCGGACACAAATGGAGTACAGCAGCCACTTTTTGGATGGTTCTAACTGGCAGCACTGTTTGCTATTAAAATGGCTTTGCAAAAAAGGGCAGGAGGGTAGAATGCAGAGGTGGTGGGACTTGCTTGGCACAAGTGGGACACTAATAGAGTACAGCAGCCACTTTTTAAATGGCACTAACTGGCAGCACTCTTTGCCATTAAAATGAATTGCTTTGCAAAAAAGGGCAGGAGGGTAGACTGCAAAGGTGGTGGGACTTGCTTGGCACAAGTGGGACACAAATGGAGTACAGCAGCCACTTTTTGGATGGTTCTAACTGGCAGCACTGTTTGCTATTAAAATGGCTTTGCAAAAAAGGGCAGGAGGGTAGAATGCAGAGGTGGTGGGACTTGATTGGCACAAGTAGGACACTAATGGAGTACAGCAGCCACTTTTTGGATGGCACTAACTGGCAGCACTGTTTGCTATTAAATGGCTTTGCAAAAAAGGGCAGGAGGGTAGAATGCAGAGGTGGTGGGACTTGCTTGGCACAAGTGGGACACTAATGGAGTACAGCAGCCACTTTTTGGATGGCACTAACTGGCAGCACTCTATGCCATTAAAATGAATGGCTTTGCAAAAAAGGGCAGGAGGGTAGACTGCAAAGGTGGTGGGACTTGCTTGCCACAAGTGGGACAATAATGGAGTACAGCAGCCACTTTTTGGATGGCACTAACTGGCAGTACTGTTTGCTATTAAATGGCTTTGCAAAAAAGGGCAGGAGGGTAAAATGCAGAGGTGGTGGGACTTGCTTGGCACAAATGGGACACTAATGGAGTACAGCAGCCACTTTTTGGATGGCACTAACTGGCAGCTCTGTTTGCTATTAAAATGTCTTTACAAAAAAGGGCAGGGAGTAGAATGCAGAGGTGGTGGGCTTGCTTGGCACAAGTGGGACACTAATGGAGTACAGCAGCCACTTTTTGGATGGCACTAACTGGCAGCACTGTTTGCTAATACAATGGCTTTGCAAAAAAGGGCAGGAGGGTAGAATGCAGAGGTGGTGGGACTTGCTTGGCACAAGTGGGACACTAATGGAGTACAGCAGCCACTTTTTGGATGGCACTAACTGGCAGCACTGTTTGCTATTAAAATGGCTTTGCAAAAAAGGGCAGGAGGGTAGAATGCAGAGGTGGTGGGACTTGCTTGGCACAAGTAGGACACTAATGAAGTACAGCAGCCACTTTTTGGATGGCACTAACTGGCAGCACTGTTTGCTATTAAATGGCTTTGCAAAAAAGGGCAGGAGGGTAGAATGCAGAAGTGATGGGACTTGCTTGGCACAAGTGGGACACTAATGGAGTACAGCAGCCACTTTTTGGATGGCACTAACTGGCAGCACTCTTTGCTATTAAAATGGCTTTGCAAAAAAGGGCAGGGAGTAGAATGCAGAGGTGGTGGGCTTGCTTGGCACAAGTGGGACACCAATGGAGTACAGCAGCAACTTTTTGGATGGCACTAACTGGCAGCACTGTTTGCTATTAAAATGGCTTTGCAAAAAAGGGCAGGAGGGTAGAATACAGAGGTGGTGAGACTTGCTTGGCACAAGTGGGACACTAATGGAGTACAGCAGCCACTTTTTGGATGGCACTAACTGGCAGCACTCTTTGCCATTAAATTGGCTTTGCAAAAAAGGGCAGGAGGGTAGAATGCAGAGGTGGTGGGTCTTGCTTTGCACAAGTGGGACACTAATGGAGTATAGCAGCCACTTTTTGGATGGCACTAACTGGCAGCACTGTTTGCTATT